>NW_026571290.1:1146491-1199240 GCF_026225935.1 Boleophthalmus pectinirostris
ACAGAGACAGAGACAGAGACAGAGACAGAGACAGAGACAGAGACAGAGACAGAGACAGAGACAGAGGACAGAGACAGAGGACAGAGGGGCGTCTCTGTCTCTGAGGGACACTGAGTCTTTGAGCTGCAGCTGTGGACGAGTCAAAGAAGCGACTGTGACGAGAAACAAGAAACAACTGAGAGAAGCAAATTAAAAACCCAGACACAGACCAGGACTAAACCAGGACTGAACCAGGACTAAACCAGGACTAAACCAGGTCTAAACCAGGACTGAACCAGGACTAAACCAGGACTGAACCAGGACTAAACCAGGACTAAACCAGGACTGAACCAGGTCTAAACCAGGACTACACCAGGTCTAAACCAGGACTAAACCAGGACTACACCAGGACTAAACCAGGAACTAAACCAGGTCTAAACCAGGACTAAACCAGGACTAACCAGGACTGAACCAGGACTAACCAGGACTGAACAGGACTACACCAGGACTACACCAGGACTAAACCAGGACTAAACCAGGACTAAACCAGGTCTAAACAGGACTAAACCAGGACTAAACCAGGTCTAAACCAGGACTAAACCAGGACTGAACCCGGACTAAACCAGGTCTAAACCAGGACTAAACCAGGACTGAACCAGGACTAAACCAGGACTGAACCAGGACTAAACCAGGACTGAACCAGGACTAAACCAGGACTACACCAGGACTAAACCAGGACTAAACCAGGACTAAACCAGGTCTAAACCAGGACTAAACCAGGACTAAACCAGGACTAAAACCAGGTCTAAACCAGGACTAAACCAGGACTAACAAACCAGGACTAAACCAGGACTAAACCAGGACTAAACCAGGACTAAACCAGGACTAAACCAGGACTAAACCAGGACTAAACCAGGACTAAACCAGGACTGAACCAGGACTAAACCAGGACAAAACCAGGACTAAACCAGGACTAAACCAGGACTAAACCAGGATAAATCTGAGCATTCACATGAGGCAGTGTGGGGGAAGTGTCTTGCTTAAGGACACGGTGGCAGATGCTCTGGTCCGAGCCGCTGTCGCCGTGAGTCAAAGTGACTTGAACCTGACAGAGGGAAAAGTGCTCTGCCCAAGGGCACAAGGGCAGAAGGAGGATTGGAGTTAAACTGCCAACGTCCAACAGAGACACACGAGGGACAGAGACACAGCGTCTAGACCTGGTTTAGTTCTGGTTTAGTCCTGGTTTAGACCTGGTTCAGTCCTGGTTTAGTCCTGGTTTAGTCCTGGTTTAGACCTGGTTTAGTCCTGGTTCAGTCCTGGTTTAGTCCGGGTTTAGTCCTGGTTTAGTCCTGGTTTAGTCCTGGTTCAGTCCTGGTTTAGTCCTGGTTTAGTCCTGGTTCAGTCCTGGTTTAGTCCTGGTTTAGTCCTGGTTTAGTCCGGGTTCAGTCAGCAGGTCTCAGTCCGGATCAGGACCACGGACAGCTCCAGAGGCGCAGACAGGAGCCAAACCGAACCGGACCCGACAGGGCCCGTGTCTGGGCCTCGGCGGGTCGCGGCTCGGTTCTGACTCGGTTCTGACTCGGTTCTGACCCGGTTCTGACTCGGTTCTGACCCGGTGGGTCGTACCCACCTCTCCGGATGTGCTCCTCCGCCTCCTGGTCGTAGCCGTGGCGGAGGCAGTGCCTCCACAGGCCGGTGTTGGTCGAGTTGTATTGTCGGTTACACTCGTCCGCCGCGCTCATGGCGAACAGCTGCCTGCGGCTGCGCGGCAGCGGCAGGCGGTGGTCTTGCCGCGCGGCGCGGAGCGGCAGGCTGTTGTTGGGGATGTAGATGAAGCCCGGGTCTTTGCGGCGGCTCGTGAAGCTGCGGCACCGCTCGCGGTACCGCCTGGCGTCGGTCTCGTACCAGTGATCGGAGCACATCGCCACCGCGAGCATAGCCAGCGCGCACAGAGACAGCGACAGTCCGGCGTACAGCAGGAACCTCCCGGCCGCCATCGCGTCTACAGCCACATCGGCACCGACGGGGAACGCTCCGGGCGGCTCACATCACATCCGCGGCCCGACACGCGTCCGCGCGGCCCGGTCGCGGGGCCCGTGGGTCCGGTCCGCGCGGAGCAGAGAGCGGCGGAGCGGCGGAGCGGCGTCAGCCGCGAGCGGCGGCCATCTGGACGCACATACGAGCGCACATGAGCGGCAGCGCGGAGGAGGTTACCCCGCGGAGGGCGCGTCAGCTCCGGGCGCACTCACGGACACTGTCACGGACACTCTCACGGACACTCTCACGGACACTCTCACGGACACTGTCACGGACACACGCCGCTCGCAGATCCGGTGTCTGGGACGTTTCTCCGCCGCCGCGGAACCTGAAGAGGCGCAGTCCTCTGAGCCGTGCGCGAGCCCTCTGCGCGTGCACGGGCGAAAAGATGACGGCAGCTGTTTCACGCGCCTCAGAAACGACCAATCAGAGCGCGTCTCTGCCCGTGCACGCGCAGCCTCCACCAGGCGCGCACACGTGCGGCTGCTGTTCACTTCAACGGATCAGAGTTTGGACAGAAGGACACTGTCCCTGTCAGCTCCTGTCAGCTCCTGTCAGCTCCTGTCTGCTCCTGTCTGCTCCTGTCTGCTCCTGTCTGCTCCTGCCAGCTCCTGTCAGCTCCTGTCTGCTCCTGTCTGCTCCTGTCTGCTCCTGTCTGCTCCTGTCAGCTCCTGTCAGCTCCTGTCTTCTCCTGTCCCCCTGTCAGCTCCTGTCTGCTCCTGTCAGCTCAAACTGTCTGCTCACTGTCAGCTAAATAAATACACACTATTGTAGCACAGACACACACTCACACACACTCACACTGACACACACACACACTCACACACACACACACACACACACACACTCACACTCACACAGACACACACACACACACGCACACACACACACACACACTCACACACACACACACACACTCACACACACACACACACACACACACACACACACACACACACTCACACACACAGCACACACACTCACACACACTACACACACACACACAGACACACACACACACACACGCACACACACACACACACACACTCACACACACACTCACACAGACACACACACACACACTCACACACACACACACACACACACTGCTTGACCGTTGAAAAGTTCTATTATTTTGTTTTGAATGGTTCGTTTCCACGGCAACGGCCCAAAGTCTTCGTCGTTCTGAGATCCAAAAGGTCAGGGGGCTTCTTCCGTTTGCCTCAGTCTGACCCCTGACCTCTGACCCCTGTGAAGCCCCCTGACCCTCCGCACGCGCCCCTCATCAGGGCAAACGCGCGCGGGCTGTTTCACACGGACTGATGAGGCTGAGCGTGCGGCGCCCCCTCCTGGACACACACACAAACAACAGCACCACCGAAGTGAACAGAACCGGGACCGAACCAGGACCGAACCGGGACTTCAAATACTGGGTTTATATTAAATCAAATATTGGACATGCTGTAAATCAAAAAGATGAGAATTTTTTTTTTGTTATTTAAAATGATTATAGTTATATGTTGGATATTATAGTCTATTTGCTATGGATATTATGGATACTAGTTTTTGTTAAATATTTTTATTGTTTTTATTAAAAAAAAATATATATAATAAATGATGAGAACAATTTTCCTGTTATTTGTTTACGTCCCCGGAACCTTTCGTCAAACCGAGCTCCCGCACGGAGCAGAAACAGAGTGGGACGGGGTAGCGGTGTGACTTTAGCTCGGGGTGACCGCAGCTCCGGGTTGAACTTTTTTGGAATTATAACGTTTAAAATCGTGTTGTTTCCGTGTTGTTTTGGCAGAGACACGCGGGTGTGACAGAGGAGGAATCACGCAGCGTCACGAGCGAACGAGCCCGGAACAAAAGCCACGTTTTATTGGAGATTAGCATTAGCATTAGCCTCGGAGCTAACGGCGCGTCAGGTGTTTCCGGTGACTTTGGCTCAGGTGAGTTGAACCTGTGAAAAGCGCCTCCACCTACAAATATTTCAGTTATTTTATTTTATTTACTTCTGTAAATTCTGAGATTTTATTTCTGTTCGTAAGTTTATTTTGGTTTGTAAACGACTCATTGAATTCAACCCGAGGAGGATAAACGTGACTCAGGTTTTACCCTCACGGAAAAAACGTTTGATTTGAATATTTAAACAATAATAAAACCACAAGTGTAAAGGTACTACAACAAGTACTACAACAAGTACTACAACAAGTACTACAACAAGTACTACAACAAGTACTACAAGTACTACAAGTACTACAACTACTACAAGTACTACTACTACAAGTACTACTACTACTACTACTACAAGTACTACTACTACTACTACTATAAGAACTACTACAAGTACTATTACAAGTACTATTACTACTACTGCTACTACTTAGAACTACAGCGGAAATTATGTAGTCCACTTCTAATCCTGGTTTAGACCTGGTTTATTTCTGGTTTAGTTCTGGTTTAGTCCTGGTTTAGTTCTGGTTTAGTCCTGGTTTAGTTCTGGTTTAGTCCTGGTTAGTCCTGGTTGTAGTCCTGGTTTAGTCCTGGTTTAGTTCTGGTTTAGTCCTGGTTTAGTCCTGGTTTAGTTCTGGTTTAGTCCTTCGTCTGTTTAAGCAGAGGAACTTGTGATTTGATATATTGTAACAGCCCGTGATGATATTCAGAGATTTTTGACGATACGATATCACGATATTTCGGTTATTGTCGCGGATGGACATGATCAGTCGATTAATCGATAATTGATCATTAAGAATTTCATTGATTCCGTTGATTTTACTGGACAAACTGAATGTATGTTTGTGTGTGTGTCGTGACCAAACAGGTGTGTACATGTGTCTCTGCATCAGAAGGAGCGAGACACAAACAGTGGGTCAGTCTGTAACGAACCGAAGCACAAATGTGGATTTAACCAGGATTTGTAGAAGAAATTCCACACTTTCCGTTGCGTTGGGACAAGTGTGAGTCCATGTGCACAGTGGATAAAGCAGCACATATGTTTCTGTGTCCAGTGGGAAAAAGTTTTTCCAGGTGAGAGTCGCTCAATGTGGATGACGAGGCCCCGCCCCCCTCCCCCCGTACGCTGTCCTGGTTTGACAAACACAAATCTGGTCACACTGACCTGTATTCACCTGAGTCATGTCTTTTAATCCAACACAAGTTGAACCACATCAGCGACACAAGAGCTGGAGTTTTATCTTCACTTAGTTTATGTAAATTAGTGATGTGGTTTTAAGTTTTGTTTCTGTGAGATTTGAACAAAACTGAATTAAACACATTATAATGTCAAACAGCTGATGTGGCTCTAGAGTCGTTATGTTTATATGTCGTAAAGTTGAATTTATTTATACAGATTAGTGCAGATTAGGGACGGGCATTCGATTAAATTTTCTTAATCGATCGTCGGAAGAATTAACGATCGATAATCCATTAATCATTAACGTTTTTATATTAAAATGATCATCATTATTATTACTATCTGCACTAGGGATGGGCATGATTAATCGATTAATCGATAATTGATCATTAAGAATTTCATCGATTACGTTCATTTTAATGGACAAACCGAATGTATGCGTGTGTGTCGTGACCAAACAGGTGTGTACATGTGTCTCTGCATCAGAAGGAGCGAGACACAAACAGTGGGTCAGTCTGTAACGAACCGAAGCACAAATGTGGATTTAACCAGGATTTGTAGAAGAAATTCCACACTTTCCGTTGCGTTGGGACAAGTGTGAGTCCATGTGCACAGTGGATAAAGCAGCACATATGTTTCTGTGTCCAGTGGGAAAAAGTTTTTCCAGGTGAGAGTCGCTCAATGTGGATGACGAGGCCCCGCCCCCCTCCCCCCGTACGCTGTCCTGGTTTTGACAAACACAAATCTGGTCACACTAACCTGTATTCACCTGAGTCATGTCTTTTAATCCGATGTCGTAAAGTTGAATTTATTTATGCAGATTAGGGCAGATAGTAATAATAATGATGATCATTTTAATATAAAAACGTTAATGATTAATTGATAATCGATCGTTAATTCTCCCGACGATCGATTAAGAAAATTTCATCGAATGCCCGTCCCTACATAAACATCTGTGTTGCGGTTTCATCATGGTCCATGTTTACGCAGAATCCCGGTTACTGCAACATAAAGATCTGCATTAAACCTGCACATGTCTGATCTGTGAAAACATCACGACAGAAACACAGAACAGACTCAGCATCAGCAGAACCTCCCTCTGTCACAGGGAGAACACTCAGATTCCACTGAGTCACTGTGTCCTTTAGTCCAACACAAACTGAACCACATCAGACACAGGAACTTTTTCTCTCTCCTCTCAGTTCATATAAATGAGTCACGTGGTTTTAAGTTTAGTTTCTGTGAGATTTGCACAAATCTGCATTAAACACTTTATAATATCAACTGATGTGATTCTAGAGTTTATGTTTATATGTCGTAAAGTTGAGTTTATTTATGCAGATTAGTCACAGTAATAATAATGATGATACTTTATATTATATAAAAAACGTTAGTGATAGGGCTGAGTATCATTAAGAAGTTACCGATACAATACATATCTCGATACAGTGCACTTTCAATTCGATATGATATATTTCAAATCGATTCGATACAGTTCAATAAAAAATAAAGTCTAAATCATGTCTGTGACACTAAAAGTCTTTGTTAAACCACGTCTTCTTGTGCAAAGTGAATATGAAACAAAAACATTTAACCCTCAAAACTGTGAAAATGTCAAATGTGTCGCATGCACTGCAAAAAATAAAATCTAGCCAAGTTAAGATGACTTGAATTAAGAAAATTTTACCATAATTTGAGTAAATTCCACTTGACAAGTTAAATTATCCATCAGCAGAACATGTCTTTTGTACCTAAAATCTGAAGATACAACACAAAAACAACAACCCTTAAAATAAGAAATGAAATTGAATGTCGCTTGAATTTAGAAAAACACTTATTCAACTGGTCGAGTCGACTCAAATAAAGTCAAATGTTCTTAATTTTCATTTTAACAAACCTTTTTGCCGTGTGAATGAGTTTCCTTCCACTAAACAAACAACAAAACTGTAGCTGTAACAAAATAATTTAGTAAAATACACCAAAAATACTCGATACACGATATATCGATACAGCAGCCCACGATATCGATACTGTATCATTACATTAAACGATACGATATATCGATATTTCAGTATTTTTGCACAGCCCTAGTTAATGATGAATCAAAAATCGATCGTTAATTCTCCCAACGATTAATCAGATTCCATCAAACGCCCGTCCCTAGATACGATATCACGATATTTACAGTTCTTCTCGTGTTGACGGCGTCTGACCTGGTGTGTTGCCGCAGCCGCCCCGGGGCAGTCCGACATGTCCGGCCTGTCGTCCTACGCCGTGAGGATGGCCCGTCTCAGCGCGCAGATCTTCGGGGAGGTGGTGCGACCCACGGACGCTCGCTCTCTGAAGGTGGTGCGTCTGTTCCAGGAGCAGCCTCTGGCCAAACAGAAGGAGGTGCACGACTGGTACCCGCAGCACAAGGTCTACTACGCCATGACCCACAAACTACGCTTCCTCGGCCTCTTCAGGTCAGAGCACACGAGCACATACACACATATATACACACACACACACACGCATATATATACACACACACACACACACGCATATATACACACACACATACACACACACATATATATTTATACACACATACACACACATATATACACATATACACACGCATATATACACACACATACACACACACATATATACACACACACACGCACACATACACACATTTATACACACATACACACATCATATATCACACACACACACACATACACACATACACACATACACACATACACACATACACACACACACACATACACACATACACATATATACACACACACACACACACACACACATATATACACATCACACACACACATATATACACACACACACATATATACACACACACCACACACATATATACACACATACACACACACATACACACACATACACATACATACACATACATATATATACACATATACATACACACACATATATATATATATATATATACACACACACACATATATACATACACACATATACACACACATACACACACATTATATACACACATACACACACACACACACATATATACACACACACACACACACATATACACACACACACACACATATACATACACACACACACACACACATACACACACACACACACACACACACACACACACACACACATACACACATACACACATACACACACACACATATACACACACACATACACACACACACACATACACACATACAGACACACACATACACACACACACACAAAACACATACACACAACACACATACACACACATATATACACACACAACACACATACACACATGTACATATACACACACACACGGGCACACAGGGGCACACACACACACGGGCACACACACACACATCCAACTGAGTCTACATTTATATGCTGAGGGTCTGAACAGAAAACACAAAAGTGTCATCGCATCTTCACTTTTTCTTCGTGGTTTAGTCGAGTGTTTTCAGGAGGAAATCAGTGACACAAAAGTGTGTGAATTGGATTGTGTGAGTTTGTCTTTGTTCACACACAAGTTTTCACTCCACATATTTTCATCAGCTCCTCCTTCCACAAAGTCGTCCCACCGTCCACTGGTTCTCCAGGTCTGGTCCAGAAACGTCTGACTCGACTCAGACGACCTGGTGCGTCCAAAGTCTGACAGAGGTGATTGTAGATCCTCCTCTGGTCACTAACAGTGTCTCTGCACATTCAACACATTTGTTGGGACGTTTGTTTGTGTGTTTTGAGTGTTTGTGGCGTAAACTTGTACACGACCTGAGCACATGTGACCAGAGTTTTGTGTCTTGGGCAGTGGAGACGGAAACTCTGCGGTGGAGCCTTTTCAACTTTTACACTCTGGAGGTGGTTTCAGATTGTTGCGCTTGGACTCGGTCTTGTCTTGGTCTTAAAGGAGCTTGGATTCGGTCTTGTCTCGGTCTTGAAAAGGAGCTTGGACTTGGTCTCGTCCCGGACTTGAAGGAGCTTGGACTCGGTCTGGTCTCAGTCTTGAAGGAGCTTGGACTCAGTCTTGTCTCGGTCTTGAAAAGGAGCTTGGACTTGGTCTCGTCTCAGTCTTGAAGGCGTTTGGACTTGGTCTTGTCTCGGCCTTAAAGGAGCTTGGACTCGGTCTTGTCTCAGTTTTGAAGGAGCTTGGACTTGGTCTCGTCCCGGACTTGAGGTCTGACACTCATCAGTGTGATCATATTTCAGCTGCTGTTGTCGGTGATAAACTTGTGCAGGAACAGTTTTTTTTTACAGTTTTGAGTAAAGTTCTGGTGGGCTTCTCAAACTGTGGGTGAGCGTCCAAAAAAAGTTTAAGATAAAAAAAAAAAATAAGATAAAAAATTTAAGATATAAAGTCTTAAATCTACCAAATCCCTGTGTTGTTTGTTCATTTGTTTTTCAAAATAAAACCAAAAATAAGAAAGCGAAAAAAAAAAACAATTTTCTTCGTTATTTGTCCCCAAAACTAAAATGAAAAAACAGATAACGGACTGAACCAGGACTAAACGAAACCAGGACTGTTTTAGTCCTGGATCAGTCCTGTTTTTGTCCTGGATCAGTCCTGGATCAGTCCTGGATCAGTCCTGTTTTAGTCCTGGATCAGTCCTGTTTTAGTCCTGGATCAGTCCTGGATCAGTCCTGTTTTAGTCCTGGATCAGTCCTGTTTTAGTCCTGGATCAGTCCTGGTTCAGATTAGGATTCATTTATTTCGTACAGTCCTTTTGTTTTATTGACATATTTAAAATATATATATTTTTTTAAGTTAATATTTGTATTGTCCATATTATAGACTCAGTGTTGTGACATATTTCAGCCACTGGGGGGGGCAGTGACCCCCCCTGACCCCCTCAAACTCCGCCTATGCTACACTCTTTGGCAAAATCTGGCCCAATCAAAATGGACGGAGCGCATGAGTTTAACCCAAAATAAAGTTCGTATTGGACACTTGTTTTTCCGACGTCATCATGCAGCGAGTGACCGAGGCGAATGATGGAAATCTGCTCGGAAAGGTGCAACTGTCAGTTATTCAAGGGAAAAAAATTAAGTTTGTGTCTTTTGTTGTCGTAAAGTTCTGCGTGGTTTTGTAAAACACATCTGTCGGTCTGGAAGTAGCAGGTGTCCAGTGGCTGCTCCAGCGAGGATTTAAAGTCGTGTTTGTGTCTGTGTGAATTAATATTTAAACCCATTTTTTGTTTGTTTTTCTAAACTAAATTGGGACAGAATTTGTGCAACAGTTTAGTCGAGCAAATTTAAACTGATCCGTGAGCATCCACCTCCACGAGACTATGGAAGCCCATTTCCACCAGTAAATAAAAAATAAAAGCCTCACGGAAAGTCATAATCACGAGTTTAAAGTCATAATTACGAGTTTTAAGTCATAATTACGAGTTTAAAGTCATAATTACGAGTTTTAAGTCATAATTACGAGTTTAAAGTCATAATTACAAGTTTATAAGTCATAATTACGAGTTTAAGTCATAATTACGAGTTTAAAAGTTGTAATTACGTTTTAAGTCATAATTACGAGTTTTAAGTCATAATTACGAGTTTTAAGTCATAATTACGAGTTTTGAGTTTAAAAGTCATAATTATAACTTTCTGTGAGGCTTTTATTTTTTATTTACTGGGAGAAATGGGCTTCCGTACGAGACAGACCTAAACCTGAACTTCAAACCTCACCAAGAATCCCCCGTTTCAGAACACGTTTGTAGAGATCTTGAACTACAGGCAGAGCAGCTTTTACCCTGAATAAAACCTAAGTACACACGGGGAGGGCACCTGACACACACGGGGAGGGCACCTGACACACACGGGGAGGGCACCTGACACACACGGGGAGGGCACCTGACACACACGGGGAGCAGTGTGAGTTAAATGTTTTGTGGTTTTGTGGTTTCAGGGATGAACACGAGGACTTTAAAGAGGAGATGAGGCGACTGCGTCAACTGAAAGGAAAAGGAAGACCGAAGAAAGGAGAGGGAAAGAGAGCCACCAAGAAGAAATGAAAACTCTGGAAAAACTCTGAAAACTGTGTGTGTGTCTGTGTGTGTGTGTCTGTGTGCGCGCTTTAAGTCCATGTTTCTTTTTTTTTTAGGTGTAAGTAAATAAATGAAATATTCAAACGACCAAGACTGTTTTGTGTCATTAAGATTAGACAACTGTTTTAGAAAATGTACGAGAGGAGGAGAGACAGAGGAGGAGAGACGGAGGAGGAGAGACGGAGGAGGAGAGACAGAGGAGGAGAGACAGAGGAGGAGAGACAGAGGAGGAGAGACGGAGGAGGAGAGAGAGGAGAGAGAGAGGAGGAGAGACGGAGGAGGAGAGAGAGGAGAGACGGAGGAGGAGAGAAGGAGGAGCAGAGGAGGAGGTGCAGTGAAGATGTTCCTGGTTGGTTTTGTTCTTCATTTCTTCTGGTCGGGTCTAAATTGAGTTAAAAAAAAAAAAAAAATATCCAACAGCTTCAGTATTTAAAGTCATAATTTTGAACTTTTCTGTTGTTATGAAGATTACTTTAATTTTTTATGGTAATAAAAACACCTGTAGTTAAATAAATGTACAATAGTCAAGTTTAACGCCAAACTGTGGAACATTATGTCCATGGAGACAAGATGGTGTTAGATAATCCAACAGAAAAGTTTCATAGTGTGATTTATTAGGCAAGAAATAAAATATCTCTGACATTTATTATTACTATTAATAATAATCATCATAATCATCATAACAATAATAAAAATAATGATCATTAATTTTATTAACATTTTTATTATAATAATTCTGTTCTCGCTGTCTTCGATCCTCGGTGTTTATTATTTTTATTTTTATATTTTTATTTTAATAATTGTGTTCTCGCAGTGTTCGGTCCTCATGTTTATTATTTAGATTTTTATATTTAGATTTTAATAATAATAATTGTGTTCTCGCAGTGTTCGGTCCGGTGGTGTTTATTATTTTTATATTTATATTTTTATTTTAATAATTCTGTTTTCGCAGTGTTCGGTCCTCGTGTTTATTATTTTTATATTTTTATTTTAATAATAATAGTTGTGTTCTCGCAGTGCTCGGTCCGCGGTGTTTATTATTTTTTATTTTAATAATAATTGTTCTCACAGTGTTCGGTCCTCGGTGTTTATTATTTTTATATTTTTATTTTAATAATAGTTGTTCTCGCAGCACTCGGTCCGCAGTGTTTATTATTTTTATATTTATATTTTTATTTTAATAATAATTGTTCTCGCAGCGTTCGGTCCGCGGTGTTTTTTATTTTTATATTTTTATTTTAATAATAGTTGTTCTCGCAGTGTTCGGTCCGCGGTGTTTATTATTTTTATTTTTATATTTATATTTTTATTTTAATAATAGTTGTTTCTCGCAGCACTCGGTCCGCGGTGTTTATTATTTTTATTTTATATTTTTATTTTAATAATAGTTGTTTCTCGCAGTGTTCGGTCCTCGGTGTTTATTATTTTTATTTTTATATTTTTTATTTTAATAATAGTTGTTCTCGCAGTGTTCGGTCCTCGGTGTTTATTATTTTTTATTATTTATATTTTTATTTTAATAATAGTTGTTCTCGCAGTGTTCGGTCCTCGGTGTTTATTTTTTTATTTTTATATTTTTATTTTAATAATAGTTGTTCTCGCAGCGTTCGGTCTCCGCTGTGTTTATTATTTTTATTTTTATATTTTTATTTTAATAATAGTTGTTCTCGCAGTGTTCGGTCCTCGTGTTTATTATTTATATTTTTATATTTTTATTTTAATAATAGTTGTTCTCGCAGCGTTCGGTCCTCGGTGTTTATTATTTTTATTTTTATATTTTTATTTTAATAATAGTTGTTCTCGCAGCGTTCGGTCCTCGGTGTTTATTATTTTTTATTTTTATATTTTTATTTTAATAATAGTTGTTTCTCGCAGCGTTCGGTCCTCGGTGTTTATTATTTTTATTTTATATTTTTATTTTAATAATAGTTGTTCTCGCAGCGTTCGGTCCTCGGTGTTTATTATTTTGATTTTTATATTTTTATTTTAATAATAGTTGTTCTCGCAGCGTTCGGTCCTCGGTGTTTATTATTTTTATTTTTATATTTTTATTTTAATAATAGTTGTTCTCGCAGCGCTCGGTCCTCGGTGTTTATTATTTTTATTTTTATATTTTTATTTTAATAATAGTTGTTCTCGCAGCGTTCGGTCCTCGGTGTTTATTATTTTTATTTTTATATTTTTATTTTAATAATAGTTGTTCTCGCAGCATTCGGTCCTCGGTGTTTATTTTTTATTTTTATATTTTTATTTTAATAATAGTTGTTCTCGCAGCGCTCGGTCCTCGGTGTTTATTATTTTTATTTTTATATTTTTATTTTAATAATAGTTGTTCTCGCAGCGTTCGGTCCGCGGTGTTTATTATTTTTATTTTTATATTTTTATTTTAATAATAGTTGTTCTCGCAGCATTCGGTCCTCGGTGTTTATTATTTTTATTTTTATATTTTTATTTTAATAATAGTTGTTCTCGCAGCGCTCGGTCCTCGGTGTTTATTATTTTTATTTTTATATTTTTATTTTAATAATAGTTGTTCTCGCAGCGCTCGGTCCTCGGTGTTTATTATTTTTATTTTTATATTTTTATTTTAATAATAGTTGTTCTCGCAGCGCTCGGTCCTCGGCTCTCTGGCGCCCCCCGCAGGCCGCTGCTCGCTCTGCTCCTTCACTCTCGCAGTGTAAAATGGCGGCCGTGAGCAGCGCGGAGTCTCCACCGGCCGTGTTCAACGGAGCCGAGGCCGTGGACCGAGAGCCCGCGGGCCGGGAGCGGGGGCTGGACGAGCTGGACGCCGCCTGCCCGACGGAGCTCAGCGGAGGCCCGCAGGACGAGGAGGTAGGCCCCGGGGAGGAGGCGGGAGGCTGAGGCTGAGGCTCAGGACCATGTCCCACTTTGCGCCGGATCGTTTTGCATTTTCTGCTCAAATCCACTTTTCCACGACTGTCCCCGCGTCCCACGCGTGCACACACGGTCCATCCGTCCACCCGCGGACCTCAGACCGCGTCCCGTCCGTGACCGTGCGCGGCTCCGGTGCATCAGGCTCCGACCGGAGACACCGGAGACACCGGAGACAGCTACAGGACGAGCCGCACGGCTCGAACCAGCCCGCTCCCACTGCGCTTCACGCCCGCTCCGGCCCGCTGCGGCCCGGGTGATCCCCCCGCGGAGCCCGCCTCTGGTCCGGGCTCCGTGCGGCCGCGGAGGGAGCGGAGGGAGCGGGGTTAGCAGCAGCGCTTAGCCGGGCAGAGTTAGCGCAGGGCCCGCGGAGGCTGCGAGCATCACCGTGCGCACCGCGGAGCTCCGGCACGTCCCGGCCACGAACCCTCCGCTTCAGACCGAGACTAGACCAGGATCTAAACCTGGACCGGGACTGGGCCGGGACTAGACCGGGACTGGACCGGGACTGGGCCGTGTGTTTGTGGTGACGGGGCTGTGGATGTGCTGCAGGTGCAAAGTGCAGTTTGAGCTGAGAAACACAAAATGAGAGCTTCTGTGCAGGATGAGCAGCTTTTCCACGGGGAGGGCATCTGACACAAGAACCGTCTGTAGAAGTTTAAATGTCAGCGTCCGCAGGTCACGCTCACATCATCTACATCCACACTGGTCTCCTCAGATCTTTCTCCAGCTCCTCGTCGTTTCTCCTCACTGACCCTCTGAAGTTTGATTTGGACGGATTCATGTTTGAGGAACCTTTTATTTCAGTCTTTTTATTTTCAAGACTAGAGAGTCCAGACGTCCCTGTGTCCCCGGGACAGTCCCAGTCCTGAACCTGTGTCCCCCGTCCCACAGATTAATACAAAAACACTGATCTGTCCCAGTGTCTCAGAACCAGACCAAACCCGGACTAAACCAGGACTAAACCAGGACCAGGACTAAACCAGGACTAAACCAGGACCAAACCAGGACTATCACAAGTTTTGACTGATCTGATCTTCACCAACAGTAAGGAGGAGCATAAATTGTCTTTATTTAGTGTGAAATCCCTCGGTCGTCCAGGTAGAATCCACGACAAATTCAAGGAGAAATTCAATATGTCAAGTGGACAAAATAAACTTTTAAGTGAATTTCTCTTTTACCGTCATTTGTTTCACCAAAATACAGAAATCCGTGTTTGCAAATGACCAAAAAAACCTCAGAAAAGTCCCTCAGATCTCGCGTGGTCACGTCGGTCAGGATCTCACACGCTCTTTTCACGATTTTATTTACGGACGCTCCTGGTTGGTTTCGTTCTTCGTTTTTTCTGCTTGGCTCCAAATTGAGTTTGAAAAAAAGATTGTCCAACAGCTTCAGTATTTAAAGTCATATTATTGAACTTTTCT
Organism: Boleophthalmus pectinirostris; assembly: GCF_026225935.1. Classification (NCBI taxonomy): domain Eukaryota; kingdom Metazoa; phylum Chordata; class Actinopteri; order Gobiiformes; family Gobiidae; genus Boleophthalmus; species Boleophthalmus pectinirostris. The sequence goes on from NW_026571290.1 coordinate 1,162,031, forward strand.
GTTAAATAAATGTACAATAGTCAGTTTTAACGCCAAAATGTGGAACATTATCTCCATGGAGACCAGAAGGTGGCAGATAATCCACCAGGAAAGTTCCACAGTGTGATTTATTAGGCAAGAAATAAAATATCTCTGACATTTATTATTATTATTATTATTATTATTATTATATATATTTGAATGATTCTTCTTCTTGTCTGTGGTCGTGCGTTGTTCAGCGTCGCCCAAAGTTTTTCACTTAATCTGATCCCAACAGTGAAGAGGAAAATAAACTGTCATTTGTTTTGTCAAAAAAAGAGATAAAAAAGTGTTAGTCCTGTTTAGTCCTGGTTTAGTCCTGGTTTAGTCCCGGTTCTGTCCCGGTTTAGTCCCGGTTCTGTCCTGGTTCTAGTCCTGGTTCTGTCCTGGTTTAGTCCCGGTTCTAGTCCGGTTTAGGGTTTAGTCCTGGTTTAGTCCTGGTTTAGTCCCTGGTTCTGGTTTAGTCCTGGTTTCCGTCCCGGTTTAGTCCTGGTTTAGTCCTGGTTTAGTCCTGGTTTAGTCCTGGTTTAGTCCCTGGTTTAGACCTGGTTTAGACCTGGTTTAGACCTGGTTTAGACCTGGTCTAGTCCTGGTCTAGTCCTGGTCTAGTCCCGGTTCTGTCCTGGTTTAGTCCTGGTTTAGTCCCTGTTCTGTCCTGTTTTAGTCCCGGTTTAGTCCTGGTTCAGTCCTGGTTTAGTCCCAGTTCTGTCCTGTTTAGTCTTTGTCCCTCAGGTGATGATGGACATGAGTTTCCGTGATGTTTCTCGCTCTTTTCACGATTTTATTTTACTAGAACTGCAAATTATTCGACCAAATAAACATTAGTGCAGTGGACAAAATGAATTTCTCCTTTTGCCACATTTTATTTCTACAAAACCGTCCCGGTCCAGAACCCGGGTTCCTCTGGTTCTGTTGATATTCAGTAAGAACGAAAAACAATAAAATGTGAAAACAGTTTATTTAATTTTTCTGTTTTAGTGTCAAACAAAACAAAAAAAACAGATTTCAACCTCGATTTCCAATATTTAATTTAAAGTTTATTTCAAAAAACAGTTTTGGTGATTATTTTAATGTTGATATTTGATTGTCTCTTTTGGTTTATTTAAAGTTTTGCTGCTGAAGGACGAACCTGAAAACGCGTTGCAGTTTTCGTGGACAAACATGTTTTTTCTTTTACAGCGTCGCGTTCAGTTTCACGTTTTAGTTTTAACAGTGACTCTTTGCACTCGGAAATAGTTCATATAGTTTAATTCAAAATGTCTGAAAAACGCAAAAGAAGCTCATTGTGCTCGATTATGAAGAGTAGGGCTGGGATTAAAGAAGTTTTCTTCCTCCTACTAATTTTTGGGCAAAAAAAATAACTAAAATAAAAAATAATAATAATAACAATATATTATTATTATTATTTTTTTTTTGTTATTTTCCTTTCTATTATGATTTCACTGAAGTTAGATGTTTCATTGTATATGAATATAAATATTTACTTGCCCAAAATAAATGCATAAATAAAAATAATAAATAATAGAAAGTCACTGTTGAACTCGACGAGAAACTCTCCTGTTCAATCGACTCCACAGAAGTGTAAATAAAAATATATATATATATTATAATGAAAGTTTTGATCGCAGAACCACGTCAACTCTGGATTCACATGAGCAGCAGAAAAACCAGAGGCAATCAAATATCAAATTTGAAATTAACTTTAAATATTGGAAATCGAGTTCGAAATAAATTTTTTTGATACTAAAACAGAAAAATGAAACAAACTGTTTTCACATTTTATTGTTTTTCGTTCTTAATTGAAATTCAAAAGCACAAATTTGCACATTTGCGACTCGGGTCTGTCCCAGTTTAGAATTTTGAAAATCTGGTCGCTCTTTTCAAGACGCCGTTTTGTCGATCTCCACCGTTTTCCGCTCCATCGGTCCACGCGCGCTGTGTCCTCAGGGGTCAAAGTGATCCCAAACCAGAGATCGTTTTTTCCTCTTGTAGACACCATCAAAAATGAAACAAACGCCAAAAGTCGCCAAAATCACCACTAACGTCACACAATCCTCCTCACTACCAACATTTTTAACAAATATTGGTGCATCTTTTATACTGTTGCAGTTTAGCGCTCATCAAACCACGGAAGTGCGCCGAACACTCTGAACCAATCACAGAGCGGAACATTCGCCGAGCCAATGAAATGCTTCGATGCACTGAAGCGATCGACACGCAGAGCGAAGCGGTAGGAGGAGGGACCCACACTTCCACACTTTGGTCACGTGAGCGGCTGCTGCGAGACGAGCTCCGAGGCAGAAAGAACGAGACGAGCTCCGGAGCTCCGGCTCTTTTGCCCATCACTACTTTCTTAAGCTCTAAACTCTGAGAATTGGAAAGAAATAGTCTAAAATGTGCACGAGATTCGAGCACGTCCGCAAGTTCAGGCTGCTTCAAATGTTTTATTAACGCCAAATAAAATCTCCAGCACAGATTATGTACGATAGGCAAACATGAATCATTTGTATTTTTTACTTTACACTCAGATTTAGTAGGGATGTAACAATACCCGAAATATCGTGATATCGTATCGTCACAAGTCTCTGAATAATATCGTGGGCTGTCACAATATATCGAATCACAAGTTTCTTTGCTTAAATTTGTTGTTTTGGTGCAGTAACAGCTAAAAGAAACAGAGGGAACTACATGGACCATGATCCTTTGCTGCGTTTCAGTCCAATTTACTCTATGAAATGACTTATTAACTCTTTAACTCTTTGATTTATGACAGAACCAAAAGCTCGTCAAGACATTTTTAAAGGAGAGTAGTACTGTATGTTCACTATTCTGTTTTTCTACAAAATATCGTAAAAATATCGTACGGAGAAATGTGGATATCGTTACGTCCTCAGTGTTTAGTTTAGTGCATGTTTAGGGGCTGCAGTTTACCGGGCCGCCCGCGCCGCCTCGAGTCCCGCAGGTGGACACTACGAAGACGCGCCACTTGATGGATTGTCGGAGCGTCATGGGTCGTGGACGTCTGGGCGAAGGATCAGTCGGGATCAGTCTGGAGTGTCATTTGTATGAAAATAAACGAGAGAATTCAACATTACTGATATTGCGCCTAAGAATCCAAAATATCCAGTAGGTTATTTTTTCAACCCCAGAGTTTGTTCTGCTCCCTGCTCCTCTTCCAGGTTTTAGACTTGGCTCAGTCCTGGTTTAGTCTTGGTTTAGTCTTGGTTTAGTCCTGGTTTAGTCCTGTTTTAGTCCTGGTTTAGACGTGGTTTAGTTCTTTTTTAGTCCTGGTTTAGTCTTGGTTTAGTCCTGGTTCAGTCCTAGTTCAGTCCTGGTTTAGTCCTAGTTTAGTGCTGGTTTAGACCTGGTTTAGACCTGGCTTAGTCCTGGTTTAGTCCTGGTTTAGTCCTAGTTTAGTGCTGGTTTAATCCTGGTTTAGTCCTGGTTTAGATCCCGTGACCCAGAACCTAATAACATCAGTCCACTACGCATCTTTGAGTAATCTAGTGATCTCCTATTCAAACCAGGTACGAGGCTCTGCCCCCCCCCCCCACGCTCCAACACGACAGTCCTCCACAAACACACAAAAACCACGACACAAAACTGTCCACAGCGACTGGACAAACCTGACGCGATGTGCAGGGGTTTCATTATTGGGACGTGCTCTGAAGGGGGAGCGACTTAGCCCAGTGTGGACGTGTCTCTGACCCGTGTCTCTGTGTCTCTTTGTCCTCATGTCCTCGTGTCCTCCTCAGATCTGGAACATTAAACAGATGATCAAACTGACCCAGGAGCATCTGGAGGCTCTGCTGGACAAGTTTGGAGGAGAACACAACCCCCCGTCCATCTACCTGGAGGTCAGACCAAGACCGGGACTAGACCGGGACCAGGACCAGGACTACACCTACACCTAGACCCGGACTTGACCAAAACTACACCAGGACCAAGACTCTAGACCAAGACCCTGACTCTAGACCAAACCTAGAGACTAGAAGCAGGGACTAGGACTGGAACCAGACCCACACCTGGAGACTAGACCTGGACTAACCCCGGGTTCTGACTCTGGCCCCAGCCTCTTGACTCTGGACTCAGGTTCTGACCCTGTCCCCGGGGGTTCTGACCCTGTCCCCGGGGGTTCTGACCCTGTCCCCGGGGGTTCTGACCCTGTCCCCGGGGTTCTGACCCTGGACCCGGGGATTCTGACCCTGGACCCGGGGATTCTGACCCTGGACCCGGGGATTCTGACTTTGGACCCGGGGATTCTGACTTTGTCCCCTGGGGATTCTGACTTTGTCCCCTGGGGTTCTGACCCTGGACTCGGGGTTTCTGACCCTGGACTCGGGGTTCTGACCCTGGACTCGGGGGTTCTGACCCTGGACTCGGGGGTTCTGACCCTGGACTCGGGGGTTCTGACTCTGTCCCCTGGGGTTCTGACTCTGTCCCCTGGGGTTCTGACTCTGTCCCCGGGGGTTCTGACTCTGTCCCCGGGGATTCTGACCCTGGACTCTGGGGTTCTGAGTCTGTCCCCGGGGGTTCTGACTCTGTCCCCGGGGATTCTGACCCTGGACTCTGGGGTTCTGACTCTGTCCCCGGGGGTTCTGACTCTGTCCCGGGTTCTGGTTCTGACCCGGCTGTGTCCTGCAGGCGTATGAGGAGTACACGTCTAAGCTGGATGCCCTGCAGCAGAGGGAGCAGCAGCTGTTGGAGGCGATGGGGAACGGCACGGAGCTGTCGTCCTCCCCCACGGCGGGCACGGGGGGCTTGGGGGGCACGGCAGGCACAGGGGGCGCGCTGGATCTGCAGGAACCGTGCGCTCACACTTTCACCTCGGCGCCGAACACTTTAAACGTGATCCAGACCCCGTGCGACGTGAGCCGGGTCAACCCCCGCTCCCCCCAGAAACCCATCGTCCGAGTGTTCCTGCCCAACAAGCAGCGCACAGTGGTCAGTCTGTTGTTGTTATTATTATTATTATTATTTCTATAATTATTGTTGTTATTTTTATTATTATCATTATTATTATTATTACAGCGCACAGTGGTCAGTCTGATATCATTATTATTATTTCTATTATTATTGTTGTTGTTGTTATTATTATTATTATTATCATTATTAATATTATTATTATTATTACAGTGCACAGTGGTCAGTTTCAGGACTACATTTATTTATGTATTTTTTATGCATTATTATTATTAATCGAGCTAATAAATCGAGTCTGTTAGCTCACATTAGCTGTGGGCGACTCTTTTCTGTCAGTTTGACTTTTACATGTTAAATGTTGTTTCAGAAAGAAAAGAAAATCTAAACATCACTACAAAGATTTTAGAGACATTTTCTCTCCACAAACTCAAACTGAACACAACAGAACGACGTAAAAACATGTCTCACCGTTTACTGCGGCGCCGACATCTCCCCCCCCCCTTTGGCAGAGGGAGGAGGACACTTCAGAGTTTAGAAACGTTCAGATTTCTGTCTTAACGCTAATGCTAACGGTAATGCTAACGCTAAATGCTAATGCTAACGCTAATGCTAATGTTGATACATAATAAATATTAAAAGAATCACAAACTGGAATATTCTTTAAAAACAAGTGTTTAGTCTGTGGAAGATTTGTTTGTTTCATCAGATTTTGAATTTTGAACACTGTAGAATTTCTCACTTTGAATGTTTTAAATTTTAAATTATTTTTATTCTGAATTGAAGTTGCTGAAAAATGTTCATTTTCAAAGTGTTTAAAATTTTAAAAAGTGCTCGTGCTTCGGCGTTTTGGATCTTTGATGTGAATTTGTGCTGAAGATTTAAAAGGTTGAAATTTTAATTTTGAACTTGAAACGTATTGAAAATTTTCATTTAAAAACTCAGCAACTCAAATTCAGAATAAAAATAATTCACATATGTTTGTGAGAAATTCAGCGGTATTAAAATTCAAAATCTAATCGAACAAATTATCTTTAGAACATTTAGAACATTTAATTGGTTGTTTATTTTATATTTGACAGTTTCTAGAAAAGTGACTAAAACTGTCTCGTGTCCCCCTGGTGTGTCCCTCTCGTGTGTCTCTCGTGTGTCCCTCGTGTGTTCGTCATGTGTCCCTCACACATGTCCCTCTCGTGTCCCTCATGTGTCTTTCGTGTGTTCCTCATGTCCCACTCACATGTCCCTCTTGTGTCTCTCTCGTGTCCCTCATGTGTCCCTCTCACGTGTCCCTCGTGTGTCCCTCTTACATGTCCCTCTCACATGTCCCTCGTGTGTCCCTCTTACATGTCCCTCTCACATGTCCCTCGTGTGTCCCTCTCACATGTCCCTCTTACATGTCCCTCGTGTGTCCCTCTCACATGTCCCTCTTACATGTCCCTCGTACATGTCCCTCGTGTGTCCCTCTCACATGTCCCTCTCACATGTCCCTCTCACATGTCCCTCACATGTCCCTCACATGTCCCTCACATGTCCCTCGTATGTCCCTCGTATGTCCCTTGTGTGTCCCTCTCACATGTCCCTCTCACATGTCCCTCTCACATGTCCCTCTCACATGTCCCTCGTGTGTCCCCAGGTCCCCGCTCGTTGTGGAATGACGGTCAGAGACTCGCTGAAAAAGGCTTTGATGATGAGAGGCCTGATCCCAGAATGCTGCGCCGTCTACAGAGTCCAGGACGGGTCAGACACACGACACACTACACACACATACTCTACACACACTGTACACATACACACATACACACACATCACACAACACACACATGTCTACAGAGTCCAGGACGGGTCAGACACACGACACACTACACACATACTACACACACTGTACACATACACACATACACACACATCACACAACACACACATGTCTACAGAGTCCAGGACGGGTCAGACACACGACACACTACACACATACTACACACACTGTACACATACACACACATCACACAACACACACACGTCTACAGAGTCCAGGACGGGTCAGACACACAACACACGACACACACACACGACACATGACACACACACACACACACACACACACACGTCTACAGAGTCCAGGACGGGTCAGACACACACACGACACACTACACACACACACTACACACATACTACACACACACTACACACACTGTACACATACACACACATCACACAACATACACACATCTACAGAGTCCAGGACGGGTCAGACACACGACACAACACATGACACACACTACACACTATACACACACACACACACACTATACACACACACATCACACACAACATATACACAACACACACACACACACCACACACACACTATACACACTACACACACACACACACACACACACACTATACACACTACACACACACACACAATACACACACAACACATTACATACACACACTACATACACACTGTACACACACTACACACACACTACACACACACTACACACACACACACACACACTACACACACACAACACACTACACACATTACATACACACATTACATACACACACTACATACACACTGTACACACACTACACACACACTACACACACTACACACACTACAACACACTACACACATTACATACACACACTGCACACACAGCACACACACACACACACTACACACATACAACACACATACATACACACACACTACATACACACTGTACACACACTACACACACACTACACACACTACACACACACAACACACTACACACATTACATACACACACTGCACACACAGCACACACACACACACACACTACACACAGCACACACACACACACACACACACTACACACACACACACACACACACACGTGCTGATTGGTCGCTGTGCTCAGGGAGAAGAAGCCGATTGGTTGGGACACAGACATCTCGTGGCTGACGGGAGAAGAGCTCCACGTGGAGGTTCTGGAGAACGTCCCCCTCACCACACACAACTTTGTGAGTGTGAACTTTGGGCTGATCCGAACACTGCAGGCCTGTGTGTGTGTGTTTGTGTGTTTGTTTCTGTGTGTTTGTGTGTGTGTGTGTTTGTTTGTACAGTGGAGGCTGGAATGTTCCGCAGTGTGGCATTAAACCGTTCTATCTTCACGGAGACCGGGTCAGATCTGTGGAGAGGCGTCCCTGCTCACAGTCACATCTGTGTTTCTCTGTGTTTTTGACTCTAAATCCTCCTGTGATTGAGTAAATGTAAAGTGGAGCTGTTTAAAGTCACACTGTGGAACATTCCAGACAGAACAGTGACGTCTCCATGGAAACAAACAGGTGACAGATCCACAACCAAAAAGTTCCTTTAATATAGATTAAACTCTAACTATAACTATTACTCCTACTACTACTAGTACTATTACTACTATAACTACTACTTCTACTATTATTATTGCTACTTCTACTACTATTACTGTTGCTACTACTACTAGTACTATTACTTTTACTTCTACTACTATGAGTCCTATTAAGAAAGTACTATTGAATGTTGAAAATCACACTTTAGTGTACAGAAGTACTCCTCTGTACTGCAGTACTTTTCCTGTGTACTGCAGTACTCTTCCTGTGTACTGCAGTACTCTTCCTGGTTAAACTCGGGTGTGTTTTTGTTGCAGGTGCGTAAAACCTTCTTCACGTTGGCGTTTTGTGACTTTTGCCGGAAGCTTCTGTTCCAGGGTTTTCGTTGTCAAACCTGCGGCTACAAATTTCACCAACGCTGCAGTACAGAGGTCCCCCTGATGTGTGTCAACTACGACCAGCTCGAGTGAGTCTCACACCACAGAGCCCCCGGACCTCACCTGGACCTCGCTCTGACCCGGACCCGGACCTCGCTCTGACCCGGACCCGGACCTCGCTCTGACCCGGACCTCGCTCTGACCCGGACCCGGACCTCGCTCTGACCCGGACCCGGACCTCGCTCTGACCCGGACCTCGACCTCGCTCTGACCCGGACCTCGCTCTGACCTGGACCTGGACCTCGCTCTGACCCGGACCCGGACCTCGCTCTGACCCGGACCTCGACCTCGCTCTGACCCCGGACCCGGACCTCGCTCTGACCCGGACCCGGACCTCGCTCTGGACCCGGACCTCGCTCTGACCCGGACCTCGCTCTGACCCGGACCCGGACCTCGCTCTGACCCGGACCTCGCTCTGACCCGGACCTCGATCTCGCTCTGACCCGGACCCGGACCTCGCTCTGACCCGGACCCGACCTCGCTCTGACCCGGACCCGGACCTCGCTCTGACCCGGACCCGGACCTCGCTCTGACCCGGACCTCGCTCTGACCCGGACCCGGACCTCGCTTCGGACCCGGACCCGGACCTCGCTCTGACCCGGACCTCGCTCTGACCGGACCCGGACCTCGCTCTGACCCGGACCCGGACCTCGCTCTGACCCGGACCTCGCTCTGACCCGGACCGGACCTCGCTCTGACCCGGACCTGGCTCTGACCCGGACCCGGACCTCGCTCTGACACGGACCTCGATCTGACCCGGACCTCGCTCTGACCCGGACCCGGACCTCGCTCTGACCCGGACCCGGACCTCGCTCTGACCTGGACCTCGCTCTGACCCGGACCCGACCTCGCTCTGACCCGGACCCGAACCTCGCTCTGACCCGGACCCGGACCTCGCTCTGACCCGGACCTCGCTCTGACCCAGACCCGGACCTCGCTCTGACCCGGACCCGGATCTCGCTCTGACCCGGACCTCGCTCTGACCCGGACCTCGCTCTGACCCGGACCTGGACCTCGCTCTGACCCGGACCCAGACCTCGCTCTGACCCTGACCTCGATCTCGCTCTGACCCGGACCTGGGCCTCGCTCTGACCAGGACCTTGACCTCTCTCCTCTGACCTGTGACCTCTGACCTCTCTCCTCTGACCTCTGACCTCTCTCGTTGCAGTTTATTGTTCGTGTCAAAGTTCTTCGAGCACCATCCGTTCTCTCAGGAGGAAGTCTCCTCAGAAGGAACCACCCCAGTGTCTGAAGTCTGCCCCTCCCTGCCCCCCTCAGACTCCACCAGGTCAGAACCAGAACCGGGACCAGGACCAGGACCAGACCAGGACCAGGACCAGACCAGGACCAGACCAGGACCAGGGACTGAACAGTGTTGGGGAAGTGACTTTACAAAAGTGTTGTTTGCTCGTTACTTCTTTAAAAAGTAATCCCTTATTTTATTTAGTGACTCCCTGTGGAAAGTCACTTTTTACGTTACTCGTTACTTTGGTACTTTTACTCGTTACTTTTACTCGTTACTTTGGTACTTTTACTCGTTACTTTTACTCATTACTTTGGTACTTTTACTCGTTACTTTTACTCATTACTTTGGTACTTTTACTCGTTACTTTGGTACTTTTTGGTGGTAAACTCCATCTGAGGCTAAATCCAGCACAAGACCAAAAGTCGACAAGAACCGTGAGAGAAAATGGAAAAGATGTTTGCAGAGAGTCTCAGAGTAAACGAGCGAGGTCAGTCCCACCCGGGGTGAGCTGAAGGTGGCACGCCGTGGGTGCCGTGGGTGCCGTGGGTGCGTGGGTGGGTGCCCGCTGCGCCCTCTCGGGGAATTGAGCCGGGACCGACCTGCAGACACAGAAAAGTAATGTTGCAGTAAATTGCAAAAACGCTTCATTACCAAATTTTCAGTAGTGGCACGTTACACAATTTTACGTTAAAAAAAAATACTTTTAACATTACACCAACACAGGGACTGGACCGGGACTGGACCGGGACTGGACCGGGACTGGACCGGGACTGGACCGGGACTGGACCGGGACTGGTGGTTTAGTCTCTGTCGGTGATGGTCCTGGACAGGTTTTAAATTGTGTTGTTTTTTTTTTTCCTCCTGTTTTCGCTCCACTCCTGTGCTCTCACTCACCTGTGCTCCCTCTGGCGCCCTCTGGTGGTCTCTGGCGCCCTCTGGTGGTCTCTGGCGCCCTCTGGTGGTCTCTGGCGCCCTCTGGTGGTCTCTCCGTCCGTCTGGTGCCCTCTGGTGGTCTCTCTGTCCGTCTGGCGCCCTCTGGTGGTCTCTGGCGCCCTCTGGTGGTCTCTCCGTCCGTCTGGCGCCCTCTGGTGGTCTCTGGCGCCCTCTGGTGGTCTCTCTGTCCGTCTGGCGCCCTCTGGTGGGCAGGTCGCTGTGCCACGCCTCCGTCTCGCCCTCCAAGTCCATCCCGATCCCGCCCAGTTTCCGACAGAGCGCGGAGGAAGAACACCGGAACCAGTTTGGACAGAGGGACCGGTCGTCCTCCGCCCCCAACGTCCACATCAACACCATCGAGCCGGTCAACATCGACGTGAGTCCCGATACCGATACCGATACTGATTAGAGATGTAAACAAAAGATCGTACCTCTGCTGTGTCTTGGTGCACTCTGCAGGAAGTAACTCTTATTAAACATTTTTACATCTTAATTATTTGTGTTATGACAGAAAAGTCTTTCTGTAGGGAGTATTATCTGTTACATAATGATGAGTTGTACAGTTGTAGGGAGTATTATCTGTTACATAATGATGAGTTGTACAGTTGTAGGGAGTATTATCTGTTACATAATGATGAGTTGCACAGCTGTAGGGAGTATTATCTGTTGGACAAAGACAAAGTTTCTAAGCCTGGTCTAAGTTCAGGACTCGTTCTAACGGTGGGTCTAGACTCGTTCTAACGGTGGGTCTAGACTCGGTCTAACGGTGGGTCTAGACTCGGTCTAACGGTGGGTCTAGACTCGGTGTAACGGTGGGTCTAGACTCGGTCTAACGGTGGGTCTAGACTCGGTCTAACGGTGGGTCTAGACTCGGTCTAACGGTGGGTCTGTTGCAGGACCTCCTCGGGGGACAGAGTCTTCAGCGCTCGGACGGAGGTGAGAACTTTTCCTCTTTTATTTTTCTGTTTGTGTTTCTGCATCAGTTTGTCTCCATCAGTGTCTCCAGCGCCCCCACACTACTGCACACAGTACTGCAGCAGAGTACTGCAGAGTACTGCAGAGTACTGCAGAGTACTGCAGAGTACTGCAGAGTACTGCAATGAGCACTGCACAAAGTACTGCAAAATTACACAGGAATACTACAAAACTACACAACAGTACTGCAAACTACTGTATTTGGGAGAGGAGCAGGGATGGTAGTGGTAGTAGTAAAGAGACAAAATAAAAATGTTGATAAAGTGAAACGTAAACACACTCAGTCGTCACAAACGAGCAGCAGAAGAGGCGGCCATTTTGGATTTAGCCCTTTGCTAATGTTTACATCTGACTCGAGCCGTGGCTCTTCAGGCTCCGATTTACCAACAGTTCAGGAGCCATCAGACCAAAATATAACAGAAGAGTAGTAGTAGTAGTAGTAGTAGTAGTAACAGTAGTAGCAGTAGTAGCAGTAGTAGCAGTAGTAGTAGTAGTAGCAGTAGCAGTAGTAGTAGTAGTAGTAGTAGTACTTATAGTACTTTTATTAGTAATAGCAGCATTAGCAGCTTTAGTTAGTCTGGGTGATGTTGTCTTGTGTTCTCCACAGCGGCGTTAGCGGCGTTAGCGGCGTTAGCGGCGTTAGCGGCGTTAGCGGCGTTAGCGGCTGATGTTGACCAGACGTCCTCTTTTTCCTGGACCTGTCCTCTTTCTTGGACCAAAAAAGCGTCCAGGAGAAATGTCTAAACTCTCAGTCGACACTTTTCTTGGTTTTGGTGACACTTTTGGCTCTTCTGATCAGACACGATCATGGATCCACAATAAAATCTTATTTTACTTCCACATACACATCAGTGAAATACAGAAAAGCCCACAGCCCGATACAGAAAAACACATTTGTAATATTAAAGTCAAACACCAACAGAAATCACGGCTTACAAACTACAAACATCGCCACTTTATTGTTCCCAAACCTGGTGTCCTCTGTGATAACTAGAGCTGTGCAAAAACATCAGAATATCGATATATCGAGTAATTTAATGTGATGATACAGTGTCGATATCGTGGGCTGCTGTATCGATCACCCAGAGGATTTTTTGGTTTATTTTATGAAGTTATTTTGTTCCCTCTGCTACATTTTCACAGTTTTGAGGATTAAAATGTTTGTGATTCACATTCACTTTGCATAAGGTTTAACAAAACTTTTCAGGTTCGTTCAGACGCGGCGTCAGAGCGTCCAGGTCACATGTGAAGTCTGTTTACATGCAAAGTCCAAGTGTGTGCGTCCAAAACGCGCATCCGGGGCGTCTAAACTCAAATGTAAATATGGAGTAAGAAAGTTTCAGAAATATTCAATATAAATCGGTGCATATTTGTAGTTGAGCATAAAGTAAATATGTGTAAACTCAGGAGTGAGTCGAGTCGTACAGAAAATGTGTTGTGTGGATTTTATCATCAGAATATGAAAAGTTACAACGTCAAGAAAAAATGAAAATGTACGATTACACTTTGAGTTTGTGTTCGTTCTGAACAGATGCAACTCGACTGTCAAAAATACAACATCACTTCACAGGACTGAACCGGGACTGAACCGGGACTGGGTGTCAGGAGGTGGACCCGTGTAGACCGTCAGGTGACCGCAGGAGAGAGGACCGGCTCAGAGCTCCACAGGGCCAAGTGCAGCCGTCGCCCGATCACGCTTTGAGGACACTCTGCTCCATGGCTCAGGGTTCTCCCTCTCAAGTCCAAGACTAGATCTGGTTCAGTCCTGGTTCAGTCCTGGTTCAGTCCTGGTTCAGTCCTGGCCTGTGAAGTGATGTTGTATTTTTGACGAGTCGTGTCTCTGAATTCGTGTTCGTTCTGAAGAAAGTGTAATCGTACATTTTCATTTGGTGATTTTAATTCTTGACGTCGTAACTTTTCACTTCATATTCTGTTGATAAAATCCACACGACACATTTTATGTACGACTCGACTCGACTCCAGAGTTTACACAGATTTATTTTATGCTCAACTACAAATATGCACCAATTTCTATCAAATATTTCTGAAAGCTTCTTACTCCAGATGTAAAGACCAACTCAAGGCGTCCAGCTCGTTTTTTGACGCTCTGGTCTGAACAAACCTTTAGCCACGATTTAGACTTTATTTTTATTGAACCGAATCGAATCGAAATAAATCGTACTGAACCGAAAGTGCACTGTATCGAGATATTTATCGTAACAGCGACTTCATGAAGCAAACCCCTAATCTGGTCACCCTCTTGTTTGCTCTACAGCAGTACTAGTGACAGTAGTAGTAGTACTAGTATCAGTATCAGTAGTATCAGTAGTAGTAGTACTAGTATCAGTAGTAGTAGTACTAGTATCAGTAGTAGTACTAGTATCAGTATCAGTAGTAGTAGTAGTAGTAGTAGTATCAGTAGTAGTAGTAGTATCAGTATCAGTAGTAGTAGTAGTAGTAGTATCAGTAGTAGTAGTAGTAGTAGTATCAGTAGTAGTAGTAGTATCAGTAGTATCAGTAGTAGTAGTAGTAGTAGTAGTATCAGTAGTAGTAGTAGTATCAGTAGTATCAGTAGTAGTAGTAGTAGTATCAGTAGTAGTAGTAGTATCAGTAGTAGTAGTAGTATCAGTAGTAGTATCAGTAGTAGTATCAGTATCAGTAGCAGCATTAGCCTGGGTGATGTTGTGTTGTCTGCTCTTGCCCACAGCGGCGCTCTCCGCCCGTCCCTGCCGCGCCGGCGTGCGGAGGCAGCGTACCCGGACGTGCAGCCCTCTCCTTTACTCCTTCCCCAATGACATAGTGTTTGATTTCGAGACTGAGCCAGACTTTGGAGGTAGTCAGGCGTTTGTGTTTCACCTCCTCCTTCTCTGTGTCCTGTGTGATCACCAAACACCACTGCAGTATTTGTACTAGTACTAGTAGTAGCAGTAGAAGTAGTGGTAGTATTTTCATGTGTCACCTTCTCTCACCACTTTGATGTTTTCTTGATTTGGGGTTTGGAATTCTTCTGTCAATCAAAAACACAATTTCGGGTTTCAAATCTTTCTGAAGGGGTTTTCCACAAAGTTAGCAAACATTTGTAGTTTATACCATTTGTAGTTCATATAAACGGACATGCTAACGTTCCGAACAGGAAGTGATCATGGGCAGGATTTGGCTCCGTCGCCGTCGCGTGTTGGTCTGACTCGGCTCCACGTGATCCTCGGGTTTGGACCCAAATTCAGATCTGAACATTTTGAACAGACCAATCAGACGCCTTCTTTCACCGAGGCCCCGCCCACTAGTGTTTGATTGGCAGGTTTGGGCGTTACCTTCGACACCCTCGCTCCTGATTGGCTCTTTGGGGATTATTATATACGTGACTGGAATTCCAAATCTAAAAATCCCACCGTTCCTCCGACCCTCGTGAAACTCAAACTTGGATTATTTCAATTTAAATTGTTGGACTTTTGTGGAAAACCCGTCACACTGTAGATCAGACGCTCAGGGTCACTGCATGAGACCAGAGTCCGTCTGTAGGCCTCACGTCAGGTCCAAGGCCTGGTTTAGTCCTGGTTTAGACCTGATCTAGTCCTGGTTTAGTCCTGGTTTAGTTCTGGTTTAGTCCTGGTTTAGACCTGGTTTAGACCTGGTTTAGTCCTGGTTTAGTCCTGGTTTAGTCCTGGTTTAGACCTGGTTTAGACTTGGGTTAGTCCTGGTTTAGTTCCTGGTTTAGTTCCTGGTTTAGTCCTGGTTTAGTCCTGGTTTAGTTCCTGGTTTAGTCCTTGTTTAGACTTAGACTTGGGTTAGTCCTGGTTTAGTTCCTGGTTTAGTCCTGGTTTAGTCCTGGTTTAGTTCCTGGTTTAGTTCCTGGTTTAGTTCCTGGTTTAGTCCTGGTTTAGTCCTGGTTTAGTCCTTGGTTTAGTTCCGGTTTAGACCTTTAGAAGACCTGGTTTAGTCCTGGTTCAGTCCTGGTTTAGACCTGGTTTAATCCTGTTTTAGTCCTGGTTTAGTCCTGGTCTGGTTCCACCCTCTTTCTCTCGTGTTTCAGGTTCTACCTCTGGTCTTTCGGCGACTCCTCCGGCGTCTCTGCCCGGGTCCCTCACCAACGTCAAAATGCCCCAGAAATCTCCCTGCCCACAGAGGGAGCGCAAGAGCTCGTCCTCCTCCGAAGACCGCAATAAAATGGTACCGGGACTGGACGGGGACAGGACCGCGACAGGACCACAACTGGACTACCTGCTGGACCGCGACTGGACCACGACTGGACCATGACTGGACCGTGGACAGGACCGACGACTGGACACGACTGGACCACGACTGGACCATGACTGGACCGTGACAGGACCACGACTGGACCGTGACAGGACCACGACTGGACTGCAACAGGACCGCGACTGGACCACGACTGGACCATGACTGGACCGTGACAGGACCACGACTGGACCACGACTGGACCATGACTGGACCGTGACAGGACCACGACTGGACTGCAACAGGACCGTGACAGGACCACGACAGGACCAAACAGTTTTTGTGAAATATTTACACAAAAATCCACATTATTATTATTATTATAAAAAAAATTTCGCTGCTCGTCCTCTCGTGTTCATTGTCTTTTCTTGGCATTTTGTTCAGAAAACTTTGGGTCGGCGTGACTCCAGTGACGACTGGGAGATCCCCGAGGGTCAGATCACTCTGGGCCAACGCATCGGCTCCGGGTCCTTCGGAACCGTCTTCAAAGGGAAATGGCACGGTAAGAACAGCAGGGGGCGGGACCGAGGCCAACGGGGGGCGGGACCGAGGCCAACGGGGGGCGGGACCGAGGCCAACGGGGGGCGGGACCGAGGCCAGCGGCCATCTAATGAATAAATAAATCAATCAATACGTAAATCCTGAGGGGGTGTGTTCAGTCTTTGGGCTGGTTGTGTATCTTAACTCTTTCCCCCATGAAGACGACATTTGACGACCCTCGTGTTTCCTTAATGACGACTTCTGACTCCTCCGCTGTTTCACTAAAGACGTGATTTGACGACCTTTAGAAACGGCTCGGTTTTTCACATGTAAACATAGAGACTGTGATTGGTCGGGGCCACTACAACCCACACTAGACTGACCAATAGGATTCAAGGAGATGTTTTCGCAGATTTTTTCCCAAGTTAATCGAAGTTGTGACGATGGAGCTTCCGGAAAAAACACAACACGAAACACGTGCAATGGAAAGATGGCGGCGCTGCGGCGCACAGTTTTAGAAATAATGAGGAGCGGACGTATTTTATGGATAAGTTTAGAGAAAGTGACTTTTATAGATTTCAAAGTGATGATGAAGTTGATTATAAAGTGGAAAACAGCGACGGACTTTCAGAGAGTGAAACTTACGAAGGTGAGAATGCAGCTGATGCGTCTGTGTGGAGTCCTGCGATGTCCAAACAAACTATCTGAGCTTTACACTCGATTATGAACCAAAATTGCCCTGAAATCTGGATGTTGCTCAGGCGAGTCCTTTGAAATATTTCAGTCTTTTTTTCTAAGATGCGACGTTTAACAGAATCACTACAGAAAAAAACGCTTATGTGGAGCTCTGCACACGAGAAAATAACCAAGATGATAAATACTGGACACACACTGGCGGGGAAGAGTTTTTATTATTATATTAATTATATTATAATAAGATGAATTAGTTGAATAATCTAAATGAAGTTGAATAAGTTTAAATATGATATATATATTGATATATCTGTGGAGAGGCGAGCCCTGTCTGTTTTTCTTGTCGTTTTTGAGACGTAAAACCTCCTGTGATTAAATAAACGTAAAGTCGAGATGTTTAATGTCACACTGTGGAACATTCCAGGCAGAGCAGTGGTGTATCCATGGAAACAAGCAGGTGACAAACCCCCAGCCAAAAAGTTACACAGTGCAGCTTTTAAAAGTGTTGTGTTTCCAGGCGACGTCGCGGTGAAGATGTTGAACGTCACAGCTCCAACTCCACAGCAGCTCCAGGCCTTCAAGAACGAAGTGGGCGTGCTCAGGTCAGTGTGACACTCAGGTCAGTGTGACACTCAGGTCAGTGTGACACTCAGGTCAGTGTGGAGTCGGTCAGTTGTCAGGTCTCAGGTCAGTGTGGACCTCAGGTCAGTGTGGACCTCAGGTCAGTGTGGACCTCAGGTCAGTGTGGTCAGGTCAGTGTGGACCTCGGGTCAGTGTGGACCTCAGGTCAGTGTGACGCTCGGGTCAGGTGACGCTCGGGTCAGCGTCGGGTCAGCGTGGACCTCGGGTCAGCGTGGACCTCGGGTCAGCGTGGACCTCGGGTCAGGTCTGTGATGGTCTGGACTCACTCCAGGTTTAGTTTAGTTTAATTTAGGTTTAGGTTTAAGTTTTTTAGTTTAGTTTTACATTTCTCATTTCTTATTTTATTTATTTGTAAAGGAACAGTCCATATTAATGAACATTAAAAATGTAAATATGCAAAGATTCGAGCCAATGTGGCTCATTTCCATCTTCAGTCCCTCGGCAGGTTGATGTAAAATCATCTCATCATCATCAGTCGAGCTGCCGTCTGTGAGGAAAAGTGGAGACATAATCAGGAAGTCCATGTTAGCATGCTAGTTGCTCCTCTCAGGTCTGAGAGTGAAACGTTCTTGTGGTGGTTCAGAGCGTCTCGTTCATGTCCTACGTGGACGAGCGTCCGGGCGTCCTGTGGTTTTGTGGCGCTTCTTCAGGCGTCAGCGCGACGAGAACCTGGTGATGAAGCGACGAGTCTGGAGCGTTCAGGCATCGACGCATCAACCAATCAGAGACGAGGATACAAAGACGTAGTGATGTCATCACCTGAGAAAAGAAGAAGAAAGAGAAAGACCCGAGAACCACAAACACCAAAACAAGAAACTTTACACCAGGACTGAACCAGGACTGAACCAGGACCGAACCAGGACCGAACCAGGACCGAACCAGGACCGAACCAGGACCGAACCAGGACCGAACCAGGACCGAACCAGGACCGAACCAGGACTAAACCAGGTCTAAACCAGTGTCATTAGTGGAGTATAAATCTACACTCTTCGTCGTCGTCAAACTCCTTCACTGTTGTTTTTCTGTAACAAAAACACTGAAGTTTTTCTTTCGACCGGGAAAGACGTCACTCGCCGACCACAGCGACGCCCTGGACACACGGCGAGAATTTTTCTCCCGTTGGTGTCCAGAGTCTAAACTCGAATGCAAAGGTTTGAGCGCAGCTTTATAAAGTCGTGGTGGTGAATAATTAGGACACTGTGAATGCAGAAGGGAAAAGAGGAAGAAGTTTGGAGCTCTGCAAACTGTTTTAAATGAACTAGTTCTGTTTTTATGTTTTAAATACGGAAAACAAATCAGGTACAGAGATTTTAAATGTGATCATTTAACAGTCAGATGCTCTTTAAAGCTCCTGAAGCTCACAAACTGACTCCTGGAGCTTCAAGTCATGTTCTAATGTTCTAATGTTCCACACACAGTCCTCCTCTTGAAATATTTGTTGGTTTCTTTTTGTTTCTCTTCAGGAAAACGCGTCACGTGAACATCCTCCTGTTCATGGGCTACACGACCAAACCGCAGCTCGCCATCGTCACCCAGTGGTGTGAGGGCTCCAGCCTGTACCACCACCTCCACATCATCGAGACCAAGTTCGAGATGATCAAACTCATCGACATCGCACGGCAGACGGCGCAGGGCATGGAGTAAGAGAAAAACACGCTAGAAACTGACTAAAAACATGGTAAAACACGGTAAAAACACATTAAAAACAGATTTAAAACATGATAAAAACACACACTCAAAGAAGCAGATGGGCAGGGCATGGAGTAAGAGAAAAACATGCTAAAACTGACTAAAAACATGATAAAAACAGACTCAGAGACACATAAAGAGGCAGACAGCGCAGGGCATGGAGTAAGAGAAAGACACGCTAAAAACAGACTAAAAACATGATAAACACACTAAAAACAGATGAAAAACATGATAAAAACATGGTACAAACAGATTAAAAACATGCTGAAAACAGACTCCGAGACACACACAAAGAGGCAGACTGTGCAGGAGGAAGTCAGAAAAAAACTGACTAAAAACATGATAAAACCACACACAAAGAAGCAGATGTGCAGGGAATGGAGTAAGAGAAAAACACGCTAAAAACAGATTAAAAACATGATAAAAACACACACTCAAAGAAGCAGACGGGGCAGGGCATGGAGTAAGAGGGACATACGCTGAAAACGGATTAAAAACATGATAAAAACACGGTATAAACAGATTAAAGACATGCTGAAAACACACTTCAAACAGACTATAAACATGATAAAAACAGACTCAGAGACACATAAAGAGGCAGACAGCGCAGGGCATGGAGTAAGAGAAAGACACGCTAAAAACAGACTAAAAACATGATAAAAACACACTCAGAGACACACGAAGAAGCAGACAGCGCAGGGTATGGAGTAAGAGAAAAACACGCTTAAAACATGCTAAAAACAGACTAAAAACATGATAAACACACTAAAAACAGATGAAAAACATGATAAAAACACGGTACAAACAGATTAAAAACATGCTGAAAACACACTTCAGACAGACTATAAACATGATAAAAACAGACTCAGAGACACATAAAGAGGCAGACAGCGCAGGGCATGGAGTAAGAGAAACACGCTAAAAAACAGACTAAAAACATGATAAACACACTAAAAACAGATGAAAAACATGATAAAAACATGGTACAAACAGATTAAAAACATGCTGAAAACAGACTCCGAGACACACACAAAGAGGCAGACTGTGCAGGAGGAAGTCAGAAAAAAACTGACTAAAAACAATAAAAACACGAAGCAGAATGGATAAGAGAAAAACACGCTAAAAACAGATTAAAAACATGATAAAACACACACTCAAAAAGCAGACAGGGCAGGCTAGTAAGAACATACGCTGAAAACGGATTAAAAACATGATAAAAACACGGTAAAAACAGATTAAAGACATGCTGAAAACACACTTCAAACAGACTATAAACATGATAAAAACAGACTCAGAGACACATAAAGAGGCAGACAGCGCAGGGCATGGAGTAAGAGAAAGACACGCTAAAAACAGACTAAAACATTGATAAAAACACACTCAGACACACGAAGAAGCAGACAGCGCAGGTATGGAGTAAGAGAAAAAACACGCTTAAAACATGCTAAAAACAGACTAAAAAACATGATAAACACAACTAAAACAACATGAAAAAACATGAAAACGGTACAAACAGATTAAAAACATGCTGAAAACACACTTCAGACAGACTATAAACATGATAAAAACAGACTCAGAGACACATAAAGAGGCAGACAGCGCAGGGCATGGAGTAAGAGAAACTAGAGGTGAGATCGGGCCTAAAAAATCCAGCCCGACCCGACCCGGCCCGCGGGTATTAAAACCCGACCCAGCCCGAGCCCGACCAATTAACTTGATTTGCAGGCCCGAGCCCGAAGCAAACCCGAAATGTCATATTTTATTTGTGAGGACTCGGGAGGAGGAGGGTGATTTATAAATAGGAACATTTTCAGGAACACACTTTTTTAATTAAAAAAAATCACACTATAGGCCCCTAACGTAAGAACAGGCCTGCTGTAAAGAGTAATTTAACATAATTTATAAATAAATAAGCTAGATAAAATACGTTACTAATTTAAATAAATAAGTACAAAAATAATGTGTGAAGACCATTATTAAAAAAATAAAGAACCAAACAAAGTTAAACATGTGCAAAAATAAGCCTACTAATAATTACAAATAACTCAAACAAGAAAAACACTATCATGTTTAAATAAAATGCAAAAGCTTAGTGAATGTATAATACAATAAATGTCAAACATGAACAAACAAATATATGTTACAAATTGTGCAAAACCATAAACCGAATAACAGAGTTTAAGATGCTGCCTGGCCTTGCCTATAGTCTGCAAATTGCGGCCTCGTGACCTGCTCTTTACTCCTGTGAAATAAGGGAAATAATTATAGCCACAGAAAATAATTAAAAAGGCAATTTGAACAGCAGGATTTTACTTGCATTGTTTATATTTTGTGGTCGTCATGCAGGAATAAGATCGCGTCCACTGTGCCAGGTTTCAGTGAAGTTCTCCGCTGATCTATCGTGTGGCCAGCTGCTCTAAAAACTCGCTCGCTGCTGCTGCTTGCGGGTATGCACAACACTGATCTTGCTAACTTGGCAAGCTTCGGGTATATACTGGAGTTTATTCTCCACCAGCCAAGCAAATCTCGGTCATCAGCCATGGCATGCCTTTGACTAATGTACATGTTAACCTCATCTCGAACAGGAGCATCATTGTCATCATCCGCGTTTTCCCACTCTGCGAAAAAAGAACTACTTCTTCGTTTTGATGCAGGTTGAGAAAGGGTGCTGGTGTGCTCCTCGTCCTCCTCGTTTTCAAAAGATGTAGTGGTGACTTCTCCGTCATCTTCTTCCAGGAGTGTGCAGACATGTGCATGCACCTCTGACACCTCTGTCAGTGTCATCATTTTGAGTTTGTTGAAGGTAGGCCACAGGAACAGTGCAACTTTGTGCAACATATGTATTTAGATTTTTTGCTCCAAAAGTTCAGAATGCCTGTGGCGCACAAACGCCTGCTGAGGATTATCCGTAGAACTGGGTTGGCAGTGCTTTTTTAGCTTCTCATTCCAGAGGCAAACTAGATTCAGTGTGGTATATTTATCTCCTTCCAGTTCTCGTTGTGCTGCATAGAAAGGCTCTAGAAAGGAGATCAAAAAATCTAACAGATCTGGCGCAATGTTGTCCATGCGCTCCTCCTCCCCGCGTGACTGCAGCTTCTCACACAACTCACTATATATCTCGCGCACAGACTTGAGCATCAAGTAAACGGTGCTGAATCTGGTTTCGCCCATCTGGAGCACTGTTTTTGATAGTTGTGCTGCCAAACCAGATTGCTTGATGAAACGGACAACACTCTGGGCTGCACTAATGGTTTCTCCAATGTCTGGGGCGTTTGCAGACAGTGCGTCCTTGTCCAGCCCACGGCGAAGTACAGTGTTGATCACATGGTCAAGGCAGGAGAGGCGCTTGTAAGGCTCCAAAGCTTTCACGATGTTACTGCCCTGATCTGTAACCCACACTATTCTGGATAAAGATGAAGGTTCCAAACCAAATCTATTCACCAGAAGCCGGACCAGTTCTCCTCTTATATTCTTCCCCGTTGTGGCGTCTTCTGCTGGAAATACAGCAGTGGTGAGGGTTTTTCCAACCAAGTTGAATTCCGTTTCAGTAAAGTGACAAGTTATTGCAATATAACTCATCTTTCTATAATCATCCGTCCACATATCGGTACTCATGGCCACGTCACAGCCACTTGCCAGAGATTTCTTTACCCGCTCAATTAACAAGCCCCTTTTTACCTCAGCCTTCTCGGTGCACGCCTTTGACACTGTGGTGTAGTGGGGCAGGACCGAGTCGACAGGTACGCGGCCAAAAGTTGACCCAACATTGATCAGTTCTTGGGCCAGACTTTTGAAACCTTCGCCACTAACTACTGAAAATGGTCTAAGGTCCTGACAGCAAAAGTCCACGCACTTGTCTGTGATGACCTGCTTAGCACGAAGAGGAGGGGTGGTCTTTGAAACAAATGATAATATAGATGTTTGACGATCATCACTTTTGCCAGTACAGCTGTTTAAATGCCTGCTCAGCGTCGAGGTGCCAGTCTTTTTGCTCTCGTATGAAAGCAAAGCGCCACATTGACGACATTCAGCGAAGCCAACGCAAGTTTCTGTAGCATTTTCAACAATCAATTTGAAGCTTTTCCACACCTCACTCTTACCGGTGCGTGTTTGTCTTTTCAGTTCTCCTGCCTTTAGTTTAACTTCTTGCTCCTCCATATTGGGGACACCAGGTCAAAATAGATGCAGACTTGCGGAGGGGAAGATGATTAAATGAAGAGGGGGCGTCACGTGATCCTGTTTAGTAGTTAAATAGCAATTACATTACATTACTTCTCTGTTTTATCCAAATTATTAATTTTATAACAAGTATTCCTTAGTTTAGTATCCACACATCGTTTTAGCATACATTTTATAAACATATATTTATTTGAAAAAAAGTCAGCGAGAGAGGAGCCCGAGCCCGACCCGACCCGAAGTAATGATTGACAATTCGGGTCGGGTCGGGCTCGGGCTTGGGCTCGGTCTTAAGATCTTACCTCTAAGAGAAACACCAGAAAAACTGATTAAAAACATGAAAAAAACAGACTCACAGAGACACACAAAAAAGCAAATGTGCAGGGCAGGAAGTAAGAGAAAAACAGACTAAAAACATGATAAAAACACACAAACAAACACAGGCACAGAATGGCAGCAACAGTAAAGAGAAAGACGCACTAAAAACAGAAACAGACAAGAGAAAAAAAACAAAGAGAAAACTAAAAACACGCTTAAAACAGGCAACAAACTAAAAACGTGCTTAAATCAGACTAAAAACATGCTAAAAACACACACACACACTCAAAGAGGCAGACGTCGCAGGGCATGGAGTAAGAGACTAAAAACACACTAAAAAAAGGGATTAAAGCAGACTAAAAACACACTTAAAACAGACAACAAACTAAACACGCTTAAAAAGACTAAAAACACACTTAAATGGACTAAAAGATGCTTTAAATGGACTAAAAACACACTTAAAACTGACTAAAAACTGACTAAACACATTCACAGAGACATACACAAAGAGGCAGACGGCACAGGGCATGGAGTAAGAGAAAAACAGACTAAAACACACTTAAAAAGTCTAAAAACACACTTTAAATGGACTAAAAACACACTTAAAATGCACTAAAAAGATACTTAAAATGGACTAAAAATATGCTTAAAACTTATTAAAAACTGACTAAAAACACATTCACACAGACACACTCAAAGAGGCAAACGGTGCAGGGCATGGAGTAAGAGAAAAACACACTAAAAAAGGGACTAAAACACACTTAAAACAGACTAAAAACACACTAAAAAAGGGACTAAAATACACTTAAAACAGACTAAAACACCCTTAAAACGGGACTAAAACATGCTTAAAACAGACAACAAACTAAAAACATCCTTAAAAAGACTAAAAACACACTTAAAATGGACTAAAAGATGCTTAATATGGACTAAAAACACATTCACAGAGACACACTTAAAGAAGCAGACGGTGCAGGGCAGGTGGAGTAAGAGAAAAACCAGAACAGAACAAAACCAAAACGCTCAGAGATCGTCTCTTTCTCTTTCGTGGTAAATGAGTTAAATTTAAGAGCCGTTTCTGAGTCGGGCGTCAGAATTCTCCTATTTGTGTTTTTAATTTTGCTTTTTATTTTATTTTATTTTGAACAGAATTTCAGGTAATAACTGTGATTTGTGTTTCAGTTATTTACACGCCAAGTCCATCATCCACCGAGACCTGAAGAGCAACAGTATCCTCCACTCCTCCTCCAGGGGGCGCCACTCTCCTCCTCCTCCTCCTTTCTCTCTTTGTTCGTTTCCTTGTTCGTCTCCTTTTTTTCCTCCTTTCCTTTCCTTGTTGGTTTCCTTCTGTCTTCACTGGTTTCCTCAGTCCCCTTTCCTCCTTTGCCTCCTCGTTCGTCTCCTCCTCTATCTCCTGTCTGGTTTCCTCTCTCCTTGCCTCCTTGTCTCCTCGTCTCCTCCTCTCCTCCTGGCTGGTTTCCTCTCTCCTCATCTCCTTGCCTCCTTCTCTCTCTCCTCATTGGTTTCCTTTCCTCTCCCCTTGCTGCCTGGTTGGTTTCCTCTCTCCTGGTTTCCTCAGTTCTTCTCCCTTGTCTCCTCGTTTGTATTCTCCGTTCTCTTCTAGTTGGTTTCCTTGTTCGTCTCCTCGTCTCCTCCTGGTTGGTTTCCTCTCTCCTTATTCGTCTCCTCGTCTGTCTCCTGATTGGTTTCCTCGTTTGTCTCCTCCCCTGTCTGGTTTCCTCTCTCCTCGCCTCCTTGTGTCCTCCTCTATCTCCTTGCTGTTTTCCTCCCTTGTCTCCTCGTTTGCATTCTCCTTTCTCTTCTAGTTGGTTTCGTTGTTCGTCTCCTTCTCTATCTCCTCATTGGTTTCCTCAGCTCTTTTCCTGCCTTGTCTCCTCCTCTCCTCCTCTTTCTCCTCCTGGCTGGTTTCCTCTCTCCTCATCTCCTTGCCTCCTCATCTCCTCCTCTCCTCCTAGCTGGTTTCCTCTCTCCTCATCTCCTTGCCTCCTCCTCTCTCTCCTCATTGGTTTCCTTTCCTCTCCCCTTGCTGCCTGGTTGGTTTCCTCTCTCCTTGTCTCCTCATCTTCTGTCTCCTCCTCGCTGGTTTCCTTGTTTGCCTCCTCGTCTCCTCGTCTGTCTCCTGGTTGGTTTCCTCTCTCCTTGTTCGTCTCCTCGTCTGTCTCCTGGTTGGTTTCCTCTCTCCTTGTTCTTTTCCTCGTCTCCTCGTCTCCTCCTGGTTGGTTTCCTCTCTCCTTGTTCGTCTCCTTGTCTCCTCGTCTGTCTCCTGGTTGGTTTCCTCTCTCCTTGTTCGTCTCCTCGTCTGTCTCCTTGTTTGTCTCCTTGTCTCCTCATCTGTCTCCTGGTTGGTTTCCTCTCTCCTTGTTTGTCTCCTCGTCTCCTTGTCTCCTCCTGGTTGGTTTCCTCGTCTCCTCGTCTGTCTCCTGGTTGGTTTCCTCGTCTCCTTGTTCGTCTCCTCGTCTCCTCGTCTGTCTCCTTGTTTGTTTCCTCGTCTCCTCATCTGTCTCCTGGTTGGTTTCCTCTCTCCTTGTTTGTCTCCTCATCTCCTCCTGGTTGGTTTCCTCGTCTCCTCATCTGTCTCCTGGTTGGTTTCCTCGTCTCCTTGTCTGTCTCCTGGTTAGTTTCCTCGTCTCCTTGTCTGTCTCCTGGTTAGTTTCCTCGTCTCCTTGTCTGTCTCCTGGTTAGTTTCCTCGTCTCCTTGTCTGTCTCCTGGTTAGTTTCCTCGTCTCCTCATCTGTCTCCTGGTTGGTTTCCTCTCTCCTTGTTTGTCTCCTCATCTCCTCCTGGTTGGTTTCCTCGTCTCCTCATCTGTCTCCTGGTTGGTTTCCTCGTCTCCTTGTCTGTCTCCTGGTTGGTTTCCTCGTCTCCTCGTCTGTCTCCTGGTTGGTTTCCTCGTCTCCTTGTCTGTCTCCTGGTTTCCTCGTCTCCTCGTTCTCCTCGTCTTCGTCTCCTTGTCTGTCTCCTGGTTGGTTTCCTCGTCTCCTCGTCTGTCTCCTGGTTAGTTTCCTCGTCTCCTCGTCTGTCTCCTGGTTGGTTTCCTCGTCTCCTTGTCTGTCTCCTGGTTAGTTTCCTCGTCTCCTCGTCTGTCTCCTGGTTGGTTTCTTCGTCTCCTTGTCTGTCTCCTGGTTGGTTTCCTCGTCTCCTCGTCTGTCTCCTGGTTGGTTTCCTCGTCTCCTTGTCTGTCTCCTGGTTGGTTTCCTCGTCTCCTTGTCTGTCTCCTGGTTGGTTTCCTCAGCTCTCCTCAGACATCTTTCTTCATGAAGACCTGACTGTGAAGATCGGAGACTTCGGTTTGGCCACAGTGAAATCTCGCTGGAGCGGCTCTCACCAGTTTGAGCAGCTCTCAGGCTCCATTCTGTGGATGGTATGTCTCCTGAACATCTCAACACCTGAACACCTCAACCTCAAACATCTGAACATCTCAACACCTCAACATCTGAACACCTGAACATCTCAACACCTCAACATCTCAACATCTCAACATCTGAACATCTAAACACCTCAACCTCAAACATCTGAACACCTGAACATCTGAACACCTGAACATCTAAACCTCAAACATCTGAACACCTGAACATCTAAACATCTCAACACCTCAACATCTGAACACCTGAACATCTGAACATCTAAACACCTCAACATCTGAACATCTGAACATCTAAACATCTGAACACCTAAACATCTAAACACCTAACCCGTGTGTGACCCCTGCGTGACCTCTGTGACCTCTGCCCTCAGGCTCCAGAGGTGATCCGGCTCCAGGACAAAAACCCATACAGTTTCCAGTCGGACGTTTACGCCTTCGGCATCGTTCTGTACGAACTCATGTCCGGAGCCCTGCCCTACTCCAACATCAACAACAGAGACCAGGTACGACCCCTGACCCCTGACCCCTGCCCTACTCCAACATCAACAACAGAGACCAGGTACGACCCCTGACCCCTGACCTCTGCCCTACTCCAACATCAACAACAGAGACCAGGTACGACCCCTGACCCCTGACCCCTGCCCTACTCCAACATCAACAACAGAGACCAGGTACGACCCCTGACCCCTGACCCCTGCCCTACTCCAACATCAACAACAGAGACCAGGTACGACCCCTGACCCCTGACCCCTGCCCTACTCCAACATCAACAACAGAGACCAGGTACGACCCCTGACCCCTGACCCCTGCCCTACTCCAACATCAACAACAGAGACCAGGTACGACCCCTGACCCCTGCCCTACTCCAACATCAACAACAGAGACCAGGTACGACCCCTGACCCCTGACCTCTCGCTCTGATCCTGCTTTAGTCCTGGTTTAGTCCCAGGCTAAACTCTGTATTTCTCTGGTCTTAGATCATCTTCATGGTGGGCTGGGGGTTTAGTCCTGGTTCAGTCCTGGTTTAGTCCTGGTTCGGTCCTGGTTCGGTCCTGGTTCGGTCCTGGTTTAGTCCTGGTTCAGTCCTGGTTCAGTCCTGGTTCGGTCCTGGTTCGGTCCTGGTTTGGTCCTGGTTTAGTCCTGGTCTTGTGTGTTTCAGATCATCTTCATGGTGGGCTGGGGGTTTAGTCCTGGTTCAGTCCTGGTTCAGTCCTGGTTCAGTCCTGGTTTAGTCCTGGTTTGGTCCTGGTTCAGTCCTGGTTTAGTCCTGGTTTGGTCCTGGTTTGGTCCTGGTTCAGTCCTGGTTTAGTCCTGGTTTAGTCCTGGTTTAGTCCTGGTTTAGTCCTGGTTTCAGTCCTGGTTTAGTCCTGGTTAGTCCTGGTTTAGTCCTGGTTTAGTCCTGGTTTAGTCCTGGTTCGGTCCTGGTTTGGTCCTGGTTTGGTCCTGGTTCGGTCCTGGTTTAGTCCTGGTTTAGTCCTGGTTTGGTCCTGGTTCAGTCCTGGTTTAGTCCTGGTTTAGTCCTGGTTTGGTCCTGGTTCAGTCCTGGTTTAGTCCTGGTTTAGTCCTGGTTTGGTCCTGGTTCAGTCCTGGTTTAGTCCTGGTTTGGTCCTGGTTTGGTCCTGGTTCAGTCCTGGTTTAGTCCTGGTTTGGTCCTGGTTTAGTCCTGGTTTAGTCCTGGTTTAGTCCTGGTTCAGTCCTGGTTCGGTCCTGGTTTAGTCCTGGTTTAGTCCTGGTTTGGTCCTGGTTTAGTCCTGGTTTAGTCCTGGTTTAGTCCTGGTTTGGTCCTGGTTTAGTCCTGGTTTAGTCCTGGTTCAGTCCTGGTTTCGGTCCTGGTTTGGTCCTGGTTTAGTCCTGGTTTGATCCTGGTTTAGTCCTGGTTAGTCTGGTTTAGTCCTGGTTTAGTCCTGGTTTGGTCCTGGTTTAGTCCTGGTTTAGTCCTGGTTTAGTCCTGGTTTGGTCCTGGTTCAGTCCTGGTTTAGTCCTGGTTTAGTCCTGGTTTGGTCCTGGTTCAGTCCTGGTTTAGTCCTGGTTTAGTCCTGGTTTTGGTCCTGGTTTAGTCCTGGTTTAGTCCTGGTTTAGTCCTGGTTTAGTCCTGGTTTAGTCCTGGTTTGGTCCTGGTTTGGTCCTGGTTCGGTCCTGGTTCAGTCCTGGTCTTGTGTGTTTCAGATCATCTTCATGGTCGGTCGTGGATATTTGTCTCCAGACTTGAGTAAAATTCGCAGTAACTGCCCCAAAGCGATGAAGAGGCTGATGGCCGAGTGTCTGAAGAAGAAGAGGGAAGAGCGCCCCCTATTTCCACAGGTACTAATGCGAGTACTGCGAGTACTGCGAGTACTACAGATAATACTCCATTTTACACCTCTGACCCAAACATCTGTCTCTGTCTCTGTGGCTCTGGTTGTGTTTTTGTGTTTTTGTGGTGATTATCAACATTTCACAGCAGCAGATTTAATTTAAATGTTAAACTGTCGATCAGAACGACATGTATCTCTCTGCCCTCCTCCTCTGTCTCTCTTCTTTCTCTTCTTTCTCTCCGTCAGATCTTGGCGTCGATTGAGTTGTTGGCTCGTTCTCTGCCGAAGATTCACCGTTCTGCGTCGGAACCGTCTCTGAACCGCGCCGGGTTCCAGACGGAGGACTTCAGCCTGTACGCCTGCGCCTCGCCCAAGACGCCCATCCAGGCCGGCGGCTACGGTGAGTCACCACTTTACTCCATCCTCCATGTTCTTCTCTGGGGTCGGGTCTCGGAGCATCAGTCTGAGCAGGGAATCCCAGACTTCCTTCGCCCCAGACACTTCCTCCAGGTGTTCCCAGTCCAGAGACATCGTCCCTCCAGTGTGTCCTGGGTCTTCCCCGGGTCTTCTCCTCCCGGTGGGACATGAACACCTCCTGAGGGACACGTCCAGGAGACATCAGAACAGACGTCCTCCCCTCAGACGCTCCTCTCCACGTGGAGGAGACCCCCACAGGACGCCACGAGGGACACGGTCGAACTCCTCCTCCAGATCCACAAAACACATGTGGACTGTGCAAAGTCCCATGAACCTGGAGCCCGATGGAGAGTGTAGATCTGGTCCAGTGTTCCACGACCAGGACCAAAACCACACTGCTCCTCCTGGACCCGAGGTTGGACTCTCAGCCGGATTCTCCTCTCCAGTCCCTGACACACATCGAGGAGACTGAGGAGTGTAATTCTCCTGGAGTTGGAACACACCCTCCTCCCCCTTCTTCTACAGAGGAACCACCACCCCAGTCTGAAGGTCCAGAGGTTCTGTCCCCGACCGCCACACGATGTTGAAGAGATGAGTCAGACAAGACCCACAACATCCAGAGACTTAAGATCCTCAGGACAGATCATCCACCCCCAGAACCACTGAGGAACTTTAACCTCCTCAGTGACTTCAGCCAGAGTGATGGACGAGTCCACCTCCGAGTCTCAACTTCCTCCTCCACCAGTGAACCCAACTCACCACCAGGTGGAGCTCTACAGCTCTGCCCCTCTCTTCACCCGAGTGTCCAAGACACAACCACAAAGTCCAATCATGACCCTCTGGCCGAGGGCGTCCTGGTCCTGGTCCTGGTCCTGGTCCTGGCACTGCTGAACATGATGTTGGTTCTGGACAAACTGTGACTCACACAGAAGTTCAATAACAGAACATGACTGAGGTTCAGATCAGGAGGACGTTCCTCTCCAAGTGTCACTGTTGTCGTCCACGTGGACGTTGAAGTCCTCAGTAGAACAACAGAGTCTCAGGTCAGTGTGTCTAGTCCCTCCCAGGGTCTGACAGAAGGTCGTGTACTCGAGTACTCTGCACCTCTGTTGGGCCTGTAGGCGACACCACAGTGAGACGTGTCCCCGACCTGAAGGCACAGGGACTCGACCCTCTCGATCACTGAGGTGAACTCCAACACACGACGACTGAACTGCGGGACAATGAGCCACACCAGCCCAACGCCGCTCCCCGTCAAGGAGGAACTTTACTATTTTTCTTCATTACTTGTCTCCAAAACCAAAATGAAAAAAATGATGAGTCTTGTATTAGCGCCGAGAGCGTCAGAGCGTCAAAACGAAACCCAAAGTGAAGCTGAACCTTTGAATCTAACGGCTGCTCTGTTTTGTTTGTTTTGTTTGTTTCAGGGGAGTTCTCGGCGTTCAAATAAACGTCCTCGGCGGAATCCTCCAGAAAAACTCCAAACGAAGACGCGGAATCTGCGGCGCTTTTCCGACGAACTGAGCCAGAGACCGGAGCCGCGGCGCCGCTCGCAAAAACACGAAAGAATGTTCTCAAACCATTCGAATCTCTGTTTTTAAGAGCTTTTGGAGAAAACGAGGAAGAGGAGGAAGAAGAAAAAGACGAGAGGAAGAAACAAAAACGGAAAACCAAACAAAATCGAATCGTGTTTACGTTTGTGACGAGTTTCACTTCAGAAAACAGAAAGAAAATATCCAGACTCCCCAGAGTTTTATTTAGTTTGGTTTAGTTTAGACCTGGTTCAGTTCTGGTTCTGAAGTGCAGGTTTTTTTTTCAATTCTTTGACTGAAAATTAAGATTTAAACAGAAAAAAAAAAAAAGAAACTGAAACTTGTGAACGGAGCGGGTCGTTCCTCGGTGCAGATCCCTCGCTCCTCGTCCTCCTCGTCCTCCTCTTCGTCGTCTTCTTCCTCTTCTCCATCAGCTCCATCTTTATTTATTTGCACTTTTGTTTTTTCCTGGTTTCTGCTGTTTTTTGTTTTTTTTTGTTGTTGTTTTTTGTTTTTCTTAAGTCTCGGGTCCGACCAGCTCCAACAGAACCCAACGGAACTCTGACTCTGATCGATCCAAAAACCAGGATCTGAACTCGCTCCTCGTGTTCCTCAAGTCCAGATCCTGAAACATGAACCGAACAGAACGTTTCCTGAATGTTTTTAGAACCATCTGGATCAGAACAAGTGTCAGACACAGAGACTAATGTAAACACATGGACCTGGTTTAGACCTGGTTTAGTCCTGGTTTAGTCCTGGTTTAGTCCTGGTTTAGTCCTGGTTTAGTCCTGGTTTTAGTCCTGGTTTAGACCTGGTTTTAGTCCTGGTTTAGACCTGGGTTTAGTCCCTGGTTTAGTCCTGGTTTTAGTCCCTGGTTTAGACCTGGTTTAGACCTGGTTTTAGTCCCTGGTTTAGTCCTGGTTTTAGTCCCTGTTTAGTCCCTGGTTTAGACCTGGTTTTAGTCCCTGGTTTAGACCTGGGTTTAGTCCCTGGTTTAGACCTGGGTTTAGTCCTGGTTTAGACCTGGTTTAGACCTGGTTTAGACCTGGTTTTAGTCCCTGGTTTAGACCTGATTTTAGTCCCTGGGTTAGATCTGGTTTTAGTCCCTGGGTTAGATCTGGTTTTAGTCCCTGATTTAGTCCTGGTTTAGTTGGTTTAGACCTGGTTTTAGTCCCTGGTTTAGTCCTGGTTTTAGTCCCTGGTTTAGTCCTGGTTTAGACCTGGTTTAGTCCTGGTTTAGACCTGGTTTAGATCTGGTTTTAGTCCCTGGTTTAGTCCTGGTTTAGTCCTGGTTTAGACTGGTTTAGTCCCTGGTTTAGTCCTGGTTTAGACCTGGTTTAGACCTGGTTTTAGTCCCTGGTTTAGACCTGGTTTTAGTCCCTGGTTTAGACCTGGTTTAGTCCTGGTTTAGACCTGGTTTAGATCTGGTTTTAGTCCCTGGTTTAGACCTGGTTTAGACCTGGTTTAGATCTGGTTTTAGTCCCTGGTTAGTTCTGGTTTAGTCCTGGACACATTCTTTTTTCTCAACAAAGACTTTTTATAATTATTTTTATGGGATCAAACGGTCTGTTCCACCTGGTGATGTCATCATGTGGTGATACAGGAAGTGCTCCTCTGTGTTTTTAAACTCCACACACCTTCACTAGAATCGACTGGATCATTTTTTCATCTCTGGAGTTTCTTGATCGAACTCGACTGAACTAAAGCTGTTCAAACTGTTAAACTACCACTTCATGACATCACAAGGTGGAACACAGCGTTTTGTGTTTGAGCAGAATAAAACACAACTCCAGGTTTGTCTGCAATTACAGGAGCTTTAAAAAAAACAACTAAACTTCATGACGAGAACCTAATGAAGAACCTAAATTTTACTTTTTTGATGAGAAAAGTTCAGTTGAAGTTCTCCCTCTTGTGTGGGGTTCTTCTGGTGGTTCTTCTGGTGGTTCTGGTCGTGGTTCTTCTGGTGGTTCTTCTGGTGGTTCTGGTCGTGGTTCTTCTGGTGGTTCTGGTCGTGGTTCTTCTGGTGGTTCTGGTCGTGGTTCTGGTCGGGCCCGTTCTGTACAGCAGGTCTGCACACTCTTTTTATTTATGGACCAATCATCTGTTTTTTGTTTAGTTTTGTTTTTTTGTTGTTTTTTTTAAGGTGAACTGTTGGGTTTTATTTTGAAGGCGGGTTTTACTTTGTGCACTTTTGTGGGTGGAGACATGCCTTTTATTTTGAAGGGGAGGAAGTGGAGGTGTTTGACTGTGAATCTCGTCCTCTTTGGGCCTTAGGCGGCTCCAGCGTCGCTCCACCAGGACGGAACTACAGGAACTACAAAACTACAGGACTACAAAAACTACAAAACAATAGTACTACAAAAGCTACAGGAACTACAGAGACTACAAAAACTACAAAAACTACAGGAACTACAAAACCTACAGGAACTACAAAAACTACAGGACTACAAAAACTACAGGACTACAAAAACTACAGGAACTACAAAAACTACAGGACTACAAAAACTACAGGAACTACAAAAACTACAGGAACTACAAAAACTACAGGACTACAAAAACTACAGGAACTACAAAAACTACAGGAACTACAAAAACTACAGGACTACAAAAACTACAGGAACACAAAAACTACAGGACTACAAAAACTACAGGACTACAAAAACTACAGGAACTACAAAAACTACAGGAACTACAAAAACTACAGGACTACAAAAACAGGCACAGGACTACAAACAGGACTACAAAAAACACAGGACTACAAAAACTACAGGAACTACAAAAACTACAGGAATACAAAAAAAACTACAAAAACTACAGGAACTACAAAAACTACAGGACTACAAAAAAACTACAAAAACTACAGGAACTACAAAAACTACAAACTACAGGACTACAAAAACTACAGGACTACAAAACTACAGGAAACTACAAACTACAGGACTACAAAAACTACAGGACTACAAAAACTACAGGACTACAAAAACTACAGGACTACAAAACAACAGGACTACAAAAACTACAGGACTACAAAAACTACAGGATTACAAAAACTACAGGACTACAAAAACTACAGGACTACAAAAACTACAGGACTACAAACTACTACAAAAACTACAGGACTACAAAAACTACAGGACTACAAAAACTACAGGACTACAAAAACGACACAACTAGAAAACATGCAGATCAGTTTCAGATCTGACTTCTCTTTAAGCTGCACTGTGTAACTTTTCAGTTGAAGGTTCGTCACCTGTTTGTTTCTATGGAGACGTCTCTGCTCTGTCTGGAATGTTCCACAGTGCGACTTTAAACAGCTCGACTTTATGTTTATTCACTTACAGGAGGTTTCACGGTTCAGGAGTTTGAGTTGACACTAAAAGGTGAAAACGACTCACTGTGTAGACCTGGTTTAATCCTGGTTTAGTCCTGGTTTAATCCTGGTTTAGTCCTGGTTTAGTCCTGGTTTAGACCTGGTTTAATCCTGTTTTAATCCTGGTTCTTTCCTGGTTTTGGAGCGACGTCGTTGGCAGTTTTTCCGGATCTCGGCACATTCCTCTGCTCCTGCCTGCACCTGCCCTTACCTGTCCCCCACTGTCCCACACCTGCTCCTCACCTCCCCCACCTGTCCCACACCTTGCTCTCACCTGTCTTCACCTGTCTCCACCTGTCCCACCTCCCTTCACCTGCCTTCACTGCCCTCACCTGCCCTCACCTGCCCGCACCTGTCCCCACCTGCCCTTCACCTGCCCGCACCTGTCTTCACCTGTCCTCTGCTCCAGATCTACAAAATATTTAAAACAAACTGTAAATATTTGTACAAAGAGACGTGTGTGTGTGGGCATGTGGACAGACTGCTCCTGACAGGCCCGGGTTAGTCCCGGTTTGGACCTGGTTTAGTCCCGGTTTGGACCCGGTTTAGTCCCGGTTTGGACCCGGTTTAGTCCCGGTTTGGACCCGGTTTAGTCCCGTCTGTATCTGACCTGGTTTTAAACGAGCGACGTCAGACAAAGTTCCATTCTTATTTATTTTCGGACACTTCAGTTCACATCGGGAGTTTCTGTGGCTGAAATGTTCCGGTCGGTTCCGCCGCCCGGTTCTTTATGGTCACGTGACGTTCCTTTGCCTGAAATGTTCCGCAGCAGGGCTTTAAAGGATTCTAATGAGGGAACAACATTAGAACATCGAGCATCGAAGCGGCTTTATCGTTAATTCGGCTGTTTTCATTTGTCAAAGCGCTCGTGCTCATTCGGTGAGCGGGATCGCCTCTCCGCAGACCTGACCCGCCGCGGAACATTTCAGGGAACGACGGCACCACGGAGATGAGCCGGTAACAGAAAAGCAACGCGGCGCGGCTTTAATTGTGACGAAACCGTGGAGGCGGATCCACGACGGCGACAACGTCCTCGTTTTGAATCCAGGTCCAGACCCGGTTTGGACTTGGATCCTAAACCGGGACCTTCTTCAGACCGGGTCCAGACTTGGTCCGGACCGCGGACTTGGTTCTGGCCAGGATCTGGGACGTGGACCTGGTTTTGGTGCGGTTTTGGATGTGTGTGTAATATTTAAGGTTGTACAGTGAATATGACAAACAGAAAATATTAAAGAAGTGCATGAACACGTGTCCTTTTCTTTTTTTCCAGAACTTTAAATTTAAAAACAGACAAAGAGCTGAGAAAAACAAACAAAACAAGTCAAAACTCCAGAGTGAAACTGAAAAATGACTCCAGAGTTTGAGTTTTGTCCAGACTAAAGTGGAACAGTTCAGATTCTAGTCGAGTTTAATGAAGAAATATTTGTGGGGGAAAAATCTTGAGCTGAAAATGTCCCTCTGACCTGATTTGTCACTTCCTGTTCTGTCTTTTTGTCATGAGTCTAAAATAAGTTTTCGTGCACAAACTGACCTGATCTTTATTCGTTTGATTTTCCCCAGACGTCCGTGCGTTACAGGATTCCCACGCTCCTGGAAATCCTGGAAAAGTCATGGAATTTTAGTCTGTCTTTCCCTCCGCTCCAGTGTTGTGTTCAGTTCTCATCTGTTCTGATTATTTCTGAACGTCTTTTGTTTGAAAGAGACGACAATAAATAAAAATAAACACACTGACAGGATTTTAATGTTCAAAAACTATAATCCCAAACCCGAAGGTGAGAGGAAAGATTTAATGTTTCAGATTTAACCTAAAAGTCGGATCAATAGAGGCTTTGCACCGTCACGTGTCTCCATGGTAACAGTACCTACGCCGCCATGACACCGGACACACTATGTCACTATGTCACTGACTTCAGCAGCGTCGGAGAAACATGGGCAGGTTTTGTTGTGAGTTTGGTTGTTCTGGATCAGGAAGTGTCAGAGTCATTTTGTTCCAGGCATCGTGTCCAACCGACTTTGATCCAAAGTGTCTGGATCAGAAAACTCATGTCATATAAACCCCAAAAATAACAAGAAGTTCAAATATTTGTGCAGA
>NW_026571290.1:1199740-1204740 GCF_026225935.1 Boleophthalmus pectinirostris
TTATTTGGATAAGAGAATTTCACTGGGACGAGAGCAGAAAAACACGAGCGAGCTGAAAATGTTGTAATTTTTTGGGGTATTTCTGTGTAAAAAGTCAGATTCAGCTCAAGATTCACAAGCTCATTTATATTCATTTATATAAACACATCACATTGTTTCTTAGTATTTTTTTCTGCATAAATAGTAGTTGGTTTTTTTTGCAGGTGTAGTCAGATACACAGAGGTACAGGCCGCGTCTCATGTCTCTTTCCTCGCTTCCTTCTCCTTGATTCCTCTCCTCGAGCCAACATTTTTCCGCTGTCAATCAAATGTGCCATATTAAGTGGTGTCCCAGAGAAAACCCCTGAGGGAAGAAGGAGAAAACCTCAGGGAAGTAAAGAGGAAACATGAGGGAAGGGAGGAGGAAATGTGAGGGAAGAGAGGAGGAGGAAGGATGTGAGGGAAGGAAGGAGGAAATGTGAGGGAAGGAAGGAGGAAATGTGAGGGAAGGAGGAAAATGTGAGGGAAGGAGGAGGAAATGTGAGGGAAGAGAGGAGGAAACATGAGGGAAAGAAAGAGGAAAGCTGAGGGAAGGAAGGAAACATGAGGGAAGGAAAGAGAAAAGCTGAGGGAAGGAAGGAAACATGAGGGAAGGAAAGAGAAAAGCTGAGGGAAGGGAGGAGGAAACATGAGGGAAGAGAGGAGGAAACGTGAGGGAAGGGAGGAGGAAACATGAGGGAAAGAAAGAGGAAAGCTGAGGGAAGAAGGAAACATGAGGGAAGGAAAGAGGAAAGCTGAGGGAAGGAAGGAAACATGAGGGAAGGAAAGAGGAAAGCTGAGGGAAGAGAGGAGGAAACATGAGGGAAGAGAGGAGGAAACGTGAGGGAAGGGAGGAGGAAACGTGAGGGAAGGAATTAGGAAACATGAGGGAAAGAAAGAGGAAAGCTGAGGGAAGGAAGGAAACATGAGGGAAGGGAGGAGGAAACGTGAGGGAAGCGAGGAGGAAACGTGAGGGAAGGAAGGAGGAAACATGAGGGAAGAGAGGAGGAAACGTGAGGGAAGGAAGGAGGAAACATGAGGGAAGAGAGGAGGAAACGTGAGGGAAGGAAGGAGGAAACATGAGGGAAGAGAGGAGGAAATCTGAGGGAAGGAAGGAAACATGAGGGAAGAGAGGAGGAAACGTGAGGGAAGAGAGGAGGAAACGTGAGGGAAGGAAGGAGGAAATCTGAGGGAAGCGAGGAGGAAACGTGAGGGAAGAGAGGAGGAAACATGAGGGAAGAGAGGAGGAAACATGAGGGAAGAGAGTAGGAAACATGAGGGAAGAGAGGAGGAAACGTGAGGGAAGGAAGGAGGAAACGTGAGGGAAGAAGGAGAAAACGTGAGGGAAGGAAGGAGGAAATGTGAGGGAAGGAAGGAGGAAATCTGAGGGAAGGAAGGAAGGAAACATGAGGGAAGAGAGGAGGAAACAGGGAAGAGAGGAAGAGAGGAGAAAAGGAGGAAAAGTGAGGGAAGGAAAGAAATGAGGGAAGAGAGGAGGAAACATGAGGGAAGAGACGAGGAAACATGAGGGAAGGAAAGAGGAAAGCTGAGGGAAGGAAGGAAACATGAGGGAAGAGAGGAGGAAACATGAGGGAAGAGAGGAGGAAACGTGAGGAAGGAAGGAGGAAACGTGAGGGAAGAAGGAGAAAACGTGAGGGAAGGAAGGAGGAAATGTGAGGGAAGGAAGGAGGAAATCTGAGGGAAGGAAGGAAGGAAACATGAGGGAAGAGAGGAGGAAACGTGAGGGAAGAGAGGAGGAAACATGAGGGAAGGAAAGAGGAAAGCTGAGGGAAGGAAGGAAACATGAGGGAAGGAAGGAGGCCAAGACCGAGACAAGACCGAGTCCAAACCTGCTCAAGTCCGGAGACGAGACCAAGACTGTTAAAAAGTGGTGCTGGGGCTGATCTCGAGACCAAGACCGGGTTTACGACACTTGAGTTTACGGTTGTAAATATTTAATTTAAGCCGTAGATTTTCTTGAGTCGTACAGTAACATCGTTTTCCCAGTTTTTCCTTCCTGTATAAAAACAGTTTAGTTATGATTCTTTTTAGGTCCCACACACACCAGACAAAAGCCGTTTAGAGTCTTTTAAAACCTTGGCTCCAGATTTTTGGCCTGTGATTTGGTGATTTGTGAAAAAGGTGCAGGGTTTTTGTCTTTTTGTCACGTGAATCTGATGTTTCCTCTGGACTTTCGCTCGGCTCCGGAAAAACACTGAAACATCAAAGTGTTCACAATATTCCTGTCGTTTAATGCCGCACTGCGTAACTTTTCTCTTGGAGCGCCTGCTTGTTTCCACGGAGATGTTACCGCTTTGCTTGGAATATCCCGCAGTCAGTGTTGGGAGGGTGACTTTTAAAATGTAATCCCCTACAGATTACAGATTACAGATTACATACACCAAAATGTAGTTTGTAACGGAATCCATTAAATTACTTAAAGTGAGTAATGTAATCTGATTACTTTGGATTACTTGATTTGCTGTAGAGAAACAAAGACGAGGAAATCTTCACATAAGAAGTTTTGTCTGATAAAAGAAAATAAAAAGCCCCAAACTTTACTGAACCAAATTAAAAATATTATTGATAAAAGAAGAAGAAACACGTCCACACAGCAGGATTTAGTCCTGTTAAATCCTGTTTTAGACCTGGTTTAGACCTGGTTTAGTCTGGTTTAGACCTGGTTTAGACCTGGTTTAGTCCTGGTTTTAGACCTGGTTTTAGATCTGGTTTTAGATCTGGTTTAGACCTGGTTTAGACCTGGTTTAGATCTAGTTTAGACTTGGTTTTAGACCTGGTTAAGATCTCGTTTAGACCTGGTTTAGATCTGCTTTAGGCCTGGTTTAGTCCTGGTTTAGTCCTTGTTTAGACCTGGTTTAGACCCGGTTTAGACCTGGTTTAGATCTTGTTTAGACCTGGTTTAGATCTAGTTTCGACCTGGTTTAGTTTCCAGCAATGAGTGGAATTCCTGAAAAAAAATTAAAAAATTAAAAAAAAGGGATATAGCCCAAAATGTGAAAACAGGAAAGTACCTCTGTGTAATCCATTTATTTCAACAAAGTAACTGTAATCCAATTACCACTCACTGAAACAGTAACTGTAACTGAATACAGTTACTCATCATTTGTACTCTGATTACATAACTCCAGTACTTGTAATCTGTTACTCCACAACACTGCCCGCAGTAGAGTATTAAACACTTATACCTCCGATGAACAGGTCGGATCTGTGGAGACTCTGCTCACGGTAAAAACAGTAATAACACGAACCTGGATGAAATGAACGGTAGATGTGTTCAAAGCCACACTGCGGAACATTCCAGGCAAAGAAATCACCATGGAGACAAGCAGGCGGTAAACTCCCATCAGAAAAGTTGCATAGTGCGCCTTTAAAATAAATGTTAAATGTTATTCTGGATTAAATTTTCAGTATTTGTATGTGTCATGTTTTATTCTTTTTGCTGTTCAACCTTTTTGGACTTTACAAACTGTGATTAAAACAGTTTTGTGTGTTTTTTTTTATATATATTTTTGTATGAGTTTTCAGAAATAAAACCTAAAAATGCCTTAATTGTCTTATTCTACGTACACGTTGTCATTAGTGACGGCGAGATGAAGCCCCACAAAACTCTGAAGCGTTCAGTCTATTTACTCGACTCTTGAGCCGACGCTTCAAGGTGTTTCATTTGCTCCACTGCGCCAACAAGTGGACAAAAAATGTATAACAGGCAGAGTGAAAATAGAACAATCAACATGATAATTAAAGATTTATACTGAACAAATGAATGATTAAATATTTGAATGTTTGTGATTTCAACATAAATTGTGATTTTATGAACCTGGAGTCTGTGTTCATGATATAACGGTCGGGTTAAAAGAAAAAGTAGGAACAAATTGGAGACACCAAAGACTTCACCTGATTTTGTATTTATTTTTTTACAAGAAATATCTTAGAGCGGGGGAAACACTGTTGTCAAATGTGTGTATTTAGTCATTTTTTATTTAATTACATCATTATTACTATATACGGAAGCCCTGAGAGGCAAAAGAAAAATAAAAAAGAGGTAGGTCATTTGGGCTCTATTTTTTAAGTGTTTTTTTTTTTTTTTTCACCAACTCAAAAAACAAATAAATAATTTTCTACAAAAAAAAGTTTCTAAAAAAAAATAAATAAAATCTACAAATTTTTTTTTTCTACAATTTTTTTCTACAAAAAAATTCAACTTTTTTATTTATTTTTTTTGTCACTGTTGATGTGGCTG
Organism: Boleophthalmus pectinirostris; assembly: GCF_026225935.1. Lineage (NCBI taxonomy): Eukaryota > Metazoa > Chordata > Actinopteri > Gobiiformes > Gobiidae > Boleophthalmus > Boleophthalmus pectinirostris. The sequence continues at coordinate 1,204,020 of NW_026571290.1, forward strand.
ATTACGACGGAGTAAAAGGGTCAGATAAAAAATAATAAAAAATGCTGGTGCTACGAGAATAAAGTCGTAACTTTTCAACATTAAAGTCATAATATTAAGAGAATAAAGTCGCAGCCAGAAAAAGTAATAATTTTACGCAAATAAAGTCGTAATTTTACGAGAATAAAGTCGTAATTTTACGAGAATAAAGTCGTAATTTTACGAGAATAAAGTCGAAGTTAAAATAAAGTCGTAATATTATGAGAATAAAGTTATAATATTATGAGAATGAAGTCGGAATAAAATCAAAGTCAGAGTGAAAAATGCGGCAGAAGAAGAACCTTGTTTTTCAATATAAAACCAAAAATAAGAAAATGAACAACAATTTTCTTCATTATTTGAGCTTCCGGACTGAACCAGGACTAAAGGACTAAACAGGACTAAACGAGGTCCGAGACCAGACCGGGACTGAGACCAGAACTTAGACAAGGACTGAATCAGGGACCAAGACTGAGACCGGGATCAGACAAAACTGAAAATGGTTTAGTCCTGGTTCAGTCCTGGTTCAGTCCTGGTTCAGTCCTGGTTTAGTCCTGGTTCAGTCCTGGTTCAGTCCTGGTTCAGTCCGTATGCGGCGCATTAGTCCCGCATCGCATTTTAAAGTCACGTAAACGCCATTTCCCATTTCCGTGACTTAAACCAGGACTAAACTAGGATTAAACAGTTTTCAGTCCTGGTCTGG
>NW_026571290.1:1209740-1229608 GCF_026225935.1 Boleophthalmus pectinirostris
AAAAAAAGGGGAATCGCCCAAAATGTGAAAACAGGAAAATACTGCGGTGTAATCCATTTATTTCAACAAAGTAACTGTAATCCGATTACCAATCACTTAAACAGTAACTGTAACTGAATACAGTTACTCATAATTTCTACTCTGATTACATAACTCCAGTACTTGTAATCTGTTACTTTCCAACACTGGATATAAGGAAGTGTTCACCAGCGTCTGACCAGAACTGAAGAAGCGACTTGGATGAGCTGAGAAACGTGTTCAACCAAACTAACTTTTGTCCCGTCGACAAACTGAATATTCTCCTCGCCTTTTATAAATACCAAGACTCGCTTCAGGTCGACCGTTCCGCAGATGCGGGCAGTAAAAACTGAATCAGCTTCACTGTGAGTTTTAGTTTGGACTCTTGGGGCAATAAAAAAATGTAACGTGAGGACGTGACAAGGCTCACATGAACAGAACAAACAAAGAGGAATTACAGCTATAAACTAATAAAAGAAGATTAAAATCTACGAAGAAGCCCAAGGGACTGGTGTGTATCTCCGCCTTTGGCCTGGACCTGGATCCTGCTGCTTCCGATCAGTGGCAGGGCGTAGCTCTTTATGGCCTGGACCTTGTTCTTGTCATTGAGCCGACTTCTCGTTGTCGGTATTTGGCCCGTAGCTGTTTTCCACAGTTTGGCATAAACCGTTTGTCTCCACAGAGAATGATTCTAACTTTCTACACTACTCACAATAAGTTAGGGATATTGTTTTTACATGAGTGCTTTTCCTATTTGGTCTGAATTTTTATGAAATAAGTAAAAGTTCCCTTTGATATTACTAAGAATGAATGAGAAGAAACACCATTTTCATTAGTTTAATATTTATTACCCCAGAAATTTAGACAATAACAAGGAAAGCCCCAAGTAACAAAAATGAACAATGTCTGTAGTGGGTGTTTTCACTTTATGCTGTGTCAATGTCATCTTGACAGCGACGTCTCATGCTCCTCACGAGCCTCATGATGTTGTTCTGAGGCAGTGTGTTCCACTCTTCCACCAGTGCGACATGCAGTTCCACCAGGTCACGTGGGGGTGGGCTACGATCGTCCAGTCTCTGCTTCAGCTGGTCCCAGACCTGCTCTCTGGGGTTCAGCTCAGGGGACAGTGCTGATCGTACCACGTGAGGCACTCCCACTTCCTGAAGTGGAGCTGTGACAATTTTGGCAAGATGTGGTGGAGCATTATCATCCATGAACAGAAAGTTGGGGATGTGCTGGTGGAATTGGGGGATGATGGGTTCACTGAAGTCTCTGAGGTAAGAACATGCGGCGACTGAGCCATCGACAGTAACCACATCTGTTTTGCGCTGAGTGGTGATGCCTGCCCAGACTGTTGCACCTCCTCCACCAAAGTGAACCCTGAGGACCATGTTGACCTCGGCGTATCGCTCACCTCGCCTTCTCCAGCGACGCTGACGATCATCATTTCTGTGCTAAGTGACCCGACACTCATCATCATCAGTGAACAGGGCGGTGGACACTGCTGCATTGTCCAGGTCTCATGGTCTTGTGCCCACTGCAAACGTTCACAGCTTTGTCTTGGGCTGTGTTCACACTGCAGCCTGAAGTGACCCAAATCTGATTTTTTTTGTCTCTCTGTTCCTGTATCTGATCTTTTAATGTCAGTCTGAACGACACAGATCCGATTTTTTCAAATGTGACCCAGGACACTTGGATCTGTGCTCCTGAAACTGATACATATCTGATCTTTTGACATGTGACTTCAGTGTGAACGGCCAAAGTGCATTCATCCACCTACACGTTATCAACAGACACAAACGTCACTATTCTGCGATGAAGTAGGTGAAAATTGTTAATGAACTCCGTGTTACTGAAGTGAAGCACATCTCCACTCACCACTCTTGGCTCCGTCTCCACATCCACACGTTCCTTTCAACGGACTGAACCACAAAACACCACGACCAAAAACCTGGTCCTTCTCCTTCTCAATCTCCTCCTTAAAACAAGTCAGTTGTTCATGTTGTGGCTCCGGTACGAGAGGAACTTTAAAATCTCCAGGTGCTCGATGCTGCGTCCATGTTTGGACAACTTCTGTAAACACAGAGACGCTCGCTGCGGTTGACGTCGTCGTGTCTCCAGTGTCACATGTGGGACACTTTTGGGCCGTTTAACGTTCACACAGGGGATCGCATACAAGTCACATTTAACTGGAAATGTGAACGACCTCGAAAAAACATCGGATTTCACAAAAAAATCGGAATTGAGCGTTAAGCCCTGCAGACTGAACGTAGCCTTGGTGTCAGTGGAGTCACCTGCAACGGTCGTCTGGCGTCAAACCAAAGCGGTGGAGTCAGTTTCAAATGGTTTGTCTGGAAACCCTAGTGCCCCTCACATCTCGTACACGAGCCTGCAGCTGTGTGGCAGTTGCATCACGATGTCTGAGCGCACAGGTCCTTAGTTACTGTCATTGTTGTGGTCTGTCAGTCACGAGGCTCCACTCCTGGTCCAGTAGTTCTGCGTCTTGATGCAAGTCTGCTGATGACACTTTGAGACACACCAAGTTCACGAGCAACATCTGACCGCCTGCCACCGACCCTGAAGGCGCGGTATGGCTCGGTGGCGCTGCTCGTCCGTTAAGTGACGTTGTGTGTTCATGGCCGTTTGTATTGTGAACTTGGAATGACTTGACAATACCAGCTTTTTCTACCCACACAATGTTGAAATTGATGCCACATTAAAAAGGGTTTTGGCTCCCTAGCCCAAAAGTTTCCGAAGTGCTGCACAAATACATAATAATAACAACAATAATAATAAGATGATAAAATAAACTACTAAAATAATACTAGTCACTGTTAAAAAGAAGTTTGTGTTCTGGATCCCACGCAGAGAAACAACGCTTTCAAGTTTTTATTTACACAGCACTTTGTAAAAAAGGTCAAAAATAAAAAATAAAAAAAAAGGAAGTGGAATTGAAATTTTTTTTTTTTTTTTGAAAGTTTTAAAGTGAGGTGAAGTTTCAAGTACAATTGCAGTATATTTTGGAAGTGGAGTTAATCATCATGAAATCTTTCACTTCCTTGTGTAAACAGTAACTTGTAATCAATAACCTTTGACAAATCGACCGAACGGAAGCAGAGGAGCAAACACCTCCTTAGGGCCAGAACATTTAATCTGATGTGAAGCTTTGTTCTCATCTAACATTTCACCAACGTCAAACAATACACACGGAGCGCAGCTAAAATGAATATTTCTGACATATATTGCTTTTTTTAAATGTATTTTTTATGTATATCCATGTAGACATGAGGGCAACAGAGACAAAAGAAAAACAAAAATTTGCCCAAAAAGAGTGGGAAGAAAATGTATTAAAGCCCATCCTTAGGCCTGTAACGATAACAAAGTTTACTGGACGATTAATTGCCCAAGAATTTATTGCGATAAACGATAATATTGACATTTTGAGACCAATTTCAACTGTTATAATAATGACCGTGGAATAAAAATGCAAATACATCCTCTCAATGATCAATAAACTTTACTTTCTAAACAACATTTAACACAGGAAGTGTAAGACAAACAAAAACAACAGACTTAACACAGGACTAGTCTAATGTGTCTGGTCACAGCGAGGACAAAAAAGCTCTTGAATAAACCACTGTTGAACCAAATAGGCCAGTTTCATTGTTGACAAAAGCGCGCGTTGCATGCTGGGAATTATTTTGGTCAGCGGCAAGAAACACTAATTCAACATGACGGACGGAGTGAGAAAGCAGGTAAAGGGTATTGATCCCGGTTATTTATCCAGTCTAACGGCAGAGGACCCAAGACCATTTGACCAGAAATTGGTCATAAACATCGACGGACGACAAATCACCCTTTTCAACCCCGACAAAAGGTTGGACCAAACCACATTTCTGGTCAGAATCACCAACTCCCTGGACAAATATTCACTTGGGCGACATCCACAATGACTTGGTGGAAACTCCTGGGCCATTCACAGCAGAAAAGATGAAAACCTCCAAGAGTCTCGATGTGTTGTTGAACTTGTTGTAGTCCACGGTTTGTTAGGATCTTCTACGTTTGCTCTGCGGATGTTTGAAAGTCGTTTAATTCACCGTTAGCAGTTCTTTTCACTCAGAATACGAAAAAGACATTTTCCTTCTTCCGTGCTTCTATTTGTGCGTCCGATAATGCAGCAGGAATTTACCATCGGGGGAGAAATACGCGAGGTTACGAACTGTGTTTGACGCTACCGTGTTTCTTGCCTTCGACCAAAATATTTCCCAGCAGCAACGCGGGCTTTTAATAACAATGAAACTCGCCTATTCAACCAAAGCAATAAATAAAATGGATTATTAAGTCTCTGTAACAAAATTGCCCTTAAAAGTCATTTTGGTCGTTGACTTACATTAGAATATTGTGTCTTGTCTTTCTGCTGCTGTGAGACTCGGTGTTTTGGTCTTGAAGTGTTCGTATGAACCCACGACACAGGATGTTATTTCTCTGTGAGGGAGCATCTGTCCTGTCTGGTGTCGTGTCGGTTCCGTTTCGGGATTTCGGGCTCTTCCTGGGGGCGGGGCTAGTTCTGTCACTCAGGTTTGGGTTTATCGGCTGTTGGGGTTTAGGACATTTCTTCTCGTCGTTTGCGCTCGCTGTATTTGACGCACGCGGCTGTTAAGACGTGTCCCTCTCACCAGTGTTGATTCGGCGTCATGACTTGTTTTGGCGATGATCTGTTTTGTTACTTTCTGCACTCAGACTGCGCGCGCATCCGCTGTGCTGATAAACACAGCACACGTTGGTTCAAGCGTCATTACTAGGGTGAGCATATTTCCGTTTGTGAAAACCCGGACACTTTCTTTTTTACAGCGTAAACGGGTATTGTGTATTACAGGCAGGTAGTATCACCAAGACTAAACCAGGACTAAACCAGAACTAAACCAGGACTAAACCAGGACTAAACCAGAACTAAACCAGGACTAAACCAGAACTAAACCAGGTCTAAACCAGGACTAATCTTGGACTTAAGAGAGAAAACGCCGAGCAGTTTGTCCACAAAGCGCGATCGGGCAATTGCCACGTTTACCTCCGTGAGGTGTGGAGCTGAGCCGCTCCTTTCTCCTGCGTCATCTCCGAGCCCGACCCCACACTGAGTCCTGTTTTCAGTCCTGGTTTAGTCCTGGTTTAGTCCTGGTTTAGTTCTGGTTTCTGTTTAGTCCTGGTTTAGTCTTGGTTCAGTCTGTGGTGTAGGAAGTGCAAAAGTTTGATATAATCTCTGGTTAACGGGCAGGTGCGGTCCTGTCCTGGCAGGTGTGGTCCTGTGTGGTCCTGTCCTGGACTCTGCTCTGTCGGCTCCATTATGGAATAAATGAATCTTCAGTTCGTTACATAAAGAAGGAGGAAAATAACAAAAGGACGACAACAGCAATAAGTTTAAAGAAGGAAGTAAAAAGTGTTGCACCTGTCGATCCTGTCAGAGAAAAGTGTATAAAGTTTGTGCTGAGGTTTTACAGACTTAAAACAGATAGAATAATTGTAAAATATAAAGTTGATACTTCGTGGATTTCACCTATCACGGGTTATTTTTAGAACATAACTCCCACGATAAACGAGGGACACTGAACTCTCACCTCAACCTGTGCACATGGACTCACACTTGTCCCGACCGGGACGGAAAACGGAGAATTTCTTGTAAATGTGCATTTGTGTTTCGTCATGTTTCAGACTGACCGAACTGTTTGTGTCTCGCTCCTTCTGAGTCACAGACGCTACGAGAGACGCTCAGTTTAATGCCCCAATGAACAGTACTGAAAACCCAGACATTTGCATCACTTTATAAAAAAAAAAAACAGACACCCTGGACAGGATGCAAAATACGGACATGTCCAGGGAAAAACGTTTCCATCCTCCAACGTAACCAGCTTTTCTTTTGCATTTTTCAGACATTTTACATCAGAACGTTTGAACTATTTACATGTGACGTTGACGAGTCACTACACGGCTCAGTGAGATAAATATCACCACATGGAAATAACAGAATTTGACTGTCACCACACGGAAATAACAGAATTTGATAAGGCAGAAGGGACTTTGCTGAATCCACAACACGAGAGCTGATTTTACTGTTAAATGAGTCTCACAACAAACAGGACCTTTAATGCTCGGACGCTTTCTAAACACATATTTGTCCTTCTTGTTTCTACAATAATCACCAATCACAAAAATAATCCTAAGGTCCTCTTCTCAACCACTGACAACATTTTAAACCCTCATTTTAGCACGTTTTACTTAACACCCACTGACTCTCTCTGTGAGCAGTTTGCAGACCACTTCACGGGTAAGATAAACACTATCAGATGTGATATTTTATCTTGTCAAAACTCTGTTTTTTAGTACATCTGAGTGTTTGTCTGGACCAGAGGAAACACTGGACAGTTTTGTCCTGGTTAATGCTGAGATGCTTGACAAAGTTTTCTCCTCAGTGAGGCCCACCACATGTCTTTTAGATCCAATTCCTACCCCATTTTTTAAGTCATTTTATGGATCTTTTAGGGATGAGCTTTTAACCATGATGAATTGCTCTCTTCAGACGGGGGTCTTTCCCGCTGCCTTCAAAACTGCAGTGGTGAGGCCCCTGCTGAAGAAGAGCAATTTAGATTTTAATGATTTTAACAACTACCGACCAGTGTCTAACCTACCATTTTTAAGCAAAATTTTAGAAAAACTTGTTTTTATCCAGCTAAATAATTTTTTAGATGATCATAACATGTTGGAAAAATTTCAGTCTGGTTTTAGGGTGAACCACAGCACCGAGACCGCCCTGGCAAAGATTTTAAATGATTTTAGAATAAATTATGATTCACAGAAGGTGACCGTGTTGGTTCTACTGGATCTGAGCGCTGCCTTTGACACAGTAGACCACACTATTCTTTTAACTCGCCTAAAAGACCTCGGCCTCTCAGGTGCTGTTCACAGATGGTTCACATCCTACCTCACAGACAGAACATTTATGGTGAGTGTAGACACATGCTCCTCCAGGGTCCATAAAATCATATGTGGTGTGCCCCAGGGCTCCATTTTAGGCCCTGTGCTTTTTAATTTGTACATGCTCCCTCTTGGTGGTGTCATCAGGAGACATGGAATTAACTTCCACAGCTACGCAGATGATACGCAGCTTTACATCTCCATGTCTCCTGATGACACCAGACCAATGGATGCTCTTTTTAACTGCATTCTACAAATCAAAACCTGGATGGCAGAAAACTTTCTCCAGCTTAACCAGGACAAAACTGAGGTTTTAGTCATTGGTCCTGAGGCCCAGAGAGAGAAACTTTTACCCAAACTACAAGCACAGTCTTTTAACCCTTCACCTCAAGTGAAAAACCTGGGCGTCATTATTGACTCTGAGCTGACTTTTATTCCACACATTAAGAACATTACAAAAATTGGTTTCTATCACCTAAAAAACATAGCCAGAGTCCGCCCCATTCTCTCTCTGGCCAACACCGAGACGCTGATGCATGCTTTTATCACCAGTCGAATAGACTACTGTAATGCCCTGCTCTCTGGTCTTCCCAAAAAGAGTATTTCAGGTTTGCAATTATTACAAAATTCAGCAGCACGTGTCCTGACGAGGACCAGAGGGCGGGACCACATTACACCGGTTTTAAAATCACTGCATTGGCTCCCTGTGAGTTTCAGGATCGATTTTAAAGTTCTTTTACTGGTTTTTAAATGTCTTAATGGTCTTGGGCCCTCTTATCTTTCAGAACTGCTTTTACCTTACGAACCCTCGCGGACCCTGCGCTCCTCCGGCAGCAGGCTCCTGCTCATTCCCAAAGTCAGGACACACACTCACGGAGAGGAGGCGTCTTTTCAGCACTATGGCCCTCGTCTATGGAACTGCAGCCGGAGGAGCTCAGGGCTGCAGAGAACGTTCATGTTTTTAAGAGCAGGCTCAAGACCCACTTTTTTAGCTTAGCTTTTGATTAAATTCTTATACTTTTACCTGTTTCTATTCTACACATTTTAGTATATTTATTTATTTTAGGCATATTTTTTTTTAGGATTTCCAGTGTTTCCTCTGTAGGAGCCCTCTGCATCAGGAGCGGAGGTCGGCTGTGGCTGCCGGGTTCTGTCCCGTGGGCTCCTGGTGGAGAGTTGGTGCTTAGGCTTCATCTCTCCCCTGGCTCCGGTGGTGGTTCCTGGTGGTGGTGGACGTCTCTCTGCTCCTGGTGTAGACGGCTCCTCTGATGGTGCTTTCTCAACTGGTTCGCCTGTACTCAGCCTCACATTTTACTATAGGGGATTTTATGTATTTTACTATCTTAGGGTGTGTGTGCGCGCGTGCGTGTGTGTGTGTGTGTGTGTGTGTGTGTGTGTGTGCTTGTGTGTGTGCGTATGTGTGCGAGTGGGTGTGTGTGTCTGGGTTGTTTGGTTGTGTGGAGTTGGGCAGGTGTGGGGTTGGATAAGTGGGTGGGTGGATGGAAATGTGGGATTGTTTTTAATCACTGTAAAGCACTTTGTGTTACGTTTTTGTATGAAAAGCGCTTTATAAATAAAGTTTGATTGATTGATTGATTGATTGTTTACTAATATGCGTCTCCATGGTAACTACTGAACATTCCACCAAGGCAAGGCAAGACAGTGCACATCCCTAACCAGTGTTGTGGAGTAACAGATTACATGTACCGGAGTTAAGTAATCAGAGTACAAATTATGAGTAACTGTATTCAGTTATAGTTACTGTTTCAGTGAGTGTTGAAATAAATGGATTACATGGCGGGATTTTCCTGTTTTCACATTTTGGGTTATTCCTTTTTAAAGAAAATTTTTCTTTGGCAACTCCACTCATTGCTGAACACTAAACCAGGTCTAAACCAGGTCTAAACCAGGTCTAAACCAGGTCTAAACCAGGTCTAAACCAGGTCTAAACCAGGACTAAAGCAGGACTAAAACCAGTTCTAAACCAGGACACGGAGGTGGGAGGAGATGTTTCTACACAGGCACAACATTTGAAAAAGTTCTGTCACTGTATTTCTTTTCCCTTTAAAAAATCCTCTATACAACCTTTAAAACATTGACGGCTACAGCCACAGCGAGCGTCAGTCGGTCTTAACCTTCATCTCAGCTGCATTTCTCGCGAGTGTCATCAGACGCAGGTCACTGAAGTGGGCTGACCAAAAGTTCCAAAAGCACCAAACACGACCAAACTGTCCTGGTTACAGACGTCACAGCCAATGAAATGTTACACATTACACTTTAATGCAGCTTCCAGCATCAATTAATGTTCGTGTTTACAGGCAACACCTTGTTCTGGGTCTGGTCACGTGGTAACGGAGGGAAACAGGGGCAGATTTTTGACATTCAAATGTCTCTAAACTAGAGGAACTATTGAAATAAGTAAAGTATCAGAATGTAGGAAAGAGTTACACTCCAACAGGGTCAAGTTAAACCTGTGAGATTCTTTCAAGTTGTTGACAAAAAATAAAAAAACTCATGTTGGTAACGGAGGGAATGAAATATGCAGCACTTTTTGGTCAATAAATCCAAACAGTGATAACTCTTGGTTCTCACTTACATATCCTTAACAAACTGGTTTGAATATTTGCTTCATATAGTTTTCTACCATATGGTACAAGATTAGGTTGAAAAACCTCTTACTTTTTGACTCATGAGATTTTTTATTAAGAAAGGTCATGGTAACGGAGGGAAAAGTAACGGAGGGAAAATTGTACAAACAAGTAGAAGGTGCAGGATTTTACATCATTTGTCGCTTTTTTTCTTCCGAATATTTTAATATTACTTCAAAATAAAAGGAAACTATTTCTATAAAATATGTCAGTCCTTCCAAGAACATTTTTATCATTTTAAATACATTAAAAAAAAAAAAAAAAAATCCTGTCCCTTCATCAACAGTTCAAAGATGGAATAACACAAGATATGATGAAATACATCCATTTATTTACATGATTTTTGTGTCTTTGAAATTTGGGAAATAATTTTTGTTCCATGTTTCATTCATGGTCTGTTTAAAACATATGGAACTTTAGAACCAAAAATGGAACAGAAAAAAGGTCAACAGTTTGATAAACTAGAGACATATGTATCTGTTCAATACATTTTTATATCAGATGAATTAACTTCAATTTTTGGCCTTGTTGTTTACTTCTGCTTGACTGGGCTCATGTATATTTACTGGTGAATATAACGTCACTGTGTCGTGGATGGATTTGCAAGTTCGTTAGAACTCTTGTATAACCTATTGTCTGTAACCAGGACAGTTTGATAGTGTTTGGTTTGTTTGAACAGGAGGCTGTGGTTTTGCGACGTTACTTAAACAACGCCTGCAGTGGAGCCAGAGCAACATGTCCACAAGCAGCACAAGCACGTTTCACCTGAATCTGCTGACTGTGCATTTATGAGCAGTGTTGGGGAGTAACAGATTACATGTACTGGAGTTATGTAATCAGAGTACAAATGATGAGTAACTGTATTCAGTTACAGTTACTGTTTCAGTGAGTGGGAATTGGATTACAGTTACTTTGTTGAAATAAATGGATTACACAGAGGGATTTTCCTGTTTTCACATTTTGGGCTAAATCCCCCACTTTTTTTCCTTTTTTTTCAGTTATTCCACTCATTGCCAGAAACTAAATCAAGTCTAAACTAGATCTAAACTAGATCTAAACCAGGTCTAAACCAGGTCTAAACCAGGTCTAAACTAGATCTAAACTAGATCTAAACCAGGTCTAAACCAGGTTTAAACCAGGTCTAAAACCAGGTCTAAACCAGGTCTAAACCAGGACTAAACCAGGTCTAAACTAGATCTAAACTAGATCTAAACCAGGTCTAAACCAGGTCTAAACCAGGTCTAAACTAGATCTAAACTAGATCTAAACCAGGTCTAAACCAGGTCTAAACTAGATCTAAACTAGATCTAAACCAGGTCTAAACCAGGTTTAAACCAGGTCTAAAACCAGGTCTAAACCAGGTCTAAAACCAGGACTAAAACCAGGTCTAAACTAGATCTAAACTAGATCTAAACCAGGTCTAAACCAGGTCTAAACCAGGTCTAAACTAGATCTAAACTAGATCTAAACCAGGTCTAAACCAGGTTTAAACCAGGTCTAAAACCAGGTCTAAAACCAGGACTAAACCAGGTCTAAAACAGGATTTAACAGGACTAAATCCTGCTGTGTGGACGTGTTTCTTCTTCTTCTATCAATAATATTTTTTATTTGGTTCAGTAAAATCTGGACTTTTTATTTTCTTTTAGCAGATAAAACATCTGATGTTACTATATCCTGGTCTTTGTTTCTCTACAGAAAATCAAGTAATCCAAAGTACTCAGATTACATTACTCACTTTAAGTAATTTAATGGATTATGTTACAAACTACATTCTGGTGTGTGTAATCTGTAATCTGTAGGGGATTACATTTTAATACTCACCTTCCCAAAACTGATTATAAACTTGCACTTGTCTGGACAAATCTGTTCATGTTGAGCCCAGAACGAGGACACTGTTCTCAAAGCTCTGTGCCCTTTTTTTTTTTTTTTTAATGGCTGTTTTTCATCATCATTCAGAGTCGACTGGTTGAAAATGACCAGGACGCACTTACACTAAAGTACAAGAGCAGGACAGGACAGGAGAAAATTCAGGGGCGACTTGGAGTGACAGGGAAAACTCAGGGAAAACTCGAGAGTTAAAAATCTGGGAAACACTGGTCTGGAGTGTGTTTCTTGTTTTGGGTTCAGGTTTAGAGGAGAGTAAGACTGATGAATTTGAGAATAACAATGTTTTTTTTTTTTTTTTTTTTTAGTATTTGGGTTCGGTCAAGTGTTAACGGAGGGAAACAGGAGCAGATTTTTGACATTCAAATGTCTCTTATTCAGAAACTAGAGGAACTATTGAAATAAGTAAAGTATCAGAATGTAGGAAAGAGTTACACTCCAACAGGGTCAAGTTAAACCTGTCAGATTCTTTCAAGTTGTTGAACAAAAAATTTAAAAACTCATGTCGGTAACAGAGGGAATGAAATATGCAGCACTTTTTGGTCAATAAATCCAAACAGTGATAACTCTTGGTTCTCACTTACATATCCTTAACAAACTGGTTTGAATATTTACTTCATATAGTTTTCTACCATATGGTACAAGATTAGGTTGAAAAACCTCTTAGTCTGTGTTCAGTCTGCACCTGAAGTGACCCAAATCCAATGTTTTTTTGGCCTTCTATGTTCCTGTATCTGATCTTTTAATGTCAGTCTGAACGACACAGATCCGATTTTTTCAAATGTGGTGCAGGACACTTGGATATGTGCTCCTGAAACTGATACATATTTGATCTTTAACATGTGACTTCAGTCTGAACGGTCAAAGTGCATTCATCCACCTACACGTTATCAACAAGACACAAACGTCACTATTCTGCGACTGAAGTAGGTGAAAACTTGTTAATGAACTCTGTGTCACTGAAGTGAAGCACATCTCCACTCACCACTCTTGGCTCCGTCTCCACATCCACACGTTCCTTTCAACGTTCTGTCCCACAAAACACCACGACCAAAAACCTCGTCCTTCTCCTTCTCAATCTCCTCCTTAAAACAAGTCAGTTGTTCATGTTGTGGCTCCGGTACGAGAGGAACTTTAAAATCTCCAGGTGCTCGATGCTGCGTCCATGTTTGGACAACTTGTGTAAACACAGAGACGCTCGCTGCGGTTGACGTCGTCGTGTCTCCAGTGTCACATGTGGGACACTTTTGGACCGTTTAATGTTCACACTGGAGTCACATACAAGTCACATTTAACTGGAAATGTGAACGACCTCGAAAAAACATCGGATTTCACAAAAAAATCTGAATTGAGCGTTAAGCCCTGCAGACTGAATGTAGCCTTACATTTTGACTCATGAGATTTTTTATTAAGAAAGGTCATGGTAACGGAGGGAAAAGTAACGGAGGGAAAATTGTACAAACAAGTAGAAGGTGCAGGATTTTACATCATTTGTCGTTTTTTTCTTCCCAATACTTTAATATGACTTCAAAATTAAAGGAAACTATTTCTATAAAATATATCAGTCCTTCCAAGCAACATTTTTATCATTTTAAATCCTTTTTTTTTTTTTTTAAATCATGTACCTTCATCAACAGTTCAAAGATGGAATAACACAAGATATGATGAAATACAAACCATTTATTAACATGATTTTTGTGTCTTTGAAATTTGGGAAATAATTTTTGTTCCATGTTTCATTCATGGTCTGTTTAAAACAGATGGAACTTTAGAACCAAAAATGGAACTGAAAAAAGGTCAACAGTTTCATAAACTCGAGTACATATGTATCTGTTCAATACATTTTTATATCAGATGCAATTAACTTGAATATTTGGCCTTGTTGTTTACGTCTGTTTGACCGGCCCCATTTTTAGAAGATAATGCATTTAAAATCTTGTATTTATGGAGATTAGAATGAATAATTTTTAGTTTTAAATGATTAATGATGAATTGTATCGTGGTTCTTTTAAGGAGACACTGTTCATGATGAAATGTTGTTGTTACAGTTGGTTTAATGTAAATGAAAGTTTCTTTAATGTGTTTTTTACCTGCCCTAAATGAAAATGAAATAAATAAATTTACATGTGGGTCATTCTGTCTGTACAGGCTCATCAAAACACCACAAATATAAGGTGATTTTAACAGTTCCTCAAAGTTACTAAAGTAAATGTGAGTACTATCCACCTTTGGTCACACCTCCTGTCATCCTCTGACACCTGCCCCTGTCTCACCTGTCCTGCCGCATGCGTCTGCTCGTGACAGTCTCCTGTGGAACACTGGACCCACGGCATCTCAGGTCAGTGAACACTTTTACTTCACAAAAACACTTCTGTTCTTTTTAAGTCGGGTTCCAACTGATCATTTTACTTGAACACTTTTGCTTAGTTTTTTAAGTTATTCTAATGGGGAACTGGAAGACTTGATTTAATTTAATTTAATTTAATTTGATTTAATTTATTTTAATTTGATTTGATTTAATTTAATTTAATTTAATTTAAATAGTTTTCCTGGATGCTGCTGCTTCTCTTCACTGTCTCCTGTTTCGTGTAAGATGTGTTTTTTCTTCCTTTACCTGTTATTTTCCATCTTCTCCGGGGCTTTTGTTCTGATCAGAAGTTCAGTCAAACCTGGAACACAAACATTTAAGAATGAACAGAAAAGGCAGTTTGTCTTTTAAGGCAGATTAATAATCGTATGAAGTTAGAATGTCTTTGTATGTTGGCACATTACAGTCGACATTTACTTTTCTATCAGACGTGTAGGTTTGGCTTTATCAATTTGTATTAATTATCAATACATTCATTTTATTACAAAGAGGTGAAAATGTGTTCATCTGTGTGGGTCATAGTAAAATCAGGTTACAAATGTACCGTGTGAACAGAATGAAATGTCACAAATGTCCGCTGTCTGCTTGACCAGAAACTCCTTTGGTGCAAATGAGAGAATCCACATTTCTGTTTCAGACAGGACAATAAGGAATAAGGAATAAGGAATAAGGAAGGAACATCTTTACATTTTTGTCAGACACACCCAGAGGCCTTGGGACATTTGGTTACACAGATAAGAATCATGTCCAACAGGTCCATAAACAATATAAACAAAAGCGCCCACTGCGGTTTTTATTTTTGTTATGTTGGCACATTTTTATCAATGTTTTTTATAAATCTGTCTCTATTCTATCTGATTAATGTTAATTTAATCTTAAAATACACTTAAACAGTCTGGGGGACTTTATGGACCCTCACCCACAGTTTGAGAAGCTTTCATTTAGTGCTGTCATGTGATTAAAAAAAATTGAGAGATTAATTAATTATGATCTGTAATTAATTAATCTAATTAATCTCATTTTAATCTCACCTAAAAATTGCTGAGAAAAGCTTCAATTTGAGGTATTTTTTATTTTAATTCATTATTACATTATTGTGGCAGATCAAAAAACTGATATAGAACAAAAAAAAGTGACTTTATAAAGTCATTTATTGTTTAACAAATCTCTCCAAATTGTCTGTTGAGCCCAAGTCTCCATGAATAAGAAACTGTTTGTTGTAAAGTAGCAAAGACGAGGAAATCTGAACATAATAACTTTTGTCGACTTAAAGACAATAAAAAGTCCAGTCTTTCCTTAACCAGATTAAAAATATTATTGATAGAGAAATGCTTTATATATGAAATCACTGGTTTTAGACCTGGTTTTAGTTCTGGTTTAGTGCTGGTTTAGACCTGGTTTAGTCCTGGTTTAGTCCTGGTTTAGTCCCGGTTTAGTCCCGGTTTTAGTCTTGGTGTTAGTTCTGGTTTAGAGGTTCACAGGAGGAAGTGCGATTTACGCCGCGTACGCGAGAAAACACGATCCACACGCGGCTCACGGGAGCAGGTCGGTGTCCACGCAGTAACTACAGAAGGAAACGTGGTCCACTTGTTCTCAGGTTAATGACGATGATGAAGGTGTGTGTTTGTGTGTGTGTTTGTGTGTGTGTTGTTGTCCCAACAACACATAAAAACAGATTTTATAATAAAGCAACTCACATACAGAAACACTAAAGTTAGAGATTAAAAATGAGATTAACGCGATTAAAAAACATAACGCGCTAAATATGACTGTAATTAATTAATCGCAATTACCGCGATAATTTGACACCCCGACTTTCATTCATCCCACTTCCTCTGCAACTTTACACAAAACTACTTCACAGTGAATAAACTGGGTAGGATTTTTTAATCTGTTTGCCAAATTCCAAACTGGAGGTACATTCTCTTACTGGTTTTGAGCCTCTGCACATTTTACCAAACCTGCCTCAAAGTTGAACCTGCCTGTGGTACGCGCTGTTCTCCTGTGTGTTTGTGATGTGCCGCTCGCTACATTTAAA
The DNA here is from genome assembly GCF_026225935.1 of Boleophthalmus pectinirostris. Lineage (NCBI taxonomy): Eukaryota > Metazoa > Chordata > Actinopteri > Gobiiformes > Gobiidae > Boleophthalmus > Boleophthalmus pectinirostris. The sequence goes on from NW_026571290.1 coordinate 1,225,663, forward strand.
GTGCAAAATGTTCTGTTCTGTGGCCTTGACGCAAACTGGAGGTGCTCTTTGATTTTCCCAGGATTATGTGTCAACTAAAAAGATTTTCCCAGGTTTATGTGTCAGCTAAAAAACAACATTTTTATCGCCCTGATGCTGTGAATTCTGCTCGAACACCATTAAAGGTACACTCATAAAAAAAGGTCGCTGGATTTGCATAAAAAAGTTATGGAAAGCGGTTGCATGTGATAAAATTATGTTTAGGCTTTGAAACTTTTTTCGATCCCTCTACACATATTTTTCTCAGAACATGAACGTCACTTTTTCATGTTGATGAAATTTGATCAAATCATGTTGAATATGCAGATTTATCTTATGTTACCTTATCATGAAATGTATAAATATGTATAATTTAATTTAATTGATCTAATTCTGTAAAATAATACAAAAACAGTCTTTAGTTTTCCACAGTTCTGTTTTAAACAGAATCAAACACACAGAGACACACAGGGACAGAGACACACAGTTTGGAGCTGGACAGTGTGAAGATTTATTCCAGTGAAGAAGCTCTGGTCTCTGTGGACACAGAATAACACATGATGATCACATTCTGATGATCTACTCTGTTGTACATGTTTAAATACATTCAAAGTACCTATAATGGACCAGAACAGAATCACAAGAACATTAGAACTTGTATCTGCAGAAACTAAACTCACCGTGTGCTGCTTTTCTTCCTCTAAACGCATTAACAGGAAGGGCATCTGGTATAAAGTCTCCTAGTGCCACATCACCCTGTAGAAACACAATAACTGTTTCAATAGGAAGTTCATTTTGAAAAAAATTCGTTTAAAATCATTTTAGTTGAGTTACTTACTTTGTTCATCTGTGGTCTGTGGTTTGTTGGTTTTCAAACATCTTCCTTTTTTCTGAAACATCAGCTGTAACATTGATGAACTTCCCCACAGCTCAGCAGAACCTGGACGTCACTCTGTGTTTGTAGACGACTCTGGAACAAACACATTCAACTCTGACTACAACTGTCACACTCTTGTAGATGGACAGTCAAATACAATTTGTCTCATGGAAACAGTCCTGACATTAACTCTAATTTCAAATAAAACACCACAAACATGTTTTAACAAAGACGACTTTCTAGTCCAGAGAAACATATAAAATCTTTAAAAAGTCTCACCTCCAGATCAGCTCTGATAATCCTCCTGCTCCACACTGTGTGTCTCTGCTCCTGTATCTGTCCTGTGTCCTGTGACATTTGAATTTTCCCTCCAAAAGTTTTGGGGAGGAGAATTCCAGAGGGAGGAGCCTCACCACAGATTATAATAAAGTCATGTTTCCTCAACCTGATTAAAACCTGCAGGTCTCACATCGGCCACAATCACGTGACCTTTGTAAGATTTAAACATGCTGGACACACAAACGTTAAAAAGTCATGTTATTGTTGTCAAATTAGTTTTTGCTATTTGAGCAACACCTCTCGGACTGTTTTTTCAGTGCAGTGAACAATAAAGTGTGTGTAGAACAGAAATCCACAATGACCTTGCAAAACTGTGCAAAAGTTGTTATTATCTCTTTACTCATACTCCAGCACAGACATTTTTCATAAACACGCAGTTGGATGTGTTGTTTTCAGAATATATAACATTCTCAACACAATAAACAGTAACTAAATATATTTTAAAACCCATAAAAGTGAAATACCCTTTAATGACAAACAGTCTTTTATGACATAAGTAGTAGTAGTAGTTTATTTTCTTCAGTCAATTAACATAATCATGCATCATGTAACAATGATTTAACAAAACAAAAAAAACACAAAACAAAACAAATTATGAAGTTAGTGCATATAAATAAGTTATTCTGTAGACCGAAGGGGTTTAGGCTGAAGTTTAACACTTGTTTTGCCAAACCCTATTAACATATAGAACAGGATACAAGATGGAAGAACTATTTACAGAAAACAAAAAAAATAAAATAAAAAATCCTCTTTTATGAGAGCAAGAAAGAAATGTCCTAAATGTTATAGTGTACAGTTACACAATACAGAACATAATCCAAATTAGGTTAGGTCGCTTTATTCGTACCCGTAGGTAAATTTGCTTTGCAGATTTAAGAGACAGGTTCCACATTTCACATTTCATTCATCCACAAAACACACATAAAAACACAATAAAATGTTACAATAAAGTGTTACAGATGCTCCAGTGCAGAATGGTTTGTTCCATAAACAACCAATTAAAATCATCCAACACACTTGTCTAAAATCACAATAAATAAATCTTAAATATGTTAAAAACACACAATCTTAAATAAATAGATTACAATTTATTCATAAGTATGACAGCAGCCGGAATAAAGCTCCTCTTAAAACGATTTGTTCTAGATCTTGGGACTAAAAACCTCTGACCAGAGGGAAGCAGCTGAAACTCTGAGTTTAGTGGATGTTGCACGTCTCCCAAAATCCTCTGAGACGTCGTCTGTAAGTGTCTCGAGTCCAGAGAGTCCAGAGGCTCTGAGGATGAACAATCACCTACTCGCCCATTTAACCAACTGATCCAGGGAGTTTTTGTTTTTAGCAGAAATGCTCCCAAACCACAAGACCAATGAAAATGTTAAAACTGATTCCATAAATGTTTTATAAAACAGTGTCATCATGGTTCTGTTACACGGTAAAAGGAAAACTTTCTCAGACAGTGAAGGCGCTGGTGCCTCTTTTACACACACCAGAACAACTATCGTCAAAACTCAGTTTTGAATCAATAATTGTTCCTAGATATTTATATGACACACTCGACTGTCTGCCCCTTTATCTCTGTGACGTCACACTGAGGCGCTTGTTTTTGAAAGTCAATAATCATCTCCTTCGTTTTGGAAACATTTAGGTGTAGATTTGACTCTTCACCATTTTACAAAATCCTCAACAATTGGCCCATGTTGGTTTTCATTTTTGTGAAGCGAGCTCACAATGACAGAATCATCCGCATATTTTATTATTGTTCTGTTCTCATAGGTGCTCTGACACTTATTGGTGTAGAGTATGAACAATAGGGATGAAAGAACACATCCCTGCGGTGATCCTGCTGATGACACCATCTGGTCAGAAAGAACCACTCACTCTTACTCTTTGTGTTCTCTGTGTTCAAAAATCAAGAATCCACCCCACAATATTAAAATCAAGGCTAAAATGTTCTAAAAGTCTTTTACAAAGAATATGAGGTTGGATTGTGTTGAACGCAGATGAAAAGTCAATAAAAAGAAGTCTTGCATGTGTTCCAATCCCCTCTAAATGCTTCAAGAGTAGATGGAGTAAAGTTACTGTTTCATCCTCTGCTCCTCTTTGAGGCCTAAAGACAAACTGCATGGGGTCAAGTGCACTCACAGTTTTCCTCAAAATTTCTGACCTTACCAGTTTTTCAAAGTTTTTCATAACCATTGACGTTAGTGCAACAGGCCTAAAGTCATGAAGGTTTTTGGGTCTGTTTGTCTTAGGAACTGGAACAATCACTGAGTCCTTCCAGATCTTTGGTAGTTGATGTTTTTGCAGAGACAAATTAAAAATGATCTGAAAAATAAAGCTCAGTTCCTTGGCGCAATTTTTAAGAATATGACCACAGATCTTATCTGGACCCATACTCTTTTTTACCTGAGTTGTCCTAAATACACTTTCCACTTGCCTCCACAAAATGTCACAATGCCGATCTTCCCAGAGTTTATTTTTAAGCTCCTGAACTTCATCATCAGAATCTGAAGTCTCAAACCGAGCATAAAAACAATTCAGTTCATTTGCCAACACTGTGTCAGATTTAAAACCCTCTAGGGAAACATGTCTCAACACAGATGCATTGTTAAGCCCAGTTATGGTTTTCATACTTGACCAGAAAGAACCAAGTCTGTTCTCTGTCACCTTCTTTTCTAATATTTTTTGTGACTCTGCTTGGCCAAACTGATT
>NW_026571290.1:1230108-1322608 GCF_026225935.1 Boleophthalmus pectinirostris
CTCAGTGGTGTTTCAAGGGTTTCCAAGGACCAGAGGCATAAATCCAAAAAGGCCCTAAAACCTGTTTTAACACCATTATTACCCAGAACTCAACAAAGAGTTACAGCTTTTAATAAAAACTTCAAACTAAAATAACCAGTCCACTAGAGCTGGTGCACTGTGGACGTTCTGCTGCTTTAGTGTGAACAATGAACATAATTCCATAAATATTTGTGGTGAATCTGGTCACGCCCACTTCAGTGTTGAAATGACCTGGTGCTGGATCCGTTTAAGAAAAGGATTAAATCATTATTGTGATGTTTAATCCAACTGCTGTTTGACTCATGATCACTGCATCAGTCTGTACGACTTTAAACTCACTTTGTCTTGGAACTGGATTTAAACTTGGGTTTTGTGTGTCGTTTTTTTTTTTTTTTTAGGTGTTTGGTTCTCGTGTTTATCTTTTGTTTTTGAATTTTATCTATGGTTATTTTTTATTGGATTTTAACGTTAAAGTTTTAAACAGATCATGTTAATGATGGAGCTTTGTGCTTTTGTACGGTGATTTCTGCTGCTCCTGTGATTCTCCATTGTACTTGATTAAATTCACTTTGTGTTTCTTGGGAAAATAATAAGAGAAAAGTTGACCACACCCACTCCTGCCTCAGCTTCATGTTCATGTGTTTCTCTCAAACTCAGTCGCTCTTAAACTATGTTCAGACTGAACCCGTCTGACACGAACAAGACGAATGATTTAGATGTTAACTCTTTGTAAAGACGTGTTGATGTGTGAATAAAGTTCTGTGGCGTGAATGACGTGAGTTGAGCGTCGAGATTTACTCGTTTTGAGCATTTTGAGCGACATGATTTACAAAACTGGCATTGATGCGCAAATTCCCAAAAGGGAGGGGCTCCTGAAATTTGAAGGAAAGTTGAAAATGTTGAACTTTCTGCAAATATTCCCGTCACACCAACCAATCAGGGGCCGTGTTCTGACAGTGACGAATAAAACAGAAACAGACGTGAACTTTTAACATGGAGGAACACTCACTGTTGCCGTGGGAAACGAGACGATGTTATACAAGAGCAACACGAGCCAGAGGCCAGAATAAACTCCACAGAGCAGGAAGTGCACCAGACTCTGTCCCCCTCTCCTTTATTCTGGTCCAGGTCTCAGTCCCAATCTGGTCCCGGTCTGGTCCCGGTCTGGTCCTGGTCTGGTCCAGGTCTCAGTTCCAATCTGGTCCCGAGCTCAGGTTGTTTTCACACCGCTAGATCATCCGCACCGGGCAATAAAATTGTTATTAGGTAGTAAATACACTCCAGTGTGGTGCTTTCACACCGACAAATGAACCAAAACTGGTTCAATTGACGTGTCTCTGTTTCCTGGTAGAACAGCGATACTCCAGTTATCAACACCACAGGCCGTCCTCATCTCAAATTATCACCATGAACTCATAAAACAGCAACATGTTGAACTTTGTACAAACTCATCACATCAGCCCAGAGTTCAGGTAACAGCAGCAGCCAACAGCGCTCACAGTAGCGCAGCTCCTCAGGACGGGGCTGGGGTCTGGACCTTGGTCTGTTACAAGCTCGATGGTCAGATGGTCCGGAGGCTCTGTCCTCCATGTGCTGGTTCCAGACGGTGGCGAGCAAGACCAGTGCGCAGTGGACTGGGTCTGAGCGGGTACGTTTCATCGTCTGCGCGCTGGTTCCGTGCGGGGAAAGTGAAAATGTTCTGTGGACTACAGGTCTGTGGGGGCTGCTCTGGTCCTCCACGCTGAAGAACCGCGGCTGGTTCCAAGGTGGTGCAGCATCTGGACAGAAGCGTGAATCCAGTTTGGTTTGTTATATGTTGTTCTGAGCGTCCGTCCTCCGCGCATTTGGTTCATCCCGGGGAAAGCGCTTCCTCAGGTCGAGGCTCCCCGCTTCCCTGCTCTCGCTGGTTCAGGACTCCGGTTTGGATCTAGTCCGACTGTATTTCTCACACGAGGCTAAAAGCAGGGACTCTTTAAAGTTGACTCAATTGAATAGGCTATTGCCATAAAATTATTTGGTTAATTAAAATAACAAATGCTGGTTGGTTCATGATCGGGGGAACACCGGGTCGTCTCTGTGTGTGCAGGTCCTGAACAGACGTACACACTCATAATTTTGACTCACTCTGGAGCCACATGTTCACACACTGGTTCTTGCTCTGATCTTCGTGTGTTATATTTTCTGTTTTGGCCATTGTTGGTAAAATAATTTGAAAATGAATCGCGGCTGCGTCTGGACAACAATCTGTTACTGCGCTGGAGACGTACAGCGCGTCACTTCAGGCAGAAGAGACGCGTTTCTCCCATGATGCATTTGGAATAGTCCATCCGTTTGTCCACACTGTCTATGGTTTGGACCCGGGTTCGCGTTCACACCAGAGGAACCGCACCAAAGTTGGTCATTTGGTGCGGATTCAAGTGAACTGAGACCACCTCTTTTTTGAGGTCTCGGTCGCTTGATTTGATCAGGTCCGAGTCCGATTGACACTTTCACACCAACGCAAACGAACCAAACTAACTTTTGGTTCGAATGGATCGTTTGGTGCGCACCAAATACTGTCGGTGTGAAAACACCATAAGACAAGGTTGTGTTCCTCACACCAATGCACCACTTCATCAATTTCTGTCTTGTAGCCGATGACATCTGTGCTTTTATAAAGTAAACTAAGAATAGCTGTGTCATCAGAAAATGTAAGTATATAGTTGTTTACCTGTTTACTCCTGCACACATTGGTGTACAAAGTGAAAAGAAGAGGTGAGCTAACACAGCCCTGTGGTGCCCCAGTGCTGACAATCTGAATATCTGACAGTGTTGAATTACCCTTAACTTGTTGCTGTCTTCCTGTGAGGAACGCCCAATACCACTTAATAATGTGACTGTTAACACCAGCTCTAACAGCTTCTTCAACAAGATGCCCGGTAATCTTGTATTAAATGCTGAACTAAAATCTACAAACAATATTCTGGCAGATGATGAAGGATCCTCTAAGTGTTTCAGTATGAAGTGGGCAGTAGTTACAAGAGCATCATCAGTACTTCTGTTACTGCAGTAGGCAAACTGATGGGGATCTACACGACCCACTACCTCCTCCCTCAGAAACCCCACCACAACACGCTCAAATGATTTCATAGTCAATGATGTCAAAGCCACAGGCCTGAACTTATTATTCTCCTTAGGACAGGTTTTCTTAGGTACAGGGGTGATAACAGACTTTTTCCAGAGCAAAGGTATATCCCCTGTTTGTTCCTGTTGTTACTGCATTTATTCCCCTTGGGGTTTACCATTACCACAGCCAAGGCCAAAATTCTGATAAATGGGCACATATTTAAGCACACAAAGCCATAATGCGTGCCATAAAAATGTAATTACACAGAAGACTGAAATTGCGTCTCCAAACTCTAATGTGGAGTAAGTTGGATAAATTTGACACAAGAGAACATGAAGTACACATCGATGTCAGTAGTTACTGACAAGCTAAATCCGACACTCAGCTTGACAACTAACTATTGACAATTGAACACAACATACAGACAGGCAGCGGGCTACAGTTCTGAACACTGAATATTTTTTTATGGTTTGAGGTAAATTGTTGTGCAAAACAAGGTGCAACATGGTTGTGCCAGACAAGCTTGTTCAAGGTGAAATGCAGAAAGGTGCAGAGTGCAGAATAGCAGCATGTAACTAACCCCTGTGCAAATTGTGCGTCTGACTGTAATATCAGTATAACCTGAGTTGTTAGACTAATGATGGGCTTTTTAATCTTTAGAAAATTCATGAAGGAGAGAGGTGTCGCATCTGGGGAGTGCCTTGATCGGTGGACATTGCAAACACTTACGAAGTCCAGACAACATGATGGTGCAAGCTGAGGACTGTTTGTGCTGATGGACAGTATTGTTTTTAAAACCACAAGCTTCTTTGTTAGGGTAGTTACACAGTGTGGTTTTTAAATTAATGTGTTATTTTTTTCCATAATTTTTATTTTTCCCTCCAGAATGCTGAGGCACTCCTGAAAGATGCTGATCCTGCTATGGTCCAACAGGAGCACATGTTAGGAGTGAGAAAATACATTCGGCAAAGACTGATTACCCAAATGACATAATGTTTCATAATGTTTAATAATACAGTATGTTCCTGTTTGTTGGGGAGCACGGACCGTATATATGAATGGACGTAGCTAGCTTGTAGCTAGCTGGTCTTAAAATGTTTGTATGAACATCGCTTTACATGATCTTGAATTTTTCTTTTCGTCATTTTATCCTTCAAAAAATTCCTATTCCTAGGCTACTGGCCTAATGTTCTGATGTTCTTTAGTAAAAGATCGTCCACACACTTTTATTGTGTTCTTTAAGTTTTACTTCAGCGCGTGCTCTACACTCCTACAGTTGCCGGGTTCAAGGGACTCAAGGGCCACAGCTTTGAGTTAACTGCACATTATCTCTGATGAGTGCCACCTACTGGACAACAACACTAGTAACATACAATAAATATGTTCCAGACAGAATTTGTTAAATTGCACATATTATTTACATACATGTACATTTTATTTAAATCAATCTTATTCTCTACGTTATCACAGTTAAATAAACACTTTAATTCTGACACTGAAAAGCAAATAGCTTCAAATGGTTAGACTATACTGTATGTGTGGGTGTGAATAGCACTTTTCACTATGAACACCTGTGTACAGTGCCACCCGTACACTATTTACACCCTGGGTGTTAATAGCATTATTGACTATTTGAGACCTGGGTGTAAATAGCATTTTTGTCTAGGAACACCCGGGTGCCCTTCTGTGTGCCACGATAAATACACCCGGGTGTAAATAGCAACAATGGCTATTTGTCCTATGTGTGAATAACAATGTTAGCTACACCCTGGGTGCAAATAGCATCTGCCAATAAATAAATAAATAATGAATCCATTTGATGATGAGTTTTTGAAATATAGACCAAGGTTTATTCTTGTTACAGCAGATATGGACAGAGCCTAGGCCTGTTCTGGCCACACACCAACAGCCTCTTCCCCTACCACATCTCGCCCCATTTCCCAAGGATCATCCCCATAATGATACAAAGCACCAAGTTTATAAAGCCTGAGACAACAAGAGGACACACACATTTCAAAGTGAGAAGGTGACGACTCCTGCTGAGGTGTGGCCAGATGTGTTTGATCTGATTTGCTCCATATTCATGTATTTGTCACTTCTTGACAAGATCAGGAAGTAAAAGGGAACAGAAGTATTTACATTGAAGGGTCTTTCTAACAAACCAAACGAGTTTTAGTTACAAGACCAAATGTGTTTCTAAAAGATAAACTAATCACTATTTTAATGTAATCAATCATAATCAATATTTTCCTGTGGGGGTCTGGTCTCAGGTACAAATCACATTCATTTACACAAAGACAGATGGCAGGAGCTTTGTGGTTCAGTAGTTTTCTCATAAAACCAAATTACACTTCCAGTAACTGCACCTGATTCTGTGAAACCAGGTGACCAGCCTGGTCTAACCACTAATATGTGCTGTTCTCTTATTCCACTTCAAGTAAAAAAAAAATCCAGATAGATATAAATAGAAGTAGGAGAGTAAACAGCACATTAGTTTTGTGTGTGTGTGTTTTTTTTTTTTTTTTGCTCGACACAATTGTTACTATTCATCAGCAAAATCAGGAAACATGAACAGGACTAGGGCACGTGACATGAGCTTTTGCCAACACCACAAACACCAGTCATCATGACGTGTAAGTTCAGGGTGAGTCAGAAGATTAAAATCCCTCTGTGTTTCTGTCTCAGCTCAGATCAGAGGAGGATTTCTCATGTGCAGGACTCAGCTCCTCAGACTCTCTCCAGAGACTCTGCTCTTCTAGAAGCTTCACTCATCACTGAGACCTGCACCTGAACACACCTGAACACATCTGAACACGGTGAGTTCTCTGAGTTTGTACATCCTGAAAAACAGCAACATCCTGTTTTTTAAGGGATATATATATATATATATATATATATATATATATATTATATATATATATATATGTGTGTGTGTGTGTGTATATATATAATATTTTTAACAGATGTTTATTTTTAGTGTCACACAAACAAATTCAATATATTGTAATTACATTGCTTAAAAATACAAAGAACTTACTAGTACTTACAGCAGTTTTTAATCAGAACCTTTTAAGATAGTGACTCCAGACTCTAAACTTCTAGAGTGTTCCTTCTCCATGTATTGATCAAAATATCCTGTGTAATACACATCTGGAAAGATGATGGTATCAGGTGGTATAGAGGGAGGACTCGGACACTTAGTAATGTCTTTGAATGCTTCATTAATAATTTGAAGAATTGACTGCACTTTTCATTTTTTATACTGGTAAGTTCTTGGTAATATAATGTATATAATGTATATCAAAGATATGTTTCCTGTGCTCTATGACACCATCAGTTAGTTCAGAGTCAAACCCAGTACAAGCCGTTCTTCTGGTGTACAAATGTTGTGTGTCCAAAAATAATGTGCTTTGAAATTGGTCCAAAAGGTCCGGTAAGAGCAGTTCATACACTGGGGTGGTCTCCTGACAACCTTCTGGATGGCCCTGACACACTGTGTGACAGGTGCAACACAGATGATCTGGTACAACTGCTGTGGTACAAAACCTTCCTGAAGCAACTGTGTCTTTTAGTATTTAGCAGCTCCTTGACGACCTGATCTACCTTTGTGCTGTTTGACGCAATAAATAACTTCATGTGATGTTTTACCATCTGTGCCTGCCCTGCCCAGTGACTTCCACATCCTCTGGAGCACCATACAGAACAACATGAGAAATGCTTGAAAAATTTAAACCCATCCCAAGGACAGTAGTTGTAACAACAACTTTACAGTTGCCTTCTCCACTTAAGGGCCGTTCACACCAAAACGTCAAAGCGTCCAGTTTCTAGGTAAAGTCGATGTGTACGTGCGACTAGAGCGTCCTGCGTTTTTGTGGTGTCAGCGCGGCGCGAATCTGGCGTCGACGCGGCGTGTCTTGAGCGTTTTGGCGTCAGCGATCTAGACGCGCGTCCAAGGCGTCAGCGTCAAGAATTTGAAAATGCTGAACTTTTCGCGTCAGACGCGCCGCATCGACCAATCAGGGACGAGTATCCAGAGACGCAGCGACGTTATTATCAGGAAGCAAGACTCGAGAACCAGAGCGAGAACCACAAACATGAGCGGAGCATGAATATATACACCACAATCACTGAGCTGATCGCGAGAACTACACCAGGACTGGACCAGGACTAAACCAGAACTAGACCAGGACTAAACAGGGACTAGACCGAGTCTAGACCAAGACTAAACACGGACTAGACCCTGAATAGACCGGGACTAGACCGGGACTAAACCAGGACTGATCCAGTGTCATTAGCGGAGTATAAATATATATACACCCCAGTCGTCGACCCGATCTCCTCTGCTGATGTTTTATGTCATAAAAACTCTAAAGTCTCTCAGTCTGGTCTGACATCGTTTCGGCAAAAGACCAGGACCGGGCTCTTGTTTCCAGGCCAACGGACGCGCGTCAAGTATTTTTCTCCCGTTCGTCCACGGCGTCAAAGACGAGCGTCGGGGGCGTCTAAACTCAAATGCAAAGGCTCCAAATAGAAGCGTCAAGGCGTTTTTTGACACTTTGGTGTGAACGAACCTTTAATGATGACAGCACTCTGCTCTTATTTTGTGGGAGTGTTTTGCGGTGACAAATGCCTATAATCATGTCCTCTGCTTTGTGCATAGAGTCTCTACCAAACCAACAATCTTCACCCAGTTCAGCTTTTAGGTAACAGAAGACTCTTCCAACCTCTTTTAAAATCCTACAGAGAACAGGGGACATACTGGTTCCTTTTTCTTGGACTTCCTGTACTGTCCAGTCCATACAGTCCAGCTGAGGTCCTGGTACAGGAGTCAGTCCAAGTCTGGCGTTGGTCCGGTTTGGGCTTTCAGTCACAGTGACCGCGTTTTCCAGATGAAACTGCCTCATCACTCTGTCTCCTGACTGGAGGGTCATTATTAGGGTCATTATGGGGGTACCTGTGACACAACACCATGTCATACTCTCATATATAAACTACTATAATTCATTTAATTCATCTACATTTTATATCAAATCAAAATGGTTCATGTTTAGGACCATCAAACAAAACAATATAGGTTCAGAAAGAGTAAATAATAAATTGAATACCACTTTGCTTTGACAATGGACCCAGTCTGTTCACCCAGTCTAGCAAAGCACTTCCTGAAAGCACTTTTTCCTTTGTCAGCCAGCCCCCTGGCAGGAAAAAAGTAGAACAAAACATTAATACGATAGATCTCCATGCTAAATGAAATGTAGCCATACAACAACACACTCTCATTACATCACTCATCAGCTTGTAGCTTCTGTGCTCATGTGGTCCACGGACAGCAGTGAATTTCTATCCCACACTGGATGTGGAGAATCATTTATTTTTTATTTTAATCACTTTGACTAAACGTTACTACATTTAAGGATTTACTGACAGTGACCCAGTGCCCAATAAGAGCAACAGATCTGTGCAAGACCCGACACTACTGTATGCATAATTAAGCCAATTACTGATAGAACAGTTTATGTTACAGTAAACAAATGACCATTAACTTTTGACAAGGCCAACAACAACAAGTTCCACCACATCTGTGGGTTACTGTTGTATGTTAAGCACTTTGGTCACAGTAAGAGCCTCCATTTGCTTTTCCACTGAAAATCTCCTCATCACTTTTGACTCCAGTCTGCACGGTGATAAGTCCGAGTTTAGAGGCCTCTGTTACCTGCTGCTCCATCAGTGCAAACAGAGGCAACAAGACGACCACAATGGGATGTTCGAACATGGACATCTTCTTTGCTACAAGCAGAGCCATCTGACAGATTAAAGGTTGTATGGAGGATTTTTTTTGTTTCAAATTGTCAATGATAGTATTATAGAGGTGCAGTTGCCTTGTAATTATGATGACCAAAAAAAAAGAGAATAAAAATTCATCAACTCTGGACGTGGTGGGGCTAAACATTTGCCAATAGATAACGACACTGCCTCGTTATCTGTGAGCTGACAGGCTGTCAATCAAACTCCCTACGTTTCTAGTGTAACTGACTTGCCTGCGCCGCCGGTACGTGGTTTACGTACGACTGTCACACAGTCCACAGACGCAAGACGCACAGACGCTGTTTACTCCACCAACGCAACAGTTCTTAGCGGCTTTTTTGACCTATATCTTCCTCGCAGTTCGCACAAAGTTTGTTGCAATGACAGACAAGAATCCAGGAGCAGTTCGCTGCAAAAGAAAATCTGTTTTTGAGATCGCTGAAAGAAGAAGACAAGGGGAAAAGCAGCGAAGCCAAACTAAGGTGATTCTTGTAGATTAATTCCAGCGATGGCGCGACTGAAGCAGACGAAGAGTCTAAAGACTGACGCACTGGTCCACAAATTACTCCTGGACAGGGAAACTTCTGCTTATTATGAAAACGTACTTTATTTCCAAGAGCTGGACAAATGTTTTTCAGGACACAAAAGCGATATCCTATAAAAACGTAATTTTCAAGGCAAAGAAAGAGTCCGCTTGCTGCTGCGTGTTGTAGTTAGTTCATTCGCACAGAATCTCCGCGCACTCTTCTCTGCACCCCTTTCCTGCTCCTGTCCCCGCTGCCCGATCCGCTCTTCCCCCTGCTCCTCACTTCTCCGGGCACGGAATCTCCTGCGCACCTCTCCCCCTCTCCCTCTCCTCTCCCCTCTCCTCTCTCCTCTCTCCCTCCCTCTCCTCTCTCTCTCCTCTCCTCTCTCCTCTCTCCTCTCTCCTCTCTCCTCTCCCTGCTCCCAGCTCCGCTCTTCTCCCTGCTCCTCACTTCTTGTCCGTGCACGAAATGTCCGCACACCCGCTCTCCCCGCTCCTCACTTCTCCGTCTTGCCTAACCAACATTGTAGTTAGTTGTTTACAAGTCATGTGCAGTGCACTGGCTGTAAACAAACCTGTTTCTGGCGTAAAGAGGAGGCGGGAGGAGGCGTTTCTACGTAGGGAGCTGTAGGGGAGGGGGGGTGGTTTCACGCATGCGCAACATTTGAAAAAGGACAAACAGTCGCTGGATTTCTCGTTCCTTGGAAAATCCTCTATACAACCTTTAAGTTTTTCCCAAAGCCGGTGGGAAGCAATGTGACAACGTCTCTGTTGAAAAGAAAGGCCTCTCGAGCTGTCAGCTGCTGTGGTGTTAATGACTCTGTTTGTTTTTGGTCATTTAAGACCGATTTTACAACAGAATGAAAGAAACTTTTGGCTCTCCAGTGCACCATCTTAATTGAAAACTGAGGGGAACTTCTGCCACCAAAGAGTGATGCAGGCAAAGAATACGTTTTTTCAAAGAACAAATCAGATTGCATGACCATGTTTAACCGGGCCGATCTGATAGGGCAGAGGACATGGGGACCAGACTGACATGGATCTGTGTAACAAATGCAGAGAGATATCCTTCTGGATTTCCAGGCAAGGGATATACTGCATCAATACATTAGTGATGTCTGAAACAATGGAAAGAAAATAGTTTTTTGCCTCATTAATTAAATTTGTGTTTTTTCTTTCCATCTAGGAGAAATATGGCTTTGGAATTTAAAAGGAAAATTGAAGAAAGCAAGAAGCTAGACAACGGACCTCCTGCCCGATACCAGCTACAGCTAAGAGGATATAATCTGGACAAAGAATCAAATGAAGAATCTAAACTGTGGAGATTTACTCTTGGAGAATATGATCCACGACATCTGAACAAGACCATCCTCCTGGTGGGAGCCACAGGGTCAGGGAAGTCCACTCTGATCAACGCTCTGGTCAACTTTCTGATGGGGGTGGAGTTTGAAGACAAAGTCTGGTTTGAGGTCATCACAGATGAGAAGAACAAACCTCAGACTGAGAGTCAGACCTCTGCTGTGTCTGTTTACAACATCTATGGATTCGAGGGAACTAAAGTCCCTTATTCTCTGAGCATCATTGATACTCCAGGATTCGGACACACAGAAGACATAGAAAATGATGATATGATTATTCATTTACTCAAGGGTCTGTTCTGTATCCCTGAGGGAGTGGACACAGTTAATGCTGTGTGTTTGGTCATGAAGGCCTCAGTGAACAGACTGGACGAGAGGATGGCCTACATCTTTAATTCCATCACTTCTCTGTTTGGCAAAGACATGGAGCAGAACATTGTGATGATGATGACTCACTCAGGTGGAAAAAAACCCAAAGATGCTCTCAACGCTCTGGAAGATGCAAAGATTCTTTGTGCCAGAGACGCAAAAAATGAACGAGTATATTTTCAGTTTGACAACTGCCAAAAAGAGATGATTGAAGATGACAGTGATGATGAAAAAAATTCAAACATGCATTTACAAATTCAAACAAGGGAATGAAGAAGTTCACAAAGTTTCTGGAAACAGCAAAACCTCAGTCTCTGAAGACGACAGTGAAGGTGATTAAAGAGAGGATCAGACTCACGGCCTGCATCCAGAACCTAAAGGAACGAGTGAAAGAGACGGAAATGAAACAGGAAGCAATCAGAAAGAACAAAGAACAACTTCAACAATTTAACCACGAGATGGAGAAGAACCAAAACTTTAAAGTTTCCATAGAAGAAACCTACAAAGAAAAAGTGGAAATAGACGCCTGGTGGGACACCAAAGCTGTCACCTGTAATAACTGTGAAGAGAACTGTCATTACCCAGGATGCACCTGGGCCTGGGGTCCAAGCTGGTGTTACGTCATGAAGGACGGGAAATGTACTTCCTGTTCTGGGAAGTGTCCAGCGGACGCTCATGTGAAAGAAAAGTGGAGATATGTGACTAAGACCAAAACAGTGGAAAGGACCATTGAAGAAATGAAGACCAAGTTTGAAGAGAACAAAGCAGAGAGTGAGAGGAAGACCAGTCTGCTGCAGGATCTGGAGAAGGAAATGTCCAACCTTCAACAAGCCAAAGACCAGAGTCTGAACGAGGCCTTTGAGTTAGTGGAGCAGCTGGAGAGGATCGCTCTGAACGTGGACTCTGTGTCCACCTTCATCCATCTGGAGTTTCTCATTGAGAAGATGAAGGAGAGAGGAGATGAAGAGAAGATTCAGAAACTGGAGAGAATGAGAGATCGAATGACTAAAAATGAAAAGGCTGCAGCCAGATACTTCAAAAAGATGCGTGAAAAGTTCCGTGGTGAAAATTCATTTTAAATTGGGTTAATTTAGGTGACATTTCCTGTTATTCTTCCTCTTTACATGATATTTACAGACAGTAGGTCGGCATAATGCATCACATTCTGGCCTGTAAACAAAGTAAACTACAGCTATCAGCCTTTAGTGGTAAATGTGTGCACACCGCAGTAATATTTTTTATGCGTAAATGCCGATCATTCACACCTCTAGTCAGCTCATTCACACATCAGTGCAGGTCCAGCAATGTATATAAGACCTCTAGAGTCACTTTACACTAGGCTAATGTAAGAAAACAGACTGTTCATGTGGGAACTACAGCAGATGAGAGCTAAACAATGAGAACGAACCAAAAGTAGCTCTAAAACCAACACATTTGCAACACTCAGTGCTCACACAGGCTCCTTTCAGATCACAGTCTGTAGTAACAAGTGTCTGATTGTTCATAAAAAAGAATATAATCTATCATGTTGACAGCAGCTGTGTGTGTCCTCCCTCTGGGACAGTCCTCTGTCTGTGGGACTTTGATAAAAACAGCAGTAGTTTTGTTGTTGGCACAAACTGCTCTGAAGTTAACATTTATTTAAAACTAAAAATTGATGCTTGATTTATTTATCCACTTACCATCCACCCGTCCGCCTATATATATATATATATATATATATATATATATATATATATATATATATAATATATATATAATATATAATATATATATATTTGGACTAAACCAGGACTCGACCGGGACTAAACAAGGACTAGACCGGGAGTAGACCGAGACTAGACCGGGACTAGACCGTTATTAGACCAGGACTAGACCGGTATTAGACCAGGACTAGACCGGTATTAGACCAGGACTAGACCGGGACTGATCCAGTGTCATTAGTGGAGTATAAATATATATATGCCCCAGTCGTCGACCCGATCTCCTCCGCTGATGTTTTATGTCATAAAAACACTCTCTCAGTCTGGTCTGATATTGTTTTGGGAAAAGACCAGGACCGGGCTCTTGTTTCCAGGGCAACGGACGCGCGTCAAGTATTTTTGTCCCGTTTGTCCACGGTGTCAAAGACGCGCGTCGGGGGCGTCTAAACTCAAATGCAAACGCGTCCAAATAGAGGCGTCAAGGCGTTTTTTGACGCTTTGGTGTGAACGAACCTTAAGAGAGAGGGAGACAGGGAGCAGTGTGGGAGGGGCCATTGAGTGTAGATCTGACACTTGGAGGACAATTTTGCTACTTTTAGTTTTTTTTCTTGAGAAAACATGCCTAAAGCTCAGAAGAATTAGTATTATAATAATAACAATTATTATTATTATCATATTATTATTATTATCTTGGCACAAATTTGGCAATCTTGTGCTGAATTGTCATTTTGTTTACACAAAGGCTCACAGCATCAAAACCCTTTGTCCTAGAGATCTGAAATTCTACACAGTTGTTGCCAACAACTTGAACAATGAGTGTAGTGAGTCACAAATGCCTAGAATGAAGTATGCCCAAGCTAAGGCCTTTACAGGAGAGATGTTTGTTCCAGGTTGTAGCACCTGTCGACCCTGGGCAGGTTCAGTGATTGATTGTATTTAACTGACCTTAACTCAAAACTGTTTTTTCTGCAGACCTGCAGCATGTTTTGGGTTGATGAGGGAAACCAGAGCATCTGATGAAAACCCATCCAGACACAAGGAGAAACATGCAAACTCCACACAGAAAAAAAAAGTGACATTTCCTAGATATAAATGAACACTAATTGAGACCAAAGTGGTTTTCTCATTCTTCTCAAATGTCTCTCCTAAGAAATAAGTCTCACAGTGACTATTGTATGAGTTCTCTAAGTTCTCTCACAGCCTCACTGTCTCTGTTAGAAAAATTAGATATGTTGTGCTGCTTTCAAATATGTCTCA
Source organism: Boleophthalmus pectinirostris (assembly GCF_026225935.1). Classification (NCBI taxonomy): domain Eukaryota; kingdom Metazoa; phylum Chordata; class Actinopteri; order Gobiiformes; family Gobiidae; genus Boleophthalmus; species Boleophthalmus pectinirostris. The sequence continues at coordinate 1,244,251 of NW_026571290.1, forward strand.
ATTTGACTTAGAAGCACTATCTCAGTTCCGTCTCTCACAGCTCATTATTTGAGTTCTCAGATTTGTCTCATAACAGCACAGTGCCTGAGTGGCACTCATGTCTCACAGCAAGAAGGTTCTGGGTTTGATTCCTGAGTCACCTGGGTTTTTCTGTGGGGAGTTTGCATGTTTCTCCTTGTGTCTGGATGGGTTTTCTCCAGATGCTCTGGTTTCCCCCATCAACCCAAAACATGCTGCAGGTCTCCAGGAAGAACAGTTGAGAGCTCAGGTCAATTAAATCCAATCAATCAATGAACCTGCCCAGAGTCGACAGGTGCAAATCAGCACTATTGTTACAACCTGGAACAAACATCTCTCCTGGTTAATGTAGGTTGTGCACTGTCCCTGTCTCATTAAATAAATAAACATATAATACATATAATATATGTGTGTGTATATATATATATATATATATATATATGTATGGCAGGGAAAGCATACATGGAGCGACATAACCAAGTGGCGGGCATAGTGTACAGAAACATCTGTGCAGAGTCTGGGCTGGAGACCCCAGGATCAAGGTGGGAAACACCTCCAAAGGTTGTGGAGAACGACCGAGCCAAGATCCTGTGGGACTTCAGATACAGACTGACAGGATGGAGATGGACCAACCAGACATAGTGGTGGTGGATAAGAAACAGAGCAGAGCCGTGGAGGTGGAACATCACAACACCAAGAGATGGTAATATCAGGAACAAGGAACACGAGAAGCTAGAGAAATACCAGGGGCTCAAGGAGGAGCTGGAGAAGGTCTGGAAAGTAAAGGCATCAGTGGTGCCTGTGGTGATCGGACACTCGGGGCTGTAACCCCCAAACTGGAAGAAACTACAACAGATACCAGGAAAACAACAAACATCTCAGACCAGAAAAGTGCAGCACTGGGAACAGCAAAGATACTGCAGAACTGTCAAGCTCCCAGACTCTGGTAGACGACCCGAGCTGAATGAGGGTGAGAGACCAACGGTGAGAAACACATTTATATATATATATATATATATATATATATATATATATATATATATATATAAACATATAATAATATAATAAAAGTCTCAGATTCATCTCATGTTATTCTCTTTAATTCTCCTTCAAAATAACCAAGACATCATTGAGATCAGGGGCAAACAATTATGAGATCTCCTCTGTTTATCCCACTTCTTAAGTGTTGCTCAACTGATGATCTCAACTCAGCCTCCTTTGTCTTTGTGACATTTTGTCTCTTTTTAACTCATCTCTTGCTCCTAAGGCACCTCAGGAGAAGTAACCCAGAAACAAATGATGACAGAATGATACAAATACGAGAAGCTCAAATTGATCTCAAGAGATGAGATTGAACAGCAGATGAGCAACACATTTTTCCAGTGGGAAATCATTATGTTAGATAAGACACTAGAGTGTACAGTCTACGGCAGGGGTGGGCAAACTAGGGCTCGGGGGCCGTATACGGCCTTTTAAACCTTTTAATCCGGCCCGCCGAACTTGAAGATATTACAATAATAAACCTTGTTGATGTTTTATTTGTCATGCATTTCCAGCGTTTCCCAGTAGATGGCGCACTATATACACATTGAGGTGCGGCGTATTATGTTGGCCGCAATGCTTTATGGGAAAGTGTTCTTACAGGAGTTATTCAGACCATGAGTGAAGTAGTGGTGTTCAAGATATAAGCTGCTTCCATTTTAAATTGGTAAAAATAAAACATAGAAAACTTGAAGACTCTGAGTTGTAGATGTCAGTTTATGCAACTTCATAGTGTCTGGTTTTACTGCACTTACAAGTGTCTGTCTGTGATGTTACGGCATTGGCTTTGGCTTTGAGTTATTTTTAGTCAAATTTGAAAACGGTGAGTTCATGATGTTTATTTACCTGTCGTGTGCAGTGGAACAGATTTATACACTTTTATGTGTCTGAATCACAGAAATGTCAAAGTGTCAGAAGTCCAACATAAACGTGAATATGATGTAATGAAGCCGAGCTCTTAACATGTTATGTCCTGTCTTCTGTCTGGCCCTTCAGCCAAACTTTAGGACCCTATGTGGCCCGCGAACCAAAAAGTTTGCCCACCCCTGGGTTACGGTGTCACCTCAGAGCAGATGCTGAGATCGCACAGGTGTGAACAACACTCGTGAGCTATGTGACTCTGGGAGTGCGTTCAGGGGCAGTATGGCAATTCTCTGGTAGGGTATTGGCTCGTGGCGTGGCATTAGATGGTGGTAGTGTTGGCCTGCTGCAGCGGTACCTCTGTGTCTGGAGCGACCTCAGGGAATGAAGGTGAAATAAAGCTCCCAGGGTCACGTAGAGCGAGTTAATACGAACATTCTAAGGTCAGAATGAGGAGCCTGACAGCGGCAGTCACAGAGAGAGGAGCCAGTTTTTCAACAGAAAGTGAAAGGGAGACGATGGAGCCAGAAGTGCATCCATGTTCATTTGGAATGCACAGGTTTGTGGTCTGTTTACACAAATCTACACTGGGCAAGTGCAAGTGCAGGGTCCTGTTCTACACCTCTGCATGGGTGAAGCACGGGGACATGTGATCTTTTTATCAGTATGTGCACTTCTTTTGGAAAAATAAAACAGTAGAACAAAACAATGTTCTTCTTTTTTGTCTCACTTTAATCAGAAAAGACTCAGACCTTGTGAGCTGAAAAGTTGATTAAATGAATAAAGTCTGGAGCACAGACTTCGGTGTAAATGACATGAGCTGAATGTAGTGAACTGTCTGTGAACTTCTCTTTCAGCGAGTGAACTCATTAGAGTAATTAGAGATTAAAGAGTTAGGGAAGCCTTAGAAAATCAAACAGTGAAACAGTCATTGGTCAATAACAGATTAGATAATCTTGATCTTGTAACATCCATCTATTCATTTTGTTCCGCTTTATCTGGGGTCAGGTCGCGGAGGCATCAGTCTAAGCAGGGACTCCCAGACTTCCCTTTCCACGCACACTTCCTCCAGCTCCTCCAGTGGGACCTGAGGTGTTCCCAAGCCAGAGACGTAGTCCTTCCAGTGTGTCCTAGGTCTTCCTCGGGGCCTCCTCCCGGTGGGACATGAACACCTCCTGAGGGAGACGTCCAGGAGACATCAGAACAGACGTCCTCCCCTCAGACGCTCCTCTCCACGTGGAGGAGCAGCGGCTCTACTCTGAGCTCCTCACTCTGTCTCTAAGGGAGACGTCCGGACGCCCTGCGGAGGAAACTCATCTGTGCCGCTCGTATCGTGGATCTGGTTCTTTGGGTCATGACCAGAGGTGAGGGGAGGAACAGAGACTGACGCTAAACCCAGACTCAGCTCCTCTTCATCACAAAGGTCCGATAAACGACCGCATCACTGCCCACGCTGCACCTGTCCACCTGTCAATCTCACGCTCCATCCTCCCCTCACTCCAGAACAAGACCCCGACATACTTGAACTCCTCCACTTGAGGCTTGAGAAGTTGGGTTCCAGAGCCCCAGCTGTGCGTGGAGGTGAGCTCGACTATATCTAGCCGGTACCTCCTGTACAAGCTCAGGCTCCTTCCCCCTCAGCGAGGTGACGTTCCACGTCCCTACAGCCAGGTTCTGTGCCTGTGGAGTAGGTTGCCGAGGCCTCTGTCCCCGACTGCAGACTAGTTCACTTTGCACCCGACACCTATGAAACCCTCTGCGGGTGGTGAACCCCCCTGAGCCCATCCGGGCCCCGTGGGCAAAGGCCACCAGGCGCTTGCTTTCAAGCCCCAACCCCAGGCCTGGCCCCAGGGTGGGGCCCCGGCTGCACAAACCGGCCGACGTCACGGTCCTTGTTGTTTCTCTGTTCATGTTGCTTTGTGAGCTGCTTTTATTCTGACCGAGGACCTGTTTGGACCATGGGAGACCCAACCAGGGGCATGATGCTCCTAGGATCATTCGGGTACGAAACTCCCCACCACAGTAACGTGGCAGTTCAAGGGGGAATCTTGTAACATTCAAATAATATTTTTGTTGCGTTAAAGCTGCCGATGTGTGACACCCGACACCAGCAGCATGATTTATTGAACTTTTCCACCACTGGCAGGTAAATGATGGATAAATCCAAGAAAATAAAAGTTTTAGAAGAAAACTAAATGTTTAATGCTGATGAATTTAAGTTTGAATTTTTATTTCCTACGAGGACTCAAATATACATTGAGTAATAATGTGTTTAATGCAGCTTTGACACATTTGTTTATGTTTTACAGAAATGGTCTCAGTCCTGGTCTGGTCCCAGTCTCAGTCTCGGTCTCAGTTCTGGTCTCAGTTCTGATCTGGTCCCAGTTTAAGTCCTGGTCTCAGTCCCGGTCTGGTCCCGAACCTGGTTTAGTCTTGGTTCAGGCCTGTTTTAGTCCTGGTTCAGTTCTGGTTCAGTCCTGGTTTAGTCCGTTATCAGTTTTTCCCATTTTTCATTTAAACACAAAACTGAAAACTGAAAAAACTAATCATTATCTGTTTTTCTCATTTTGGTTTTGGAGACAAATAATGAAGAAAATAGTTGTTTTTTCATTTTCTTATTTTTGGTTTTATTTTGAAAAACAAACAAACGACACACAGATTTGAGATGTTTGAGGTGAAGTTTTAAAAGGCGTCGCTCTCGCTGTCCTCGTGCTCCTCCGGTTCCTCTTCGGCGTTGATCAGTGGAGTCGTTTCAGTTATGGACAAAGCCACGTCTTTCAGAACCATGAAGGCGTTTCCTCCGCGCAGCATCGACTTCAGACTCGCCCAGAACACCTGCCGCCTGTGCCCCTCCCCCGGCCACGCCAGGTACGTCCTGTGCCTCAGAACGCTCCGCAGGCGACGGTACCGTTTGGGCAGCGAGTCGACCGCGATGGGCTCCAGCAGAACGAACACCATGGAGTCGTGCTGCGCGGCGATGGAGCGGTGCTGCGTGAAGAACAGCTCGTAGTTGCACCACTGGCTCTGGACGAAGTGTTTGGACAGAACGAAGAGCGTTTTGTAACTCGACTCCACGCACTTCACGATGTTGTCCAGGACCCACTCCCCGGGGACGAAATCTCGCTCGTGGACGCAGAGGGTGAGTCCGGCGCCCTCGAGACGCTCCACGAGCTGCGACTCCACCCACTCGGCGTCGCGGTGGCTGTACGAAACGAAGGCGTGGTACGAGAACAACGCGCTCCGCAGATTCTCCGAGCGCCTGTGATCGCGGCGTTTCGACTGGATCCACACCCACAGCATTTTACCGTACCAGACGCCGTCGAGTCTGTGGAACAGGAATCCGATAATTACGACAATGCTAAAAATGACGGCCAAACCGAGCAATCCCTGACGCCACGTTTGGCAGTTGAGCGCCGTTAAACCTTGGACGGAAGTGAGAGGTTTCCCCGAGTGAGACGGCGGCGTGCTGCAGGTGTACTGAAGCGGCCAATCAGGAAGCAGCGACTTGTTCAAAGACGTTATGAACCAAAACGAATCGCACGAACACACGAACGGATTATTACCGGCTCTTAACGTCTGCAGTTGGGGAAGTCCTGCGAGATCTTCCTCAAAAACGGACGTGATCGCGTTCTGGTCGACGTAAAGGCTCAGCAGCGACGGCGCTCGGAGATTCGCCGGGATCGACTGAATGCTGTTGCTGCTCAGAATCAGATGAGTCATGTTGGGGAATTTTGAGACGTCTTTTTGCGTCAGAACAGTTAAGCCGGTCTTAGACAAATCGATTCTCTCAAAATGCGGAGAGAGGAAGTTAAATACCGAATCGCCGAGGTTGTTGCTGGCCAGGTTTAGCTCTTTAAGCCAGAAGGGCCAGTCCACAACGCCGTCTAAGACAATCGAATTAAAGCTAAGATCCAAGGACTCCAGATGTTTAATGTGATGCGTCTTTTCGGCGATGAACGACAAACTGTAGAAGCGATTCTTACTGAGAGAAAGCTGCTTCAGTTTCGGAAACACGACTTTTTCCTGCAAACACGACGGCCACCAGAAACCTTTATCGTCCAGGAGGTTATCGGAAACATCCAAAGTCTCGAGGTTTGGAATCGCAGAGAAAATGTTACACGGTAAAATATTCATTCCTGTGCCTGAAAATTTTAAATAGGTAAGTTTCAAAATTAGGTCAAAATTTATCTCAAATTTCGGGTACTCGTATTGCATGTGGGTGATTTTAGAGATGGTAATGGATTGGATTTGGGCGGTGTGGGTCAGGTTGGGCAGCCGAAAACCTCCCGGCGTGTCTTCGTCGTACGCGATGTTTAACAAAGAAAGCTCCTGAACCATGGACTCCAACACGTCTTTGATGAACTGCTCCAAAAACGAGGTGTTTGTCCGCGTGTCCTCCACGGACAGGTTCCGGATCTGGGGCATCTTTTGGATTTTCTCGAAAGGGTTACCGCTGACGTTGCAGGTGTCCGGAAAAACAGCCACGAAACGCAGCGCGGTCGCTCGAGTTCGGTTCAGATCCTCCAGAATCGAGTCTAACAGTTCAAAGTTTCCGCAGAAAGTGACCTTGAGTGAGAATTTTTGCAGGAGTTGAAGTTTAGCCAAAGCGCCGGATTCGTACGTCAGCCATTTTGTACCGGCTCCGAGAACCAGATGCCGCAGGGTGACGTTTTGTAGAGCGTCAAAGTCGTCGAAGCGAACGGACGTGGCATTAGCGCTTCCCAATGCGAAAACATCCAGGTTTTTAAAGTTCCGATAAGAGTTTGGGAGTCGGTAGCTTTTGTAAACGTTGTAGGACAAGTCGAGAATCTGAACATTTCGCAGCGACAGATCTGGAACGACGGACAGTTTATTCAGGGACACGTTGAGGACTTTGAGAGACGGCGTCTTCTCAAAAACGTGAGGAGAGATTCCCGTGAGTCCACAGTCAGACATTTTGAGGAAACAGAGCCGGTGCAGTCCGGAAAACGCGTCGTCCGTGAGTTCCCGTATCGCGTTGTGGGAGAGGTCGAGGTACTCGGTGTCGCCGGGCAGATTCGAGGGCACGGCGCTGCGGTTTTGGCCACAGAGGTTTTGTATTCTGGAGTTTGAGGTGACGCAGAGTTTGAGGCCGGTCGGGTCCAGCTCGGATCCGAACCCAGAGCCCAGCAGCACCAGAGCGACCAGAGAAAACCACACGGACACCCTGAAACACACGACACACAACCATTTTACCAAAAGAAACTATAACACAACGTTCAAGAGGGGGTTTTACACTTCTATGAGTTATTACATTTACATCTTGAAAACAAGTTTAAGTTTCATTAAACACATTTTACAAAACACGAAACACTTGCACAAGCACCAAGACAATTTTATATGGCCTGTGTGAAGTCAACCCCGTCAAACGCAAACCTACACAAAAACTATGTAAATCATTTGTGCTGCTTTACTTTTGGAGATATTAACGATTCTTTTAAGGCCCGTTCAGACGCAGTGTCCAGTTTCTATGTAAAGTCTGTGGAGGGGCGTCTGGGGCGTCTGGGGCGTCTGGGGCGTCTGGGGCGTCTGGGGCGTCCTGCTTTTTTGCGGCGTGTCTTCAGAGTTCTGGCGTCGACGCTCTAGACATGCGTCCAGGCCGTCAGCGTCAGAAGTTGAAAATGCTGAACTTTTCACGTCGGACGCGCCGCATCAACCAATCAGGGACGAGTATCCAGAGACGTAGAGACGTTATTATCCAGAAGAAAGAGAAAGACCCGAGAACCAGAGACACAAACATGAGCAGAGAATAAATATATACACCACAATCACCGAGCAGATCACCAGGACTAGACCGGGACTAGACCGGGACTAGACCGGGACTAGACCAGGACTAGACCGGGACTAGACCGGGACCAGACCGGGACCAGACCGGGACCAGACCAGGACTAGACTAGGACTGAACCGGGACTAGACCTGGACCAGACCAGGACTAGACCAGGACTAGACCAGGACTAGACCAGGACCCAGACCAGGACCCAGACCAGGACCAGACCAGGACCAGACCAGGACCAGACCCGGACCAGACCAGGACTAGACCAGGACCAGACCAGGACCAGAGCAGGACTAGACCTGGACTGAACCAGGACTAAACCAGGACTAGACCAGGACTGAACCAGGACTAAGCCATGTTTTTTGACACTTCACTCTGAACACACTTCTACCGTCATGCATGCATGTTTGAGTAATCTAGTGATCTCTCCTGGGCCCTGTTCAAACCCTCCTTACGGATGGCAGTACAAGTCTGTACGAGGCTCCGCCCACAAGCTTCCCCACGACAAATCTCCATAAAAATCTACAAAAACATGACACAAAACTGAACACAGTGACTGGACAAACCCGGTGTGACGTGCAGGAGTTTCATTAGTGGGACCAGCGCTCTGAAGGGGGAGGGACTCAGCACAGGGAGCAATGGGAGACGAGACTCAGAGCGACAAAAACAAAAGTGAAACTTGAACACTTTGTTTTGGGCGAATATAGAATTTTCAAAAAAAATATCCATGTGTCATTCGTTCATTTGTTTTTCAAAGTAAAATTTAAAAAAAAAAAGAAAATGAAAAACTCTGTAATGATTGTTTTTTTCAGTTTTCAATTTTGAATGAAAAATGAAAAAATGAATAATAGACTAAACCAGGACTAAACCAGGTTTAGTTCTGGTTTAGTCCTGGTTTAGAATTGTTTTAGTTCTGGTTTAGTCCCAGTTTAGTCCTGGTTTAGTCCTGGTCCAGTCTTGATTTAGTCCTGTTTTAGTCCTGGTTTAGTCCTGGTTTAGTCCTGGTTCAATCCTGGTTCCTGGTTTAGTCCTGGTTCAGTCCTGGTGTAGTCCTGGTTTAGTCCTGGTTCAGTCCTGGTTTAGTCCGTTAAACATTTTTTTTTTCCATTTTTCATTTAAACACAAAATCAAAAACTGAAAAAAAACAAATCATTATCTGTTTCTTCACTTTGGATTTGGAGACAAATCATGAAGAAAATTGCTGTTTTTTCATTTTCTTATTTTGGGTTTTATTTTGAAAAACGACTGAACGAACGACACGATGATTTAAATACAGCGAATACCCCACAGAAATGTAAAAAAAAACACCCTCTTTAATCATTTCACTGTTTTTAAATCATGGAAAACTGTTCTACAAAGTCTGAGCTGAACCTTTACGATCATTTTCACCGACTCCTCAAACCCGAGTCTAAACCGTTAAAGAGAACAGCGTGTTACCTGTGCGCCCGCATGCTGCCGTCGTCTGCTCCGTCTGCTCCGCGATCTGAGCCTGAGTTTCCTCTAAACCCTCTCTGCTTCCTCTTTTTATCCCTTACTCTGCACTTTTTGATTTTGCTCTTTTGGTTTTTGGAGTTTTTGTTGTTTTGTAATCGCTGGTTGGTAGTTTTGTTGTATGGTGCAGTGGTGCGGGACGTGGGAGGGCATCTGACACACAGACAGGGTCACCACGCGCCGCTGAAATCCTGGAAAACCTGGAAAATGTTCGGCCGGTTTTACAGAAATTAGAAAAACAAACCCAGTGTGTTTTTTCTTGTTTTGTCCCTGAAAATGTCTCCACTTTTGGTACCGGTGTTTTATTGGAGGCAGTGGCAGTGGTCTGTCAGTGTGTGTGTGCTCCTTCAGATCTGTCAGTGTGTGTGTGCTCCTGCAGATCTGTCAGTGTGTGTGTGCTCCTGCAGATCTGTCAGTGTGTGTGTGCTCCTGCAGATCTGTCAGTGTGTGTGTGCTCCTGTCAGATCTGTCAGTATGTGCTCCTGCAGATCTGTCAGTGTGTGTGTGCTCCTGCAGATCTGTCAGTGTGTGTGTGCTCCTTGCAGATCTGTCAGTGTGTGTGTGCTCCTTCAAATCCTTCAGATCTGTCAGTGTGTGTGTGCTCCTTCAAATCCTTCAGATCTGTCAGTGTGTGTGTGCTCCTTCAGATCTGTCAGTGTGTGTGTGTGTGCTCCTTCAGATCTGTCAGTGTGTGTGTGCTCCTTCAGATCTGTCAGTGTGTGTGTGCTCCTTCAGATCTGTCAGTGTGTGTGCTCCTTCAGATCTGTCAGTGTGTGTGCTCCTCAGATCTGTCAGTGTCTTCAAATCTGTCAGTGTGTGGCTCCTTCAGATCTGTCAGTGTGTGTGTGCTCCTTCAGATCTGTCAGTGTGTGTGTGCTCCTGCAGATCTGTCAGTGTGTGTGTGCTCCTTCAGATCTGTCAGTGTGTGTGTGCTCCTTCAAATCCTTCAGATCTGTCAGTGTGTGTGTGCTCCTTCAATCTGTCAGTGTCAGTGTGTGTGCTCCTTCAAATCCTTCAGATCTGTCAGTGTGTGTGTGCTCCTTCAGATCTGTCAGTGTGTGTGTGCTCCTGCAGATCTGTCAGTGTGTGTGTGCTCCTTCAGATCTGTCAGTGTGTGTGTGCTCCTTCAGATCTGTCAGTGTGTGTGTGCTCCTTCAGATCTGTCAGTGTGTGTGTGTGCTCCTTCAGATCTGTCAGTGTGTGTGTGCTCCTTCAATCTGTCAGTTGTGTGTGTGCTCCTTCAGATCTGTCAGTGTGTGTGTGCTCCTTCAGATCTGTCAGTGTGTGTGTGCTCCTTCAGATCTGTCAGTGTGTGTGTGCTCCTTCAAATGCTTCAGATCTGTCAGTGTGTGTGTGCTCCTTCAAATCCTTCAGATCTGTCAGTGTGTGTGTGCTCCTGCAGATCTGTCAGTGTGTGTGTGCTCCTGCAGATCTGTCAGTGTGTGTGTGCTCCTGCAGATCTGTCAGTGTGCTCCTCTCCTGCAGATCTGTCAGTGTGCGCTCCTTCGGGTCCTGCAGATCTGTCAGTGTGTGTGTGCTCCTCAGGTCCTGCAGATCTGTCAGTGTGCGCTCCTGTCTGTCAGTGTGCGCTCCTGCATATCTGTCAGTGTGCGCTCCTTGCAGATCTGTCAGTGTGCGCTCCTTCGGTCCTTCAGATCTGTCAGTGTGCGCTGTGTCCTTCAGATCTGTCAGTGTGCGCTCCTTCAGTCCTGCAGATCTGTCAGTGTGCGCTCCTTCAGGTCCTGCAGATCTGTCAGTGTGCGCCCCTTCGGGTCCTGCAGATCTGTCAGTGTGCGCTCCTTCGGGTCCTGCAGATCGTCAGTGTGCGCTCCTCGGGTCCTTCAGATCTGTCAGTGTGCGCTCCTTCAGGTCCTGCAGATCTGTCAGTGTGCGCTCCTTCAGGTCCTGCAGATCTGTCAGTGTGCGCTCCTTCAGGTCCTGCAGATCTGTCAGTGTGCGCTCCTGCAGATCTGTCAGTGTGCGCTCCTTCAGGTCCTGCAGATCTGTCAGTGTGCGCTCCTTCGGGTCCTGCAGATCTGTCAGTGTGCGCTCCTTCAGGTCCTGCAGATCTGTCAGTGTGCGCTCCTTCAGTCCTGCAGATCTGTCAGTGTGCGCTCCTTCAGGTCCTTCAGATCTGTCAGTGTGCGCTCCTTCAGGTCCTGCAGATCTGTCAGTGTGCGCTCCTTCAGGTCCTGCAGATCTGTCAGTGTGCGCTCCTTCAGGTCCTGCAGATCTGTCAGTGTGCGCTCCTTCAGGTCCTGCAGATCTGTCAGTGTGCGCTCCTTCAGGTCCTGCAGATCTGTCAGTGTGCGCTCCTTCAGGTCCTGCAGATCTGTCAGTGTGCGCTCCTTCAGGTCCTGCAGATCGGTCAGTGTGCGCTCCTTCAGGTCCTGCAGATCTGTCAGTGTGCGCTCCTTCGGGTCCTGCAGATCTGTCAGTGTGCGCTCCTTCAGGTCCTTCAGATCTGTCAGTGTGCGCCCCTTCGGGTCCTTCAGATCTGTCAGTGTGCGCTCCTTCAGGTCCTGCAGATCTGTCAGTGTGCGCTCCTGCAGATCTGTCAGTATGCGCTCCTTCGGGTCTCTCCTCGCGGTTTCCTGTGTGGAGGTTTCAGCGCGAGTATCCGGCTCTAATCGTGAAGCTGCTAACGTGAATTTCCCCTCGTGAAGCTCGTTGACGCAGCAGGTTAACGTGTCGTGAGTGACAGAACATTTGTCCAATCACATCACCCTAAATAAACAGAGACTGTGATGTCACTGGTTGGTCACTTCTTGCCTGATTGTTTCTTCGGGGGAGTTTTGGACGAGTGTGAGGCTGGTGTCTAATGTTTACAGTCAGATGCCACAGTAACTTTACTCCATCTACTTTTTAAGCATTTAGAGGGGATTGGAACTCATGCAAGACTTCTTTTTATTGACTTTTCATCTGCGTTCAACACAATCCAACCTCATATTCTTTGTAAAAGACTTTTAGAACATTTTAGTCTTGATTTTAATATTGTGGGGTGGATTCTTGATTTTTGAACACAGAGAACACAAAGAGTAAGAGTGAGTGGTTCTTTCTGACCAGATGGTGTCATCAGCAGGACACCGCAGGGATGTGTTCTTTCATCTCTATTGTTCATACTGTTCACCAACAAGTGTCAGAGCACCTATGAGAACAGAACAATAATAAAATATGTGGATGATTGTGTCATTGTGAACTCGCTTCACAAAAATGAAAACCAACATGGGCCAATTGTTGAGGACTTTGTAAAATGGTGTGAAGAGTCAAATCTGCACCTAAATGTTTCCAAAATGAAGGAGATGATTATTGACTTTCAAAAACGAGCGCCTCAGTGTGACGTCACAGAGATAAAGGTTCAGTCAGTCGAGTGTGTGACTCATATAAATACCTACGAATAATCATTGATTCAAAATTGAGTTTTGACGATAATTGTTCTGGTGTGTGTAAAAGAGGCTCCAGCGTCTTCACTGTCTGAGAAAGTTTTCCTTTTACCGTGTAACAGAACCATGATGACACTGTTTTATAAAACATTTATGGAATCAGTTTGAACGTTTTCATTGGTCTCGTGGTTTGGGAGTATTTCTGCTAAAAACAAAAACTCCCTGGATCAGTTAAATGGGTGAGTGAAGTGATTGTTCCTCCTCAGAGCCTCTGGACTCGAGACACTTACAGACGACGTCCCAGAGGATTTTAAAAGACGTGAAACATCCACTAAACTCAGAGTTTCAGCTGCTTCCCTCTGGTCAGAGGCTTTTAGTCCCAAGATCTAGAACGAATCGTTTTAAAAGGAGCTTTGTTACGGCTGCTGTCGCACTTATGAATAAATTGTAATTTATTTATCAAAGATTGTGTGTTTTTAACATATTTAAGATTTATTTATTGTGATTTTAGACAAGCGTGATGGATGTTTTTAATTGGTTGTTTATTGAACAAACCGTTCTGCACTGGAGCATCTGGAACACTTTATTGTAACACTTTATTGTAACACTTTATTGTAACACTTTATTGTAACACTTTATTGTAACACTTTATTGTAACACTTTATTGTAACACTTTATTGTGATTTTATGTGTGTTTTGTGGATGAATGAAATGTGAAATGTGGAACCTGCCGCTTAAATCTGCAAAGCAAATTTACCTACAGGTACGAATAAAGCGACCAAACCTAACCTAACCTAACACTCAGTTGCCTTATTTTATTCTTACATTTTTTAATAAAACCTTTTATTATCGTCTTGTGTGTGAATCGTCCACCACAGCCTCAACAATAATAATCATAATATTAATAATAATGATAATAAAAACAACACATAATCAGACTAATACTGTTAAAAATAAACGTGTTGGAGCATTTCTGTTGTGTTTAAAATATTCCTCAAATGTCAGTGCGCCCCCTGCTGGTGACCCACGCCCCTCCAGCAGATGAGCTCTGACACCGACTCCGACGGACTCTCAAAACGTGAATATAACTCTGGATTTCGGGTTAAACAGGAACTTTGGTCCAGTGTTATTTTATAAACATTTCCAAAAATGTCCAATTAACTCTAGAACAGACTGGACTCAAATAAACCCTGAGAAAATGTAAAATTTGACTGTGAGAGTCAGAGGACGACCACAGGAGGAAGTGAAAGTGAAGAGGCATTTGGGCTTTTTACCACTTTAATTTGGACTTTCACTTTAATCAGATTTTCAGTTTAATCAGATTTTTACTTTAGTCAGATTTTCACAGATTTTCACTTTAATTAGATTTTCACAGATTTTCAGTTTAATCTGATTTTCACAGATTTTCTCTTTAATCAGATTTTCACAGATTTTCACTTTAATCAGATTTTCAGTTTAATCAGATTTTCACTTTAATCAGATTTTCACTTTAATCAGATTTTCACTTTAATCAGATTTTCACTTTAATCAGGTTTTCGGTTCAGATGTAGAAGATGAAACTGTTTGTTTATATCATTCTATTGTATTAACTTTCTAAATGACGCTGTTCCTAAAATCCTCTCTGTTCATAGATGAGAAGAGAATTTGGTGTCAGTAATTTATTGATTTTAGGTCAGTATTTTATTTATAGAAGTTGTTTGTTTGTAAAAGAAGAGACGTGTTTGTCCACAAAACTGAACACTTTTCAGGTTCATCCTTCAGCAGCAGAACCTCAAATAAACCGAAAGAGAGAATAAAATATTTAAACTGAAATATTGGAAATAAAAGTTGAAATCTGCTTTTTGTTTTTTGTTTTTTAACATGAAAACAGAAAAATGAAATAAACTGTTTTCCCATTTTATTGTTTTTGGTTCTTAATTGAAATTCAAAAGAGCAAGAGATTTGTGGTTTAGTCCTGGTTTAGTCCTGGGTTAGTCCTGGTTTAGTCCTGGTTTAGTCCTCGGTTAGACCTGGTTTAGTCCTGGTTTAGTCCTGAGTTAGTCCTGGTTTAGACCTGGTTTAGACCTGGGTTAGTCCTGGTTTAGTCCTGGTTTAGTCCTGTTTTAGTCCTGGTTTAGTCCTGGTTTAGTCCTGGTTTAGACCTGGTTTAGTCCTGGTTTAGACCTGTTTAGTCCTGTTTAGTCCTGTTTAGTCCTGTTTAGTCCTGGTTTAGACCTGGTTTAGTCCTGGTTTTCCTGGTTTAGACCTGGTTTAGTCCTGGTTTTAGTCCTGGTTTAGTCCTGGTTTAGACCTGGTTTAGTCCTGGTTTAGTCCTGGTTTAGACCTGGTTTAGTCCTGGTTTAGACCTGGTTTAGTCCTGGTTTAGTCCTGGTTTAGTTTAGTCCTGGTTTAGTCCTGGTTTAGCCTGGTTTAGACCTGGTTTAGTCCTGGTTTAGTCCTGTTTAGTCCTGGTTTAGACCTGGTTTAGTCCTGGTTAGACCTGGTTTAGTCCTGGTTTAGTCCTGGTTTAGTCCTGGTTTAGACCTGGTTTAGTCCTGGTTTAGTCCTGGTTTAGACCTGGTTTAGTCCTGGTTTAGTCCTGGTTTAGACCTGTATTAAATTGTCCCTTTTCCCCCTAATGAAATATTAATTGTTTTTTTTTTTGTTTTTTTTTTTTTTTTTTTTTAGTTCAGTCTGTTATTTCACAATCTGCGGCTGGAGTCGTGTTTTGTGGCTGAAATAAAAATTACAGGAGCAGAAATACAAATGAAAACAAAAATAAAACTCACACTGTTTCACACAAACATGTAGGAAAAACTTTTTGGATATAAATACTTTCGGGTCTTAACCACAAAAGTGCAAAATATCAATTGTGAAAGTAAAACTCAAAATCTCCTTATTGCCTCAAAACTAAAAACAAAAAAACAAAAAAAGTGAGCTTTACGTCGTGTTATAATGTTAATATTTCCTCCTCAAAAACAAACCTAGAACAACAAAAACAACAGGAGCTCCAGGTTTGACTGCAACTCCCCCAGCGTCCAGCAGATGGCAGCACCGCTCAGAAAAACAACGGCCCAAGGTCTAAAAGGTTTAAAGAAACAAAGAGGAAAATCTTCACGTCAGGATTTTGTTTATATCCAGCAACAGATTACATGTACCGGAGTAAAATAAACCAGGTCTAAACCAGGTCTAAACCAGGTCTAAACCAGGACTAAAACAAATCTACAACCAGGACTAAACCAGATCTAAACCAGAACTAAACCAGGACTAAAACAGGTCTAAACCAGGACTAAACCAGGTCTAAACCAGGTCTAAACCAGGTCTAAACCAGGACTAAACCAGGACTAAACCAGGTCTAAACCAGGTCTAAACCAGGTCTAAACCAGGTCTAAACCAGGACTAAAACCAGGACTAAAACCAGGTCTAAACCAGGACTAAACCAAATCTACAACCAGGACTAAACCAGATCTAAACCAGAACTAAACCAGGACTAAAACAGGTCTAAACCAGGACTAAACCAGGACTAAAACCAGGTCTAAACCAGGACTAAACCAGGACTAAACCAGATCTAAACCAGGACTAAAACAGGTCTAAACCAGGTCTAAACCAGGTCTAAACCAGGTCTAAACCAGAACTAAACCAGGACTAAACCAGGTCTAAATCAGATCTAAAACCAGGACTAAAACAGGACTAAAACAGGACTAAAGCAGGTCTAAACTAGATCTAAACCAGGACTAAACCAGGTCTAAAACCAGGTCTAAACCAGGTCTAAACCAAGTCTCAAACAGGATTTAACAGGACTAAATCCTGCTGTGTGGACGTGTTTCTTCTTCTTCTATCAATAATATTTTAAATTTGGTTCAGTAAAGTTTGGACTTTTTATTTTCTTTTATCAGACAAAACTTCTTATGTGAAGATTTCCTCGTCTTTGCTTCTCTCCAGCAAATCAAGTAATCCAAAGTATTCAGATTACATTACTCACCTGAAGTAACTTAATGGATTATGTTACAAACTACATTTTGGTGTATGTAATCTGTAATCTGTAATCTGTAGGGGATTACATTTTAAAAGTAAACTTCCCAACACTGTGTTTATCTGTGGAGAATTGTCGTGTGGGAGCCTGGGGGACGTAGGCTTGTGGGCGGAGCCTCGTACAGGCTCGCACTGCTCACCATAGGGAAGGTTCCAGAAGGGCCCAGGAGAGATCTCCAGATTACTCAAACATGCATGGGTCACTCTAAAACCTCTTCAGACGTGGTTTTGATACGGGAACGGCGTTAGTTAGTTAGTTTTGCATAATGAGCTCTTTAAAAATATGAAAACGTCCAGAATGACAATATTCTTTATGTTTTATTATCACAAGTCTAGTTCTGCATTTTATTTGACAAAAGTTAAGTTTTTTGTCTCTCCTTGGCTCGTGTAAACCATGGATCTATAATAAAAAATTTAGATATGTATTATTATTATTATTATTATTATTATTATTATTATTATTATTATTATTATTATTATTATATTATATTTTATTTATGTATTTATTTATTTTATTGTAGTTCTATAGCGGAAAAGCCCGAGCGTGAATCCGAGCGTCGGCGGAAAAGCCCGAGTGCGGGACATCCGGTCGGGCTTCAACATAAACAGCGATGGCGGAGGCAGCAGCAGCGTCCACGGCAGCTCCGGTGGGGACGGGCGGCTGGACCAAACACGTAACCTGCAGGTGAGACACGACTCCGGGGCGGCCTTGCGTCGACCCCCGGGCCCTTAGCGAGGCCCCGGAGCCGACAGACCCGCGGGAGAGCGCGCGGAAGGCGCCGGACAGCGGCGCGTCGCTCCGCTCAGCTGTTAGCAGCTAAAGGCTAACTCCGGGCTAACTGTTGTGCTCCGGCGGCTCCCTCCTCCACACACACCGAGCCCCGAGCCGCTCTCCCCGGCCTCCCGGAGCCTCTCTCCCCGGCCTCCCGGAGCCTCTCTCCCCGGCCTCCCGGAGCCTCTCTCCCCGGCCTCCCGGAGCCTCTCTCCCCGGCCTCCCGGACCAAACAGTACCGGTCCGGGCCTGGCACCATCATCCCTGTTTACCCGGGACAGTCCCCTGTCTAGAGCTGTAGTCAAGTCCACACTAATCAAGACCAGGACCAGACCAAGACCTCCTGAGAGTCGAGACTGAGACGAGACCAAATCCAGACCATCTTTGTCATTTTCAACATTTATTTGTATTTTACAGTTATTTCATATTGTGATATCGTATCGTCAGAAGTCTCACAATAATATCGTGGGCTGTCACAATATATTGAATCACAAGTTTAAGCTTATATGCAGGTTTTACAGTAGTAATAGTTTATAAACATCGAGAACTACATTTCCCATGATTCTTTTCGGGACAGACAACAGGAAGAAATGTGTTTTTGACTTGAATTCTTGGGATTATGACGGAAATAATTCACACCAAAATCTTGTCAGAGGTATTTTAAAAGCAAAAAAGTGTCTTGTCTACAACTATATCAGCCTTTTAGCAATAAATATCGTACCGTGAGATGTAAATCGTGATAATATCGTACAGAGAGATTTGGATATCGTTACTTCCCTGCATATATATCCAGTGTTGGGAAGTTTACTTTTAAAATGTAATCCCCTACAGATTACAGATTACATACACCAAAATGTAGTTTGTAACATAATCCATTAAATTACTTAAAGTGAGTAATGTAATCTGAGTACTTTGGATTACTTGATTTGCTGTAGAGAAGCAAAAACCAGAATATCGTAACATAATAAGTTTTGTCTGATAAAAGAAAATATAAAGCCCAAACTTTACATAACCAAATTAAAAATATTATTGATAGAAGACGAAGAGACACGTCCACACATCAGGATTTAGTCCTGTTAAATCCTGTTTTAAACCTGGTTCAGTTCTGGTTTAGACCTGACATAGTCCTGGTTTAGTTTTAGTTTAGACCTGGTGTAGTTCTTGTTTCTGATTTGGTCTTGGTTTTGTCTTAGTTTAGTCTTGGTTTAATCTTAATTTAGTCCTGGTTTAGTCCTGATGTAGTCTTAGTTTAGTCCTGGTTTAGATCAAATGGGTCCAAAATAGAAACACTGGGACATTTGTTGTATAAAATTGGGACATATCAGTGGTTTTGTATAAATCTGCTGGGACAGAGGACACGGGGACAGAGGACACGGGGAGGACACGGGGACAGAGGACACGGGGACAGAGGACACGGGACAGAGGACACGGGGACAGAGGACACGGGGACAGGACTGGAACTGTCTCGGGGACATGGGGACATCTGGTCTCTCTCTGTCAGTCACATACAGGACCAGGAGTTTAAATGTTCTCATTTATCATCATATTTGTCTGTAGCGATGCCTCGTGGTTCAGACTGGGACTGAAGTAGGACACGACCAGCACTGGACCAGGGACTGAACCGGGACTGAACCGGGACTAAACCGGGACTAAACCGGGGACTGGACTGGGGACTGAACCAGGACTAAACCAGGTCTAAATCAGGACTAGTGTATCGTGGTTTTAGACTTGTGTTTGTCCTTGTCACATGTCCTGACGTTGATGTTGTTTGTTTGTTTGTTTGTTGTTTTCAGGTATTTCATGCACGGTTTGTGTAAAGAGGGGGAGAACTGCCGCTACTCTCACGACCTCATGAGCAGCAAACCCGCCAACATGATCTGCAAGTTCTACCAGAAGGGGACGTGTGCGTACGGAGAGCGCTGCAGGTGAGGGGGGCGGGGCCTTACACACCTGCCGCACACGCCACGCACCTGGAATAGGAGGGTTTCAGTCACGTGATCACGATGACGCGCAAATTTCAGGTGGAGGGCAGGAAGTGAAGACAAACACGGCAAACGCGACAAACGCGACAAACGCGGCAAACGCGACAAACACGGCAAACGCGGCAAACAAACGCGGCAAACACGGCTCTGGAGAACACAGATATGGAGAAGAGTTCTTATTGAGCAGGAGTGTCAAACTCATTTTGTTCCGGGGGTCGTATCCAACCGACTTTGATCCCAAAGTGTCCAGATCAGAAATCTCATGTCATATAAACCCCAAAAATAACAATAAGTTCAAATATTTGTGCAGAGAAACACAAATCTATTACAGAAATCTTTTTTAATTGATGAACTCTTTCTTTTACAAAATATTATAATAATATGAACAACCTGAAACTTTAAGAAAAATACAATTTCAACACAAAGTTTTAACATGAACTTGTTTAACATTAACTTGTATAAATAGGAATAAGTTAATTTTTGTTGTAAAATCCTGCACTCGGCTCCACTTTTCTCATGTTGGACATTTTTCTGATGAGGGTGTCACGGTCAACAGTCAAAACGATCGTCCTTTAAGAGCGTTTGGAAAGAGACAAGTCTTCATTTGTGCTGCTCTGGTGGGAGGGGCCACGTACAGAGACGCTGGAGACGCTGCTGTGATAAACACCACAGAAAATTAACACCATTTTAATAGAAAATATCATTCAAATATTTTAGTAGAAAATCAGCCGAGGGCCAGATTAAAGGTCTTGGAGGGCCGGATCTGGCCCCTGGGCCGCATGTTTGACACCTGTGTTATAGAGGCTTTGTACCATCACGTGTCCCCATGACAACAGTACTTACGCCGCCATGACTCCGGGCAACACTATGTCATTGACTTCAGCAGCATCAGAGAAACATGGGCAGGTTTTGTTGTGTAATTATCGAAAAAAAGACGCGGATTATAGCTAGAGAACATAAACCACGAAAAGATTTCCTATTGTACCATCAAGACACCCGAAGTTTCATCAAGGTATTTGCTATTTAAATTGTTTCATAGTTTATTTAATGAGAGAAGCACATTTACTGAACTAAAATGTCATAAATTTATCCAGGAAAACCCGCACTAGTTTACGATTCAACGAACCCACACTGGCTCCTGTGATCAACACGACGCACGAGTCGAAGAGTCTGTGAGACGAACCTCGAAAGAATCGACCATGAAAAGATCCTCACCAACGTTAGAAAGATCCACTCACAAAAAGAGATTAATTCTAGAAGACAAAGTTGTGGATAAACAAGACAATAAAGAAAACATGGTCCTACGACAAGTGACATGTTTATATGTGCTGGAACATACAGTTTCTACTGAAACTCACACTGCAAATGTTTTCTTTTTACATTTTAGTTCAGTAAATGTGCTTCTCTCATTAAATAAACTATCAAACTATTTAAATAGCAAATACCTTGATGAAACTTCAGGTGTCTTGATGGGAACATTGGAAATCTCTTCGTGGTTTATGTTCTCTAGACATAATTCCCGTTTTTTTTCAATAATTCCCTTATTTGATCCTGATGAGTCATTTCCAGAGGAACAGCGAAGAAACGATTCGTTTTATCCCTTTCAGAGCGTCTAGAACAACCAAATACACAACAAAACCTGCCCATGTTTCTGCGACGCTGCTGAAGTCAGTCACACAGTGTGTCCGGTGTCATGGCGGCGTAGGGACCGTTGCTATAGGGTCACGTGACGGTGCAAAGCCTCTATTGTAAGGATTTAGAGCCAGTAGCGAGGCAAAAGTAGGAGCAGTTAGTCTTATTGAAAATGAGAGAATTTTCAACCGAAGTAAAAGATTTGCCGACAATCGAGGCAGAGGAGATCACGAAATATTTAGCTCTTCAGACATCGTTATACCCCAGACAACAGATGAAGGCAAAGTACAAAAGTTTGGAGGCATAGAACTTTTTTTGTCAGTGGATGGGTCCTCAACCTTGGTGCAAAAAGCCTAAATGATGATTATGGTTTGGTCTTCACCGGGGTGAGTGTTTCTCTTATTTTATGTGTATAGACGTTATGGGAAAAACTGCAGTGTATCGGCACTAACCTCTATCTGAACTATTTAATGTCAACAATCGTCGTTCGCCGTTAGTCGTTAATGATTCGTTTATGTTTAGGTAAACCACAAAAAACAATTTATCTTTGTAACAAACCTTTGTCGACGTGTTCACTGCAGACACGAGCATTAGTGAATTCTGCTCCTCCCGACCGCAAACAGGTTTGTAATCCACTTTTTACAGCGTTGTTCTGTCGGCTTTTCCCATTTCTGACCTTTGTGGACGACTATATTCGGGACTCTAAAAAAATCGCTTTTCCTTCTCTCGGTTAGAACAATTGGCACAGCCGTAAACTACACAACACATCGGCATTTTCCTCCAGTCGGTTCACTTCCTGCCCTCCGTCTGATTTTGCGTCCTGACAAACGTAGCCCTGTGACGTCACGTGAAACCCAGATATTTAACGCAGAAACACCTAAATCGATCAGAACATGACTTTAAAGTAGAGAAATTATCTGTGCGGGTTTAACTTTGACATAATCATGGGTTTGCGGGCGGGCGCGGTGCCGGACTGTGCAGGTGCGGGTCTCCAAAACTGGACCTGTGCAGGATTCTGTGTGACATATTTGACATTCTTACTGTTTTGAAGTTTAAAATGTTTGTTTCAGATGAACTTTGCACAAGACCTGATTTAGCAAAGACTTTTAGTGTCACAGCCACGATTTAGACTTTTTAAAATTGTACTGTATCGAATCATTTGAAATATCGTATCGAAAGTGCACCGTATCGAGAGAAGGTATCGTGGCCTGATCACAGCCTCATTCCTAATTTTCAGTTGTCCAAATCTTAAACATCATTAGAAATCAATGTTTGTTTAAATTGTTTTCTCAAATGGTCCAGTGAGGAAATCGATTTGAGAGTCTGGGCTAAATTACACCAAAAAATCCTCTTGGCGATATATCGACGATACAGCAGAACACGATATCAGTACTGTATCAGCTCATTAAACCATACGATATATCGATATTTCAATAGGCAGCACCAGGTAGAACACACAATACACAACACACGACACACACAGAACACACGACACATGACACACAACACAGAACACACGACACACAACACACGACACACACAGAACACACGACACATGACACACAACACAGAACACACGATACATGACACACGACACAGAACACACGACACATGACACACAACACAGAACACAGAACACACGATACATGACACATGACACACGACACAGAACACAGAACACACGATACATGACACATGACACACGATACATGACACACGACACAGAACACACGACACATGACACACAACACAGAACACAGAACACACGATACATGACACACGACACAGAACACACGACACACAACACAGAACACACGACACATGACACACACACAGACACACACACACACACAGAACACACGACACAGAACACACGACACACACACACACAGAACACACGACACAGACACACGACACAGAACACACGACACAGAACACACGACACATGACACACACAGAACACACGACACAGAACACACGACACAGAACACACGACACAGAACACACGACACAGACACACACACACGACACAGAACACACGACACATGACACGACACAGAACACACGACACAGAACACACGACACAGAACACACGACACAGAACACACGACACACACAGACACACACACACACACAACACACGACACACACACACAGAACACACGACACAGAACACACGACACAGAACACACGACACAGAACACACACACAGACACACAGAACACACGAACACAGAACACACGACACAGAACACACGACACAGACACGACACAGAACACACGACACAGAACACACGACACAGAACACACGACACATGACACGACACAGAACACACGACACAGAACACACGACACAGAACACACGACACAGAACACACGACACATGACACACAGTCTGTGATCCAAATGTTTCTGATGTTGACAGAAGATAATACACATTTTCCTGCACAGTTGTTTATTTGGAGGAGAGGGACGTTTCTGCAGCACAACTCAAAGCAGCAGCAGCTTTATCCAAAGTGTTTTATGGAACAAAGTGTAAAGACAAAAGCTCTGGAGATGCTTCTGAAGCTCTGGAGATGCTCCTCAGAGCCCCGGAGGTGCTCCTCAAAGCTCCGGAGGGTGCTCCTCAAGGCTCTGGAGGTGCTCCTCAAGGCTCTGGAGGTGCTCCTCAAGGCCCTGGAGGTGCTCCTCAAGGCCCTGGAGGTGCTCCTCAAGCCCTGGAGGTGCTCCTCAAAGCTCCGGAGGTGCTCCTCAAGGCCCTGGAGGTGCTCCTCAAGGCCCTGGAGGTGCTCCTCAAGGCCCTGGAGGTGCTCCTCAAAGCTCCGGAGGTGCTCCTCAAGGCCCTGGAGGTGCTCTCAGCTGTCCTGGTCACTCGTCAGTTTAAAGTGTCTCTGGTTTATTTCTGTCGCTGCTTTCGAGAGTCCTTCTGTGAATGTGACATTTGAGAAGTTCCAAGAACAAGTGTTTGAGAAACAGGAAGGAGAGAGAGAGAGAGAGGGAGGAGAGAGAGTGAAGGATGGAGGTGTGTGCGTGTCTGTGTGTGTGCGTGTCTGTGTGTGTGCGTGTGTGTGTGTGTGTGCGTGCGTGTGTGCGTGTGTGTGTGTGGTTCATTAATGTAAACACAGAGTCAGTGATGCAACAGATGAAACTCTTTGAATGTTTAAGGTGAAAGTGTTTACAACAAGAACAACAACAACACACAGACTAGTACACACCCATGGACCTGGTTTAGACCTGGTTTAGACCTGGTTTAGACCTGGTTTAGTCCTGGTTTAGTCCTGGTTTAGTCCTGGTTTAGACCTGGTTTAGTCCCACATGGGAATAGAAAAGAAAGTTCTATTATTTTAAGTGTAAAATCACAGGAAATCATCTACAAAAGGGTTACTCACACTTTTTCATCATGTGAGCTACTTACAAAATGACCAAGTCAAAATGATCGACCTAATACAAAACCAAACAAACTGCACTGAAACACTCTGTGGCCCTTTTTTGGACCCTCCCCCACAGTTTGAGAACCTCTTCTTTAAGAGAACTTCCTCTGGCACTTTACACAAAACTGTGAAAAAAGTGAAGGAAGATTTTTAAACCTGTTTTTTAAAGTTCCAAACTGGAGTTTCATTCTTTTCTGGTTTTGCAGTGATATTTACCAGCCTCTGCACGTTTACCAAACCAAACGCACATCGTGACAAACACAGATGCATTTGTCACTTTTGTTAGACAAACTTCAGACAAATGTGGCAGTAGGTCTGTTCTGTAGATCCGCTCTATGCTGTAGACCTGCTTTGTGTCAACACTGGAACACAAATTTAGACTGGTTTTTGCTTCACGTTTGGTCTTGTTCTTCTAATCAGCCGCACTGTGGGAGGGGCTTGTGTTGGCTGTACGCAGGAAGGAGCGAGAGCGTGAAAAGGCGAGGGGCGGCGTGCTGACGTGAGGCAGATGGACAGGTAGGATGTTTAGGAAGTTGAACCTGCCCTGTGACGCACGCTGGTACACGAGGGCACACGCTGTCGCGGACGAGCCGTGCATAGGGAGCGTGTGTGTTTGTGATGCGCCGTAGAGTCTCCGCGGGTTTCAAATGAGCGCACAGGCTGCACTGAGACGCCCCACACGCTCCTGCACCCGCTACAAGTTTATTACCAACAGCAGCGGCTGGAATGAAATATGATCACACTTGTTGAGTGTCAGACCTCGAGTGAGAGACAAGACCGAGTCCAAACACGAGTCCGAGACGAGACACGGCGATTTACCCACACGACCTTGGCCATCGACTGGTAGATCGAGATCAACGTATTGAGCACCACTGGTCTAAACAAAGATGATGTTTTTTTTTTTATTCTCATCGTGGGATCAGAATCAGTATCGAGTCTGTTCCTCAGTATCCGAGTCCGGTTTGAAATGTTCATGTGGAGGAAACACTCGTCTGTTTGTGGTCATGTTGAGTCACTTTTAACACTATAGTGAGTGTTGTTTGGTTCAGTTTCCTGTGGATTTACGTCGCTGCAGTGTCCTCGTCTGACCCCGAGATCCTCACTCTTTATGAGCATGCCTTTGTCTCCTCTGCATAACTACACCCCCAAAGCAGGACTAAACCCGGTCTAAACCAGGACCAGATCTGGACTACCCCCCTGTTCTGTCTCTGTCTCCTCTGCATAACGACACCCCCAGACTGGGACTGGACCGGGACTGAACCAGGTCTAAACCAGGACTGAACCAGGACTGAACCGGGACTCCCCCCTTCCCTGGTCTTGGTCTTGGTCTGGGTCTGGGCGGTGCGTGGAGGGGGGTGATCTCCAGGTGGCGCTGTGTCTTTGTTTTGTTTGTGTCTTTTGTTTTCGGTGCCTGAGCTCCAGACTGTGTTGGTGTGAGCCGTGTTTATCCGTCTGCCCCTCTTCCTCCTCCTCCTCCTCCTCCGTCGCTCCCACGCCGGGGTCTTCAGGTTCATTCGCATACATTACCCCCTCCCTCCTCCTGCCGTCTCTCCCGCTCTTCTTCCTCCTCTTCTGTTTCTCTGTTCTCTTTCTCTTCAGTCTCTGTCCTCTCTGTGTATCCTCACACACTCTCTTTCTCTCATCATCTCTCCCTCTCTCCGTCCCTCTCTCTGTCACATTTCTAAACTCACATCAGCGTCTTGAGGCTCATCACTGAAGAGCAGGAAACTTCACATTTTTTCCATCATGAAAATCAAGTCTTTTTCTCATGACTGTTTTATATGAGAGAAAATACATTTTATTACTCAGATTATTGCCCCCGAGACCTGAGCCCAGAGAAGAGGAAGAACGTGGATGGATATTGCAATATTTTATTACTCAAAGTCCCCTGTGTGTCAGATGCCCTCCCGTCCTCCTGTGTCAGACTGAGGTTGAGTCCCATGACACTGGCTCTCGTGAATGTGCAGGTGTGGGGGTCAGGGTGTGATGTTCTGATCTGATCCAACAAATGAAAGAAGAGACTAAGAGGGAGACGCAGACTCATTAAACAAATCACAGCCTGTTGAACGATAAAGTCAGGGTCAAGGCACACAAAACAACAGTTGATGTATCGGACACGTGACTTTTCTTAAAGGGAAACAGACGCAGCTCCACAGGCGTCGCTCGTTGAGCTGGACACACGTCGACTCGTTTGACCAGTCACTTTTAACTGGAGAACGGAGCTGATGGAAATGAAGAGAGGAAAAACATTTGTTGATTTTACTCTTAGAGATCCATCCATCCATGTTCTTCTACTTATCCGGGGCCAGGTCGCAGGGGCATCAGTCTAAGCAGGGACTCCCAGACTTCCTTCACCCCAGACATTTCCTCCAACTCCTGCGGGGGGAACCTGAGGTGTTCCCAGTCCAGTCCAGAGACATAGTCCTTCCAGTGTGTCCTGGGTCTTCCCCGGGGCCTCCTCCCGTTGGGACATGAACACCTCCTGAGGGAGACGCCCAGGAAGCATCAGAACAGACGTCCTCCCCTCAGACGCTCCTCTCCACGTGGAGGAGCAGCGGCTCTACTCCGAGCTCCTCCCATGTGACTGAGCTCCTCACTCTGTCTCTAAGGGAGACGCCCAGACACCCTGCGGAGGAAACTCATTTCAAGCGCTTGTATCCGCGATCTCGTCCTTTCGGTCATTACACTTTTTTTTTTTTTTTTTTTTTTTTTTAGAACTAATCAGTTCTAAAAACTCCAGAGAATGAGACAGAACTGTGACTCTGCTCCGTGTGAGTCTGATTTGAAATGTTTCTCTTGTTCAGGTTTGAACACAGTAAAGTGAAAGAGGAGCTGCCTCCGAAGACGCTGCCGTGCGCCCAACCGCCATCAGACCCACAGTCCAGACCAGAGACCAGACCAGAGTCCAGACCAGAGACCAGACCTGCTCCGGACTGGGTCAACGCAGCAGAGTTTGTCCCTGGTCAGCCGTACTGTGGGAGAGGTCAGTCTGAACGCACACACAAACAAACGCACACAAACACCAACGCACACAAACGCAAGCAAACACAAACGCACATGCAGGTGTCAGCATCTTGGCGTGTGTCGTCCGCAGGCTCGGCGAAGGCGGAGTCGTGCGTGGCGCTCATAGAGGACGCGGCGGCGGAGGACACAGAGGAGCGCAGGACCCAGGGGAAGACGCTGTGCCCGTACGCGGCGGTGGGCGAGTGTCGGTACGGCCTGAACTGTGCATATCTCCACGGCGACGTCTGCGACATGTGCGGGCTCCAAGTGCTCCACCCCACGGACACCTCCCAGCGCTCAGAGCACACAAAGGTACCAACACTAACACCACCACTGCCACCAACACCAACACCACCACTACAACAACACCAACACCACCACTACCAACAACACCAACACCACCACTACCAACAACACCAACACCACCACTACCACCGACGTGTGTGTCTGTCTGAAATACGACTGTTTGGAGCATTTGCTGTCCAAAATCACTTTTCCTAAACAGCCTCTCCTCTCCTCTGTTTCCTCCCTCATTCCTTTCCTCTGTCTCCTTCCTCTCTCCTTCTCCTCTCTCGTTTCCTCCTCCCTTTCACTCCTCCTCTCCTCTCTGTCTAACCCTCATGTTCTCTCTCTTTTCAGGCGTGCATAGAGGCTCACGAGAAGGACATGGAGCTGTCGTTTGCCGTGCAGCGCAGTAAAGACATGATGTGCGGCGTGTGCATGGAGGTGGTGTTTGAAAAGGCCAATCCGAGCGAGCGCCGCTTCGGGATCCTGTCCAACTGCTCCCACTGCTACTGCCTCAAGTGCATCCGCAAGTGGAGGAGAGCCAAGCAGTTCGAGAGCAAGATCATCAAGTGAGTCCAATAACGAGTCCAATAAGCAAGATCATCAAGTGAGTCCAATAACGAGTCCAATAATGAGACCGCGAACAAGTCTGCAAACGAGTCCACTAACAAGCAAACGGGTCCGCGAACGAGTCTGCAAACGAGTCCACTAACAAGCAAACGGGTCCGCGAATGGGTCCACGAACAAGTAAACAAGACCGCGAACGGTTCCACGAACCAGTGAACGAGACCGCGAACGAGACCGCGAAAGGGTCTGTGTACGAGTCTAGAAACGAGTCCACAAAGAAGCCCGCAAACAACAAACGGGTCGGCAAAGGAGTCCACTAACATGCAAACGAGACCGCAAATGAGACCGCATACGGGTCCACAAACAGATCCACGAACAAGCGAACGAGACCGCGAACGGGTCTGTGAACGAGTCCAGAAACGAGTCCACAAAGAAGCCCGCAAACGAGTCCACAAACGAGCACACTAAAGAGGCCTACAGAGAAGACAGACTACAAATGAGTCCGCAAACGAGTCCTAAGACAGGTCCTGCCGATCGATTAGTCGTCTGTCAAAAATATCGCGTTATTAACGAGTTAATGCCAAACAATTTTAACTTACGTTTTTTAATCGTGAAATTAAAGCTCTTTTTAGTGAACAAGTTTTTTCCTAAGCTGTGGTCACTGCTGTAATGTTAGAAAATCTACAGGATCTGTCTGTAAACAGGAAGGAAAACAGTTTGTCTCCGGAGTCGGAGCCAGAGTTGATGTAGCCGAAGTGCACCCATGCTCACTTCCTGTTTTGACACTGTTTAGACGCGTTACGACATGCTTGTGACATGGTTTGCGACATGCCTCTGTTTTGGGCCTCTGTTTCGGTGTTAACGATGTTACGACATGCTTCTGTTTAGACGCGGCGGTGTTACGACATGCTTCTGTTTAGACGCGGCGGTGTTACGACATGCTTCTGTTTAGACTAGAACCCGACTGATATGGATTTTGTTGTGGCCGATATGATACCGTTAAAATGTGAGTTGGTGCTGCCGATATAATCGCCGATATATTTAGTGATGTAAAAATTCACTGTAAATCTTGAATTGTTTAAAAACCAAAATATTTCCCAGCATGCAACGTGGGCTTTTCATAACAATGACGTCAGCTCAAAGTCGCCTATAGGCCGTCACATTCATATTATTCATGTCAGAAAAGTAAAGTGCCGCTACTCTGAGAAAAAAAAAAAAAGTCGAAGTAGAGGGACGCCTGAAAATAATGCCCAGTTTTGTCATTTTTTTCATTACTGAGATGATTATTCTTATTTTGTTTGATTTAATGTTTACTTTAAATGCATGAATTTTGGTGATTCTTTAAGGTGAACATGATTATTTGTTGATAGAAATAATATGATTAACTTGAGCAATAATTAACTGAAAAAATAAAGTTAATAGATCATAAGTTTACTTAAGTCATGTTTATTTTTTGTATTTTTTTGTTGACTATAGCGCCTTATTTAAAAGATGGAACATTTTAAAAGATGGAACAAACTGCACAAAGCTTCACAAATGTTTTGGACCGACAGTTAGACGTCAGTGTCTGAATAGCAGCGTGTCAGAACAGTGGCATGTAACCGGGTGAGCCCATGAATCACAGAACACTTCTCTACAGGGGAACGTTTGGCACTACAAACATGAACGCTTCTAATATTACTGATTCCAGTTTTGCCTCTTCCACATCGGAGCAGCTCTGACCTCTGACCTCTGTGTCTGTGCAGGTCGTGTCCCGAGTGTCGAATCACGTCAAACTTCGTGATCCCGAGCGAGTACTGGGTCGAAGACAAAGACGACAAACAGAAACTCATCCAGAAGTACAAGGACGGAATGGGGTACGGCTCGTTTCATTCACAGATAAGAATTTACTTTTTTTTTTTTTTTTTTCTTTCTCCCACGTTCTAACATTCTAGAGTCATCCACGCATGTTTGAGCCATCTAGTGATCTCTCTCTGGCCCTATACACACCCTCCTTATGGTTGGCGGTACGAGCTTGTACGAGGCTCCGCCCACAAACCTACATGCCCCGCCCCCCCCATGCTCACACACGACAATAATGAGTAGAACATGCATAGAAAATACATAAATATAATGCAAAAAAATATATATACTTCTTTCCTATAGCATTAAACGGTAATAAATTTCACACAGATTTTACTAAAAATAAACAAAAGTAAATGAACAAAAGAGCAATTAAACTTCTCATTTCCTGCACATTATAAATAAGCTGTATTTCATATTTTACACACTTAACCATTAAGTTTTTCAGCACAGCATTTTAAAAATAATCGCTTTTTTAGCCACACTTTTCAATACTTGTATATTTGGACAAAGCTTTAGTTTTATTTTCACGTCGTACCATAATTTGACGCCACAGACGGAGACACAAAAACTCTTCCTTGTCGTTCGAGCGCGAGGCTCTTTAAAGTTTAAAAAGCCTCTTAAATTATAGTTTCCTTCCCTTTCACAAAAAAGTGGTTGGATGTTTGTTGGTTTGTGCTTTACTTTTAGCGTTATACATGACTTGTGCAGTTTGGTTCATAATCAAACGGTTCAGTTAAAGTGATTCGGCGTGAATAAACAGTGGATTAGCGTGGTCCTGAAGTTTGACATTGTAAATCGTTCTTTCTATTTTGAAGTTTCATCAGTGGTTCTCTTGCGTTGGTTTTTATAATTACTGCCCCACATTTCTGCACAGTATGTTCATATTTGTATATTGTAATAAAAATACAAAAACATGACACAAAACTGTGCACAGGAAGTGGACAAAGCTGATGTGATGTGTGCGCTGAGTGTGTTGGGATGGAGCTCTGAAGGGGGAGAGGGCACAGGGAGCAAACGGAGAGGAACGGTCAAAATGCGGTTTTGGGCGAATATAACATTTTCAAACCAATAAAAGGAACATGGTGATCTAAATGTGTTACAGTAAATACCCCAGAGAAGTAAACACTCCCTCTTGAAAATTGCCGTATTTTTCAGACTATAAGACGCACTTAAAATCCTTAAAATTTTCTCGCCACTCAAACGCCAATCACTCTCATATTTTTTGGGACATGTACAAAATTAAAATCATTCTGGGATAATGTGTTTGAAAAAAAAATTAGACACAATCTTGACTAGATACCCTTTTTAAGATTCTGACTTTAGCATCAAAATAAAAGCAATAACAAGAAGCTGCTTAAAAAGGACCCACAGTCAGTGACATTATAAAAGAAATATACTCCATGGAACGACTGGCTTTTTTTCTACGTCTCTAAGGACATTTCTTCATTAAACACTGGACAAAATGGTTGAAATATAAAAAAAAAAGAGAGAGACTTGACTTCTACATCCTTATAACAACGGAACAGTGCCCCAGGTTTTTATTTTTGTATTTATTTGTTTTTCAAAACTTGAAAAACTGAATAAATAGAAAGTAAAAAAAAAAAAATAAAATCCTTTTTAATTTTCTAAAAAAAATCAACCTTATAATCCGTACGTGCGCCTTATGTATTCATTCTGGTTGTGTTACTGACCTCGAACTGATTTTATGTGGTGCACGGCGCTCAAAAATCTGTTAAAATGTTTTAGTACGACTTTGGTAAACTACAAAGCCGCACCAAGGGGCGAGCTGTTTATTTTTTATTTCAGAGCTTATAGTTTATTTATTTAAATGAGTCATGTGGTTTTAAGTTTAGTTTCTGTAAAACGTAAACAAATGTGGCAAAGCTGCATTAAACACATTATTACTCCATGTACATTTGAGTCGTTCTCGTAGGAAATAAAAAAACAAACTTAAATTATCCACCCATTTATAAAACATTCTCCAAAAACAGGGAGGTGACGCTGAGCGAGTTACGTCACGATCTGCCGATGTCCGGTTTTGTGTGTAACGCCGTACTTGTGTTGCAGGACTAAAGCGTGCCGGTACTTCGACGAAGGCCGTGGGACGTGTCCTTTCGGTTCAAACTGTTTTTACAAACACGCGTTTCCCGACGGTCGCCTGGAGGAGGCGCAACCACAGAGACAGAGGCCGAGCGGAGGACACAGGAGCAGGGTGAGGAAAACACAAATATATGTGCAGGAACATTTTCAGTCTGGTTCTGGAGACAAATAAAGAAGAAAATTGTTGGGGGTTTTTTTTATTATTTTTGGTTTTATTTTGAATGATCCATGGACTGTGTGACCTGGTTTATGGTTCAGATCTCTGTAACTCCTCGGCCTATCCACCTGAAACAAAAACTGACACAGAGTTCAGCCTCTTCTGTCAGGAGAAATAGACTAAAGTCACAGGATCTTTTCACAGTTGCTTCAGAAAGTGGAGCCGTTATTGAAGACGAGATCATAGTCGTGATTGCAGTTTTATGTCTTCGAGTCTATGGAGCCGATCCCAAACAAATAAGGAAAAGATTCAACATTTGTGGATCTGAAGTTTGGAGATTTTTTCAAAAACACTAAATTTCTCATCGAACTTCTACTCAAGTAAGAGTATAACAATACAACATATACAATAAAAATATTACTCGAGTAGGAGTAAACGTTTGGTTGGTCCATCAAAGCTTCATAAAAATAAAGTTTCAGATCACCTTGATTAGGACCCGGCATTAGGTTTTAGCACCAAATGATGATTTAGAAGAAAAAAGTGGAAGAAACAGGAGATGTTTAGAAGTTGCTCAAGTTGAAGCATGAAGTTGTGAAGCTCCAGCAGGTGATTTGTTTTTCATTCAGAAGCTTCACAGTCTGAACAGTCAGTCGTGAAGAAAACACCTGAACAGTTTTGAGCAACGTCTTTGGTCCTTCAGTGAAGAAATGTTTGTCCTGATGTTCTTCACTCCAGTGTGACGGAAGAACAGAAGAAACTGATGCTTCATGATCTGATGGAAAAGGAAGGTTTAGAGGTTCCACCAAAGCCACGAGACAAAGACCTTCATCCAGCAGATCATGAAGAGAAGCAGATCAGGGAGTTTTAGGAGTTTGTTCTTCTTCTCTTGATCTGACAAAAATGTTTAGAACAGTTCCTGCAGCAGACTGGGCTGAAGATCAGACTGAAGCTGAAGCTGCTCAAACTGTGCATCAGGAAAATGTCCATGATGTTTCTGAACGGAGCTGAAGCTTATTCAAGGACCTGGACTTTAGAAGAAACTTTTTATGGACTTCATGGACTTTTTATGAACTTTCTAAGCAACTTTTTATCAACTTTATGGACTTTCGTAGCAACTTTTTTTGGACTTTCCTAGCAACTTTTATGGACTTCATGGACTTTCTAAGGAACATTTATGGGCTTTCTTACTCATTTTTCTGCAAGTTTCTGTTTCCAGAAAAAAGACAGTTATTCACAGGCCTTATTTTTTTGTTTCCATGTTTTAGTTTAGGTCCTTTACGGCAGTTTTCAAGTGACTTGAGCAACCTGTAAATATTCATTAGTATAAAATTTGGCCCCAAATATTTTGGGCAGATATGGAACTAAATGCAGGGTTCTAATCTAGAGAATCTAGAACCACCCTGGTAAAAGTGTGCTCCTAGAAAACGTGTCTGAGTCCTCCCCTCCACTGCCACAGAGACATGTATTCCTCTGCTTCTTCTAAACTCATGGCCTCATCAGATTGTGTTGCTGTTCCCCTCCAGGCCTCCAGGCGCACCCCGCTCTGGGACCTGCTGGACGAGCGCGACAGCACGGACTCTCTGGACGACGAGGAGGACCTGGTGACGTTTGAACTCAGCGAGATGCTCCTGATGTTGCTGGCGGCGGGGACGGACGAGGACGCCACGGACTCAGAGGACGAATGGGACCTGTTCCACGAAGAGCTCGACGACTTCTACGAGATCTACCTATAGCGTCCCCCCCCCGGAGGCTGTGGCCGGCGGGCAGGCGGGCGGCGGGCAGGCGGCGGGGCAGGGCGGAGTCTAAACACACTCTAAAAAAAACCCATGCGTCTCTTCAAACCTCTGCTCCTCCCATCACAGAAAGAACAGGACAAAAGTCTAGAGCGCTGCTGTGGTCGACTAAAAACAGGCTGAAACTTCCATCATAAAGCTGCACTCTGTAACTTTTCGGGTTGGGATTCGTCACCTGCTTGTTTCTATGGATACGCCATTGCTCGGTCTGCAATGTCCCACAGTGTGACATTAAACAGCTCAATCACAGGAGGGTTTAAATCTCAAAAACACGTAGTAAAACAGACATTCTGACTGTGAGCGGGCTCGCCCCTCCACAGATCTGACGAGGAACTTGGTCTTGTTTGGTCTCTGTGAACATGGTAAGGTTTAGAACGCGTTTGACGGAGCCTCCCCCAGAAAAGTTACACAGTGCGATATCATTTAAAGCACCCAAATGGAAGGGCTGAACAATTCTGGGGAAAAACGTCGAAGCAGATAATTAATAAACTTCGTAATAGTAAAGCGATTTAACGGAACACGTCCTCAGAAACGCTCGTGTCTGTTCCATCCATCACAGAGACGGGGTTGAACTGTAGCCGCGCAGGGATGTTAGTTTAAATAAAATTATGAGAGGAGCGTTCCGTTCTCGACTCACTTTAGGGTCAAAATACATTTTCGTTGGCACATTTTTCCGCCTTATTGTCATTTCCAGGCAGAGGTGGGATTTGCAAGTCGTGACCTGGACTCGAGTCAGACTTGAGTCACTATTTTTAGGACTTGAAACTTGATAAAATGGACTAAGACTTGACTCGGACATGAGGCCTGCGACTTGAGAAAAATGTTTTTTAGGGGTGTAACAATAACCAAAATATCGTGATATTGTATCGTCAAATAATCTTAGTCCGTCACGATAAATCAAATCACAAGTTTCTTTGCTTAAATTCATCGTTCTGGTGCAGCAACAGTTAAAAAAAAAAAAAAACAACAACTACATCGACCATGATCCTTTGCTCCGTTTCAGTGCAGACGACAAGAAGAAATAAAAGTTCTAACACTTGTAAGTCAGAGTTCTTTGGATAAAGTCTTGCCAAGGCATTTTAAGAGGAAAAAGAAGAATATTCACAATTTTGTTCATCTCCACAAAATATCACATTAAATATTATAATGTGAGATTTGAAAATCGTTACATCCCTAATGTTTTTATAAAATACTTTTCTCTTTATAGTTGATAAATGCAGTACTGAATTTTACTTAGGATAGAACTGAAGTACTGTGATACTCAAATGTACTACAGTAATACACAGTACTACACAGTAAAATACAGTAAAACTGAAGAAACGACATATTTTCCATGATAAAATAATTATTATGAAGCTCTTTTAAATCTAAATTCTTTCTGTTCTGATCATAATGATTCACACTCAGATCTTGTCAAAACATTTAAAAAGGGAAAATTTGCATTTCTTCAACTCGTTTAATTACACTAAAAAAGTCAAGGTATATTTATATATGAGTATTTGAGTACGTTTACATGAATTGCAAAAATCTAAGCCGAGGATCTCCAACCTTTTTCCTCCCGTGAGCCTTTACAAAACAAAACTACCAGAGAGTTTCTCATTTTAAATAAATTCAGTATATAAAAAATGTTACTAGGTTCTTTTTACAGACCAAGAGTTTGTTTTTCATATCTGTAAAAAGAACCAAATAATATAAAATATCGGAAGACCAAATGAATCTCGTTGGACTAGTAAATAAAAGAGCCAGAGCCTTAGTTGGGCTACAGATGCTCATAAAATATAAACCATTTATCACTGCACTTGGGCATTAGAATTAAACATTTACAAAGGTTTTTTTATAATTCTTAAATCTCTTGTAAGAGGTTGGAGACTCCTGATCTAAACTATATTTGGTACTTCGGTTTAAAGACTTGAAATGACTTGGACTCGACTTGGACTTAAGGGCCAGTGACTCGAGACTGGACTTGAGACTTGCTCCCACCTCTGTAATTCCAAGCACCGTTTTCTGCATTTTAGCTCAACAAGTGACATTATCTTCCTCTGTTTACTGTTGGTGGGAATCGGATTGGGCAAAATCGGGGACTTTTCTTGTACAAAACTGGGAAAACTGTGACTGTCCCGGCGAAACTGGGTCGTCCGTTCACCCTGACTGTAGCGCGCTCGGGGTTTTACTGCATTCTGAAACACAAACTACTAAAAACACGGGCTGGGACTGTAATATATATATAAAAAAAAAAAAACACTAACGGGAGAGTCGCACAAATTTGCACAGATAAAATGTAATGTCGTTTTCCTGTTGAGCACTGCAATTGTGAACACGTTTGTGGTTTTCAAACGAGCGTTCAGGTCACGGGGCACGTTTTAAACTCGAGTAAAACCCGACTCACACTACAGGAAGTTTTTTAATGCTCTGTTCGACTCCGCCAATAAAACAAAGCGTTAGGGGCAGTTGGACACACAGAGGAACAAAGTACAAACTCAGGAAAGAGCGACTTTACGACTTTACGAGACGAGAAGTGAGTCGTAAAGTTAAACTGCAGCGTCCTCGTCCGTGTTAGCCGTTCGAACGTGTCCTCCGCACATCATAACCTCCGGGTCTGGTAATAATTGCATCAGATTTCAGAGGGATTTGAGGACGTTGTTCAGCTCTACCATTCGCAGAACCCGGAATGAAGCTTTCGAAAGCAGGTCTCCAAGTCTCTCAGTC
Organism: Boleophthalmus pectinirostris; assembly: GCF_026225935.1. Lineage (NCBI taxonomy): Eukaryota > Metazoa > Chordata > Actinopteri > Gobiiformes > Gobiidae > Boleophthalmus > Boleophthalmus pectinirostris. The sequence continues at coordinate 1,281,119 of NW_026571290.1, forward strand.
GATAACGGACAAAAATAACGTAAAGCAAAAGAGAAATTCGGTTCTGTCACTGGGCAAACGTGCTTCTTCAGTTCTGGTCTGGTGGACACTGCCTTATATCTGCCTGCAGGAGGAGCTAACTACACTGAAACTACTCTGAAACTAACGCACAGACTTCGCTCTCTTCACGCTCACGTCACAAACCAGGAGGACGTTTGGAAACACGTGATTACAGTTTTTTTTTTGGGGGGCTCTGTTTGTGCCTCAGTAAGTCTGACGAAACCTAAGAAAAATTTGAAACTGTAAGATCTAAACTCTTAAACTGGTGAAATGATGTGTCCATGCAGTGAGATCAGGTCAGAGATATTTGCCGTGCATTTGCAGTGAAGTTTCATCGCGTGTTTCGAGACGCCTTCCCGGTTTGTGAGGGAAGCGTGAAAAGAGCCTCTCGTTTGCGGTTTCTGTTTGCGGACGGAGTTGTGAATCGTAGAGAGTTTGTGTCTGAGCTCGTTTGTCCAGTCACAGAACTCAGCTTCTCTTCGCTGCAAAAAGAGCTTGTCCAGAATGTAAGATCTAAACACTTAAATCTATCTGAAAATGACTTAAAACTACTGAAACAAACAAACTACCGGACAAGTTTTCTTAAAAATAAACGACCTCTAGACGAGAATGAAGTGTCGCTGAACGAGTGAGTCGATCGTAAATCTGAAAACAACCTGAAGAACCTGATGGAAGTTTTCAAATCTTGGCCAGATCAGAGAAATTTGCAGTGTTTTGCTTTGCACCGGAACAAAAAACAATATCCAGCTAAATTAAAGTGACTTAAATTAAGAACAATTTGCTTCAACTTGACGATTAACATGATCTACCAATGGAATAAGAGTGTTTTTATTAATTCAAACATCATTCGATTTTGTTTCGTCTTTTAAGTACAAAAAGTCTCATTCCACTGGAGGATCATTTTAGTCGTCGAGTGAAATTGACTCGGATCATGATGAAATTTTCTTAATTCAAGTCGTCTTAACTTGGCTGGATTTAGTTTTTTTGCAAATGTGGATTTTACGTGGACGACTGGGGGATTACACGGACGATAATAACGTAAGATAACTCTATTAATAATGCACTAAACGCCAAAAGAAACGATTCAAATTACCGTATTTTCCAGAGTATAAGTCGCACCGGCCAAAAAATGCATAATGACGAAGGAAAAAACGGATACAAGTTGCACTTTTTGCGGGGAAATTTAGTTAAAAAAAAAACAGAACAGAGGAGAACAAGCATTCAATTCTTCATCTACTTCTGAGCAGCAACTCGCGTTTTTTTTTTTTTTTTCATTGCTGTTTGAGTCTCCTCTGTTTTTCCTCACAAGTCGCTCACAAGTTTCTCGCTCACTCCAAACTTTCTCACCGTTTTCAGCTGCAGATTTCGCGACTTGCACGCCGACACACAAGCCCAGAGCGCCCCCTCCAGGCTTCAGAGTGGAAATGACAAACATCTGAAATTATACTTTTTGAATTTATAAGTCGCAAGAAACGCCCAAACCATGGGAAAAAAAATCGCGACTTATTGTCCGAAAAATACGGCGTGCGCTCTAGAGTTTAGTTCAGCTTCTGTGATTCTTCTGTGGACGAAGAAGAAGAAGAAAAAGAGGAGGAGGAGGAGGTTTGAGAAACGAGACGTCGATGGTTCAAACGCGTAAAATAGTCCCAACACTGCAAAAAAAAAAAAAAAAAAAAACACACATGCACTGTCAAAACACGAGATGGAAAAAGCCTCGGATTCTGAATCTTGATGTTTGTTTTTTTGTTTTTTTTGGCGACTTCACTTCTGTCCAAACGGTTTCACGAAACAAAAACTTCCGCACCGCTGAAACTAAAATCTGAGTTAAGACGAGTTGAATTGAGAAAGTTTCGTGATTTGAGTCAGTTTCACTTGACAATTAAAATTTTTAATCCGTCAGTGGAAAAAGAAAAGAAAAACAACAACAAATCTTCACGTAAAATAAGAAACAAAAACCGAATGTTGCTTGAATGAAGAAAAACACTTTGATTGTCAAGTTGAATCTACTCAAATAAAATAAAATGTTCTTAATTTAACTTATTTTAACTTAAATTTTGCTTTTTGCTGTGTAACTTGAGAGTATTCCTTAGAATCGAGGTAAAACTGATAAACCGATCCCGATACCACAACGATAATTGAAAAAAATCACGTTTAAAAGAAAGTGTTTTTTTGTTTTTTTTTTAAATTATCATGGTATCGGTATCAGTTTTGAGCAATCCTTAGTATCGAAATCGGGTTTTGTATCATGATAATAGTAACGGGAGGCTTGGGGAAAAGGAAATGAACTGAACTCTCGCAGAAAAACCCAACGGAAAAATCTGTGAAATCTAAAACTTTGTTCAGAATTCCGGTATTTTTTTTAAACGTGTGCATCTTTTTTTTTTTTTTTTTTTTTTTTACAGTGTGCGTACAGACTCACGAATCCCCCGATTTATGCACAAAAAGGTCGATAAAATAATTTGTTACGTGCTGTTTTTATTCTAAAGAACTAATAAACGAATAAAAAATCCCAAATATAAAGTACGGTTTATAACGACACTCAGTAATCGTACATGAAATAAAAGAGTTTGTTTAAAAGTCTCGTGTTTCAACAAAAATCACTCCTCGCGTCGTTGGAAGTCGGGTTCTGACGTTCCTTCTGTTTCTGTTCCTCGTCACTCGGAGCTCGAGTCGTGTTTTTGTTTGAGTGACTCTGTGTTCTGAGTCTGTCACATCTGCAAACGCTCTGCTCCACCGTGTGATGTCATCAGGTGGTAGTTTTCAACAGTTTGAACACAGCTCCTTTTCCCTCGAGGTCGACGACTCCACGACTGAAACGATCCAAACGAGTCTAGATCTGGACCAGGGACTGGACCAGGGACTAAACCAAGGACTGGACCAGGACTGGACCAGGGACTGGACCAGACACTGGACAGGGACTGAACAAGGGACTAAACCAAGGACTGGACCAGGGACTAAACCAGGGACTGGACCAGGACTAAACCAGGGGGACTGGACCAGGACTAAACCAGGACTGGACCAGAGGACTAAACCAGGGACTGGACCAGGGACTAAACCAGGGACTGGACCAGAGACTAAACCAGGGACTGGACCAGGGACTAAACCAGGGACTGGACCAGGGACTGGACCAGGGACTGGACCAGGGACTGGACCAGGGACTAAACCAGGGACTGGACCAGGGACTAAACCAGGGACTGGACCAGGGACTAAACCAGGGACTGACCAGGGACTAAACCAGGGACTGGACCAGGGACTAAACCAGGGACTGGACCAGGACACTGGACCAGGGACTGGACCAGGGACTGGACCAGACACTGGACCAGGGACTGGGACTGGACCAGGGACTGGACCAGGGACTAAACCAGGACTGGACCAAACTGTTGTTAAATGTTCAGGTTTGTGAGTTAAACGTGTGAATGAAACAAAACACGACTCCAGTTTTTTTTTGTGTGACGAGGAAACGACGTTGGAACAGAAACGACGTGACACGAGACATTTTAAATAAACTAAAAACACAAAACTAAAACCTCAGATCTGAAATGTGCCGTGTTAAAGTTAAACTCCGTCTGTTTTGGATGAACCGGGCTCTTCTGTTCTGGTCTCGGTTCTGAACGTCGTCGGCGAGTGCACTACTGAAACTGTATTTATTCAAGCCACTTTCACTCTTGAAGCAGATCTGTTCACGCCCGACTGTGTCCGACCTCTGACCTCCGACCCCGCGGATCCTTCTGGAACTATTTTCACGTTTCTTTTTTTAAATCACAATGTTCACTTAAAACGAGAGAGTAAAGAAACGAGGGAACAGACTTCAGATCCAGAAACGTGTGGAGTCCAGTGGAACTGAACCAGGACTGAACCCAAGGACTGAACCCAAGGACTGAACCCAAGGACTGAACCAGGACTGAACCCAAGGACTAAACCAGGACTGAACCCAAGGACTGAACCCAGGACTGAGACTGAACCCCAAGGACTGAACCCAAGGACTGAACCCAAGGACTGAAACCCAAGGACTGAACCCAAGGACTGAACCCAAGGACTGAACCCAAGGACTGAACCCAAGGACTGAACCCAAGGACTGACTGAACCCAAGGACTGAACCCAAGGACTGAACCCAAGGACTGAACCCAAGGACTGAACCCAAGGACTGAACCCAAGGACTGAACCAAAGAACCAGGACAAGGACTGAACCCAAGGACTAACCCAAGGAACCCAAGGACTGAACCCAAGGACTGAACCCAAGGACTGAACCCAAGGACTAGGACCAGGGAGTAGAACCAGGGACTAAACCAGGACTAGACCAGGTCTAAACCAAGGACTAGACCAAGCCTGAACCAGGTCTAAACCAGAACTAAACAAGGGACTGAACCAAGACTGAATGGAGTCTTGAAAATCAGAGATTAAAGGTTCCTCAGACATGAATCACTCCAAATCCAACTTCAGAAGGTCATAGAGAAGAAACAACTAGAACATGAAGAAACATCTGGAGGAACATCTGAGGACAACAGTCTGGAGGAACATCTGAGGAGGAACAGTCTGGAGGAGCATCTGAGGAGGAACATCTGAGGAGGAACAGTCTGGAGGAACATCTGAGGGGAACAGTCTGGAGGAGGAACATCTGAGGAGGAACATCTGAGGAACATCTGAGGAGGAACAGTCTGGAGGAACATCTGAGGAGGAACATCTGAGGAGGAGGAGGAACATCTGAGGAGGAGGAACATCTGAGGAGGAACATCTGAGGAGGAACAGTCTGGAGAACAGGTCTGCTTTAAGATCTGAACTTGTACAACTTGTAAATAAATAATAAATCGTAAAAATAACCTTACGTCATTTTAAGCGTCGCTGTCGAGTGAATTGCCAATAAAATAATAAAATGCAAAATAAAAATCTAAAAAAAATCAAACGTTCTGAAGAAAAACTTTCTGCCGTTTAAATGAACCTGAAACACACAGGAGCAGAACAGGACCAGGACTGAACCAGGACTAAACCAGGACTAAACCGGGACTGAACCAGGACTGAACCAGGGACTGAACCAGGACTAAACCAGATCTAAACCAGGATTTAACCTGGACTGGACCAGGAACTAAACCATGATTTAACCTGGACTGGACCAGGAACTAAACTAAGACTGACTCAGGACTAAACAAGGGACTAAAAATGTACTAAACCAGGACTGGACCGGGAACTAGACCAGGAACTGAACCTGGAATGGACCTAGGGACTGGACCAGGACTAAGGACTAAACCAGGGACTAAACCGGGTCCAAATCAGGTCTAAACTGGGTACAAACCAGGACTAAACTAAGACTGAATCAGGACTAAACAAGGGACTAAAAAAGTACTAAACCTGGACTGAGACCGGGACTGGACCAAGACTAAACCAGGACTAAACTCTCAGTTCTTTCAGCTGTTTCTTTTAAAATTTATGCTTTTTGTTCTTATCCAACACCTCAACACAAGAACTCCACAAATACTACAAAACTACTACTACTACTACTACTACAACAAATACAAGTACTACTACTACAAATACTACAAATACTTCTACTGCTATAAGCACTACTGCTACTACTACTGCTACTTACATTTGACACTTTTCTGCTGCTGAATTGGTGGTGATGCATATTGCACTTTTGCTCCTGTCGGCTCCTGTCTGCTCCTGTCGTACAGCTCGGCCCTGCCCTGTGACCTCTGCCCTGTGACCTCTGACCTGTGACCCCTGACCCGCTCACAGTGGCGTTTGACCCGGAGAGTCGCCCGTCGTGTCGCCCCCTGGTGGGAGCGCGCCGGAAAAACACGTCACGTCACTTCAGAGTTTAAGTTTTAAAAGTTTTACTCCTCAAACTTTTTTTTTTTACATTTTTAGACGCTCTGGTTTCAAAATGGAGACTTAAGAATCTAAAAAAAAAAAAAAACTGGAATGTTCCACAGTGCAGCATTAAACCTGTGTGTCGCATTTATTTTAACATCCAATTGTTTTTATTTCTCAAAAAAAAAAAAAATCTAAACCAGGACTGGACTCTCACTGTGAGCGGCGTCGCCTCTCCACAGATCTGACCTGTAGCTCGTGTGGCTTCACTCGTTTTGCCTCGAGGGACCTGGACATGTTTAATGCCGCACTGTGGAACATTCTACTCAAATCTCCACGGAGACGAGCCCAGAAGCTGCGTACGACCCCGAAACAAACGTCTAAAGAAATGAAAATAACCAAAACAAAACGACATTTTTTTGTTACGTCAACTCCAACTTCTGTTTTTTATTTTATTTTCCTTTATCTTATTTTTCCTGGTCGAGCTCAAGCAGCGGCTCTGAGGCGTCGGTTCTGAAGCTTCGAGCTCTGAAGCTTCGAGCTCTGAAGCTTCGAGCTCTGAAGCTTCGAGCTCTGAAGCTTCGGGCTCTGAAGCTTCGGGCTCTGAAGCTTCGAGCTCTGAAGCTTCGGGCTCTGAAGCTTCGAGCTCTGAGCTTCTTCTGAAGCTTCGGGCTTCTGAGCTCTGAAGCTTCGAGCTCTGAAGCTTCGAGCTCTGAAGCTTCGGGCTCTGAGGCGTCGGCTCGTTTCTCTCCCGTCGCGTCGCCCTCGTGTGAGTGGAACTACTTTCCGTGCGTCTGTCCTTGTGCTGTGTGCGCGGCGTGGAGGGATCCGCGCTCCGTGTCGCGGGCGCCCAGGTGCGTCGTGGGTAATGGAGTTTGTACATAGGTCACACTCTCATAACGAGGGATTTAACGAAGGAAGGAAAGGAGGGAAGAAAGGAGGAAAGGAGGGAGGGACTGAGGAGGGGGTTGTGTTTAAAGCCCTCGGCAGATCTCATGTGTTTAATAAAAACAAAATGTAATCACTTTACTCAGACTCTGATTTATTCACTTTAAACAAAACTAAACCAGGTCTAAACCAGGACTGAACCAGGACTGAACCAGGACTAAACCAGGACTGAACCAGGACTAAACCAGGACTGAACCAGGACTGAACCAGGACTAAACCAGGACTGAACCGGGACTAAACCAGGACTGAACTGGGACTAAACCAGGTCTAAACCAGGACTGAACCGGGACTGAATTGAAATGAGATTTTGTTAGAAATGTTTTTATTTGCATATTTTCTTGTTCAGTCAGTTTTTTATTTTTCCTCCTGGATCATAAATGTCACTTTCTGTTTGTTGTAAATTTGTGATAAAACCACAAAGTCTGATCCTGATCCAACAAACGAGACCTGGACCTGGACCTGGACCTGGAGAGGACACGACTCCACTCTGGTCTTCTGTCTGGGCACAGTGGGTCTGGTTCTGGACTCGGGTCAGTCCACGTGAGTCCGCTCCGGTCCGTGCCGCGCTTTGCCGCGTCCTCGTTGGCGTCAGCGGCGCGTCAGAGGCGGCAGCGGCAGCGTCAGGAGCGGAATGATCTCACAGCAGCTCCGCGCGCACCGCGGCTCCTCCAGCGGCTCCACTCCCGGATCCCGCCCCGGCTCCGGGCTCCTCCTCAGCGGCTCCAGCGACAGCGACAGCGCGCGGCCCGCGGCCTCCGACAGCCTCATGACCTCCGCGGAGCTCACGCACAGCGGCGCGGCGCCGCTCGCCTCCCGCGGCCGCGCGCTCTACAAGGCGCTGTGCTTCGCGGTGCTCGCGCTGCAGGGCGCGGTGCTGGACTTTTACCTCATCGCGTTCACGGACCTGTCCTGGTGCTCGTGGATCGCCACGGACCTCGTGGTTCTGTCCGGATGGGCCATTTTCTTCATCAAGAACGCGCGGAATAAGCGCGAGCGCGCGTGCGGCTTCCATCAGAAGAGCTCCGCGCGCGGCGCGGGTCTGGGGGAGTTCACGTACGCGTACCTGGCGTGGCTCATCTACGTGATCGCGTGCACGCCGAAGATGGTGCTGGTGGTGGAGACGTCCATCCTGGAGCTGCTCACGCTGAAGGTTCCGTGCGGCGTCACGGGCTTTAAGGGCGCGGTGCTTCTGTCCGCGCCGCTGCTCTTCTGCCTCATCGGCGCGGTCACGGAGGACGGCACCGGAGCCACGCGGCACCGCGCGCACGCCAGCTTCCTGAACACGTGCCTGGACCTGCTGGACAGTTTCACGCTCGTGGAGCTTCTGCTGCGGAACGAGCTTCCGGTGCCGCCGCTGCGGTACGCGGTGCTCTGCGCGTTCTTCCTCGCGCTTTTCGCGCCGGTCATTTGGCTGCACGAGCTCACCGCGTCCGAACTCACGTGCCGGTCCCTGTGCGCGCGCTTCTTCACGGGACTTCTCGTGAACGCGCCGCTGCTGGTGGTGCGCTGCTTCCAGGTGTACGCGCACGGCGCGCCCGTGTCCGTGTTTTTATTCAAGAACGTGTTTATGCTCACGTGCCGCGCGCTCGAGCTCACGGAGCAGTGTCTCACCGCGCGCGGCGCGCGTAAACTCGCCGCGTCAAACCCCGCGCACTTTTCCCACGGAGTCTCCGAGAACGACATGTGTCCGCACGGCTACGTCAACACGCTCGCCGTCAACCAGCTATGATGCGCGCGCACCTCCTCCCTGGGGCGCGTGCGTTTGGAACTGGGTCAAGGACAGACACGCCTCTGGACTCTCCGGACCCGGGCCCCGGGGGACTCTGGACTCTGGTCCTGGACTCTGGTCCTGTGGTTCTGGTCCTGGACTCTGGTTCTGGTCCTGTGGTCCTGGACTCTGGTCCTGGTCCTGGTCCTCTGGTCCTGTGGTCCTGGACTCTGGACTCTGGTCCTGTGGTTCTGGACTCTGGTCCTGTGGTTCTGGATCTCGTGTCACTGGTGCTTTATTTTTTCTTCAGTTTGATTTTTCCTCCAGTTTTTTTTTTTTTTTTCCTGTTTCACTTTTAGATCCAGAAAGTTTTAATGTGACAAAGTTATTTGTACAAAACAAACTTTATTCTTCTGGAAGAGTCTGAATCTGATCTTCACACGTGTCGTCCTGTGTCAGATGCCCTCCCGTCCTCCTGCGTCACACTGTGCCCAGGTCACATGTGTCTGTGTGTCTGTGTGTGTCAGATGCCCTCCCTCTTGTCGTCCTGTAAACTCGTTGGTTCTCGTTTCTCCACGAGGCGCCGCTTTGCTGCTGCAGAGGTCAGAGGTCAGAGGGTCGTCAGCGACACGTTTGAGGAAAAAGTCCAGACTTGTTGATCAGAGTGAATCAGAGCCGACGCCTCCGGGACTGAAACTGAAACTGAAACTGAAACTGAAACTGAAGCTGAAGCTGAAGTGTTTTTTTTTTTGGACGTTTGTTGGACGTTTGTTGGACGTTTGTTGGACGTCTGTGGTCGTGTCACTGCTGCACTTTTCTGTTGTCGCTGCTTTTGGTCTCAGGAGTTTCACCACAGACTGAAGAAACAAACACACACAGACAGGAAGTGTTCATGGACCTGATCAGGCTCCACAAACTCTGGCTCCAGTTCAGTTTGTGTAAAAACATGTGGCCCCTTTAAAGGACTAAACCAGATCTAAACCAGATCTAAACCAGATCTAAACCAGGTCTAAACCAGATCTAAACCAGGTCTAAACCAGGTCTGTGGTGTCGTCTTGTTTCTTCAGTTTGTGGTTTTGGGTTCGACTCCTGTTTTGGGCCTTTGTTGCTTCTTATGCCAAAGTTTACAGTTTATTTTTGTATAATCTTTTGTACGACGCCCTGTGGTGTGGGTCTGTGGGTCTGTGGGTCTGTGGTTCTGTGGTCTGTGGGTCTGTGGGTCTGTGGGTCTGTGGTTCTGTGGGTCTGTGGTTCTGTGTAGATGCTGCTTCTCTGTAGAACAATCATACATTTTTTTGCACAGTTGGACTTTGGGGAGAGTTTAAACGTCGCTGCTGCTCCAGTTTGTTTCGGGTGAAATAATCTGAATTTAATTTCACTTAAAAATAAGGAGAAAACAAAAGTGTGTGTGTGTGTGTGTGTGTGTGTGTGTGTGTGTGTGTGTGTGTGTGTGTGTGTTTAGACTCCACGAAATCCAGGCCAGTTTCGCCAAAAAAAGTCAAAGTGTCACGAGGAGAAGTGAGACGGTTTTTACTGAAACGACCGAAGCCGACGTGTTTCCACGGCGACAGTCCACGTGTCGCTCCATCGGTCGTTTTTCAAAATAAAACTAAAGAACAAATAAGCAACAATTTTCTTTATTATTTGTCTCCAAAATCAAAATAAAAAAACAGATAATGATTCAGTTTTTGTTTTTGTTTTTTCAGTTTTTGTGTTTAAATGAAAAATGGATGAAACGGGAATCGGCTGTGATCAGGTTTTTCCAATTTTGACCATGAAGCCAGAATAAAAACTGAAGATGTTGGACTTTTGCGTCACATACGGACTAAACCAGGACTAAACCAGGACTAAACCAGGACTAAACTCAGGACTAAACCAGGACTAAACCAGGTCTAAACCAGGACTAAACCAGGACTAAACCAGGACTAAACCAGGTCTAAACCAGGACTAAACCAGGACTAAACCAGGACTAAACCAGGACTAAACCAGGTCTAAACCAGGACTAAACCAGGACTAAACCAGGTCTAAACCAGGACTAAACCAGGACTAAACCAGGACTAAACCAGGTCTAAACCAGGACTAAACCAGGACTAAACCAGGTCTAAACCAGGACTAAACCAGGACTAAACCAGGACTAAACCAGGACTAAACCAGGACTAAACCAGGACTAAACCAGGACTAAACCAGGACTAACCAGGACTAACCAGGACCTAGGACTAAACCAGGACTAAACCAGGTCTGAACCAGGACTAACTAGGACTAAACCAGGACTAAACCAGGACTAAACCAGGTCTAAACCAGGACTAAACCAGGACTGATCTGTTTTTGTTTTTTTTCCATTATTTGTTTAAACACAAAACTGAAAAAATGAATCATTATCTGTTTTATTCATTTTGGTTTTGGAGACAAATAATGACAAAAATATTTTTTTGTTTTGTTTTATTTTGTTTTCTTACTTCTGGTTTTATTTTGAAAAATGAATAAATGAGACACAGATTCATGACTCTTCATCAGGGTTTTAGTTTAACAAAAACTTTTTTTTGAAGTGCCTGGATTTCGTTTTAACTTAAAAATCTATTCCAATGTTTATAGAAGAAAGTTAAAGCTCTGCTACGGAACATTTCTGCTCGTCTGTATGGAGATGTCGTCACTTTACGGCACTAAACTCTGTGAACTCAGTGTAAGGAGAAATAAACAAACACATTACGCACAAGTAGTCCCGGCAACAGTTAAATCACATTGTGTATCACTGCTCCGTCACCATAGCAACGGGTCAACAAATGTCCCTCTGAGTGTTCAAGGGGAAAAGATTTTCAAAATAAAAAACTGTGACACTCTTGGTTTGTGGTGGTTGGTAATAAACACATTTATTTTGTTGAGTTTCTTAAATTTATTCGGTTGCGTTTTTTGTTTTTGTTTTTTTTTTTATTCGGTTGCATTTTTTAAATTTATTAACTTGAGTTTCTTAAATTTATTTTGTTGCATTTCTTAAATTTATTTTGTTGCATTTTTTAAATTTATTCAGTTGCGTTTTTGTTTTTTGTTTTTTTAAATTCAGTTGCGTTTTTAAATTTATCCAGTTGCGTTTCTTAAATTTATTAACTTGAGTTTCTTAAATTTATTTTGTTGCATTTTTTAAATTTATTTTGTTGCGTTTCTTAAATTTATTTTGTTGCGTTTCTTAAATTTATTTTGTCGCGTTTCTTAAATTTTTTCGGTTGTGCTTCTTAAATTTATCAACTTGAGTTTTTAAAATTTTTTCATTTGTGTTTCTTAAATTCCTAAATCACAGGCGTCTTGTTTAAAAATACTTTCTTTAAAATCATGCATTAATACTGTGATCTGTGTCTGGGCTTGGGAAGTTTAATGCTGCACTGAGGAACATTCTAGACAAAGTGATCATCTCCGTGGAGACGAGCGAGCGGCGGAAAAGTTAAACCTTTATCTTAACGCACCTGCAATTTTCACGAGTTCTTGAAGGACAATTTAAAGTTCTCCCCCAAATAAAATAAGAAAATACACGAACCTGGCAGAAAAGTATCTGAAGGTAAAAGTGAAGCTCAAGTTCCACCTTGTGATGTCATGAAGTGGTTGTTTTTTATGGGCTGTTTAAACCTGAACCAGTCCAGAGTCGGCGCCGGTTTGGACGTGAACGTGACCGAAGAGACGACGCCACAAAAAGACCTCAGGACCTCGGTCGTCGGGGACGTCGTCGTCGGGGACGTCGTCGTCGGGGACGTCGTCGGGGACGTCGTCGGGGACGTCGTCGGGGACGTCGTCGTCGGGGACGTCGTCGTCGGGGACGTCGTCGTCGTCGGGGACGTCGTCGGGGACGTCGTCGGGGACGTCGTCGGGGACGTCGTCGGGGACGTCGTCGGGGACGTCGTCGGGGACGTCGGGGACGTCGTCGGGACGTCGTCGGGGACGTCGTCGGGGACGTCGTCGGGGACGTCGGGGACGTCGTCGGGGACGTCGTCGTCGGGGACGTCCGCTCCAGGAGTTTTTCTCCTCGTGTTTGTGATTTGACGCGGTGTTTGGGAGGAACTGTGTCGGTGCTGTGGACTCTGTGTCTGTTCCTCCTGTTCAAGAGACAAAATACACAAAAATACACAAAAAATACACAATAAACTCAAATATAGAAACATGATCAAACTGGTTTGTGTGTGACTGTCTCATTCTTCATGTTTTCACTCTGGAACCTGCAGGAGGCGACATGAAACTCTCCAACTCATGTCATTAGTCTCCTGATTTAGACCTGGTTTAGTTCTGGTTTAGTCCTGGTTTAGACCTGGTTTAGTCCTGGTTTAGACCTAGATTTAGTACTACTTTAAACCTGGTTCAGTCCTGGTTTAGACCTGGTTTAGTTCTGGTTTAGTCCTGGTTCAGTCCTGGTTTAAACCTGGTTTAGTCCTGGTTTAAACCTGGTTTAGTCCTGGTTTAGTCCTGGTTTAGACCTAGATTTAGTCCTACTTTAAACCTGGTTTAGTCCTGGTTTAGACCTAGATTTAGTCCTACTTTAAACCTGGTTTAGACCTGGTTTAGTCCTGGTTTAGACCTGGTTTAGTCCTGGTTTAGTCCTGGTTTTAGTCCTGGTTTAGTCCTGGTTTAGACCTGGTTTTGGTTCTAGTTTAGTCCTGCTTTAGTCTTGTATCGCTGTATTCAGGACAAACTGGAGGAGTTTTATCAGAACCTTGCAGTTTTTGAAATGAAGAAATGTCCGAGTGCGACTACAGGTCGACCCGACTCCAACAACAACGAGAAATAAAAAGTCTGTGACAGAAACACAAGGAAACTAAAGACTGAAACAAAGGAAGCGTCTGTGGACGTGTGACCTGAACATCTGACGACTGTAAACACTGGACACACTGTGTGACGTGGTCGTGTCCACTGCACATGTGACACTTTTCACACTGGAGTCAAACACGAGTCACATTTAACTGGAAATGTGAACGAAAAAAAATCAGATTTCACCAAAACATCCAGACTGAACAGAGACTTGGACTTTAATCTGAGTTTTGTCTGGACCTAATCTGACCAGAAGGACCTGACTGACCTGAGCTCCAACAGGTGAACTGACCTGAGCTGTTAAACTAAACTAAATGACACTACTGTCCCAAGTGTCGGCGTTAGTGTTACACTCAGTAAAATTCTGACGAGTTTTTTTTTATTAAATTTCATGTTTGAATCATTGAAGTGCAGTGTCCAGTTTGTCCACTAGAGGCCAGTGCACACAAACAGTTAAACTCTGAATATTTAAACTGTTTTCAAACTAGAATAAACCTTTTTCACAACGACTGGAAGTGCAGCCACGTCGGTAAACGTCACTTCTGGTCAGAGGTGGGATCAAGTCGTCGTTTTGAGTCTCAAGTAAATCTCAAGTCCAAGTCAAGTCCCAAGTCAAATCCAGACAAGTCCGAGTTTTGAGCTTCAAGTCATGTCAAATCTTTTGTGATTTATATGAATTTTAAGATAAATTTAACTTAAAAATAAAACATAATATATTTATATTTGAGTATTTTTAGAGTTTACAAGAGCTGTGCAAATTAATTTAGTTAAATTTTGAATCATCACAATCAGAACAGAAAGAATTCAGACTTAAAAGAGTTTCCCAAGTCACAGGCCTCAAGTCCAAGTCAAGTCTCAAGTCAAATCCAGGTAAGTCCAAGTCGAGTCTCGAGTCTTTAAGTCAAAGTAGTAAATAGAGCTTAGATTTTTGTGATTTATATGAATTTGAAGATAAATTGTACTTAGATTTTTTTTAAGTATGTTTGTATTTGAGTATTTCTAGAGTTTACAGGAGCTGTGCAAATTAATTTAGTTAAAAATTAAAATTTTTGTGTCAAATTTGTAATCGTCTTGACAAGATCTGAGTGTGAATCATTACAGTCAGAACAGAAAGAATTCAGATTCTTCTCAAGTTTTCTCAAGTCACAGGCCTCAAGTCCGAGTCAAGTCCCAAGTTTTAGTCCATTTTATCAAGTCAAGTCTCAAGTCTTAAAAATAATGACTCACGACTCCTCATTACGTTATTCAGTCCAAACAAAATATCCTCCAAATGTGTTTTGTGACTCTCAATTGAGGCTTTGCACTGTCACGTGTTCCCATGGCAACGGTCCCTACGCCGCCATGACCCCGGACACACTGTGTGACTGACTTCAGCAGCGTCGCAGAAACATGGGCAGGTTTTGTTGTGTATTTGTTGTTCTAGACGCTCTGAAAGAGATAAAATGAATCGTTTCTTCGCTGTTCCTCTGGAAATGACTCATCAGGATCAAATAAGGGAATTATTGAAAAAAAACGGGAATTATGTCTAGAGAAAATAAACCACGAAGAGATTTCCAATGGTCCCATCAAGACACACTCACGTCACTTTCATCAAGGTGTTTGTTATTTAAATAGTTTGATAGTTTATTTAATGAGAGAAGCACATTTACTGAACTAAAATGTAAAAAGAAAACATTTGCAGTGTGAGTGGCAGTAGAAACTGTATGTTCCAGCACATATAAACATGTCACTCGTCGTAGGACCATGTTTTCTTTATTGTCTTGTTTATCCACAACTTTGTCTTCTAGAATTAATCTCTTTTTGTGAGTGGATCTTTCTAACGTTGGTGAGGATCTTTTCATGGTCGATTCTTTCGAGGTTCGGCTCACAGACTCTTCGACTCGTGCGTCGTGTTGATCACAGGAGCCAGTGTGGGTTCGTTGAATCGTAAACTATTGTGGGTTTTCCTGGATAAATTAATGACATTTTAGTTCAGTAAATGTGCTTCTCTCATTAAATAAACTATGAAACAGTTTAAATAGTAAATATCTTGATGAAACTTCAGGTGTCTTGATGGGACCATTGGAAATCTCTTCATGGTTTATGTTTCTAGACATAATTCACGTCTTTTTTCAATAATTCTCTTGTTTGATCCTGATGAGTCATTTCCAGAGGAACAGTGAAGAAATGAATCATTTTATCCCTTTCAGAGCGTCTAGAACAACCAAATACACAACAAAACCTGCCCATGTTTCTCCGACGCTGCTGAAGTCAGTGACATAGTGTGTCCGGTGTCATGGCGGCGTAGGTACCGTTGCCATGGGAACATGTGACGGTGCAAAGCCTCTATTGTCTCTCTAATCGTCTCTAAAATGGGAAATCGACTGAACCGATATCCTGGAAGCCGATACTCGATCCAACTAAACTCTGAGCGTCGGCGGCTCGTCCGTCGTGGATCTGCAGCTCGTCGGTGTTTTGGTGTTTGACTTGTGACTGTTTCTCTTTTCAACACAATTGAACCAAAATAATGATTAAAACCCAGAGCCTGACAACTTTTACAGCGTTTTATTTATGAAAAATAATCAATCTATATCGGCGTCGTCTTTGTTATAAAAAAATCTTTTGGAGTTCAGATCACGACGATTCAAATACAAACACTTCAATCATCAGGTTCTCAGTTATTCCAGTTAATTGTCACGAGCTCAAAGAGTCGACAGAACAAAATATTTACATCGTCATCAGTGAATTCAGATTCAATTCAGGATATAAATTCATAAAATAGAATCACAAAGAGTAAAAAAAAAAGAAAACAGTTCATAGAAAAACAAGTCAGTACAAATCCTTTCTGGTCTCGTTTAATCTTGTGGTTGTATTTTTTTCCTTTGGCCTTTTGCACGACACTTTAATTTAGGTTCATGATAAAAAGGCAGAAAACAGGAAGTGACAAAGAAGGTCAAAGATCAACAAAGATCAATACACAAATATTTCTTCATTATAGCAACGAGTCAAAGTTCCCGATGACAAACGTGAAAAAAAGACACTCAGTCGTGGCCTCAGATTACGGTTTCCTTCCCACAAAATGTAAATGTTTCCCACGTTTTATTTAAACAGTAGAGATGCTGGACTTTAACGCTGAGGATAAACCATCTGTGAACTCAGAGAAATAAACTAGGTTCAGTCCTGGTTTAGTCCTGGTTTAGTCCTGGTTCAGTCCTGGTTCAGTCCTGGTTCAGTCCTGGTTCAGTCCTGGTTCAGTCCTGGTTCAGTCCTGCTAATGACAAAGTTTAGATTCTGCACATTTTTTGCATTTCCAAGTAACTCTCCTGCCCCCAAAGTCTTGCAAAGTTTAGATTTTCTTCTTCTGGTGTTTGTGGATTTCCACCCACAGAGTCTCTGTTTACACAGAAACTAATCCATGTATCAGCGGATCAGAAACGACGTGTCCACAAACTTACACATCTGAAACTAAACTGAAGTCACATGACTCATTTACATAAACGAATGTGTGTGAAAAAAACTGTTGTTTCTTGTGTCTGATGTGGTTCAGTTTGTGTTGGACTAAAGGACACAGAGACTCATATGAGTGTTCTCTCTCTCTCTGTGACAGAGGGGTGTTCTCCTGTGTCAGAGGGTGTTTCTCTCTGTGTCAGAGGGGTGTCAGAGGGGTGTTCTCCTGTGACAGAGGGGTGTTCTCCCTGTGACAGAGGGGTGTTCTCCCTGTGTCAGAGAGGGGTGTTCTCTCTGTGTCAGAGGGGTGTTCTCCTCTGTGACAGAGGGGTGTTCTCTCTGTGTGACAGAGGGGTGTTCTCTCTGTGTGACAGAGGGGTGTTCTCTCTGTGTGACGAGGGGTGTTCTCTCTGTGACAGACAGAGGGGTGTTCTCTCTGTGTGACAGAGGGGTGTTCTCTCTCTGTGTCAGAGGGGTGTTCTCTCTGTGACAGAGGGGTGTTCTCTCTCTGTGTCAGAGGGGTGTTCTCTCAGGGGTGTTCTCTCTGTGTCAGAGGGGTGTTTCTCTCTGTGACAGAGGGGTGTTCTCTCTCTGTGTCAGAGGGGTGTTCTCTCTCTGTGACAGAGGGGTGTTTCTCTCTGTGTCAGAGGGGTGTTCTCTCTCTGTGACAGAGGGGTGTTCTCTCTGTGTGTCAGAGGGGTGTTCTCTCTGTGACAGAGGGGTGTTCTCTCTGTGACAGAGGGGTGTTCTCTCTGTGACAGAGGGGTGTTCTCTCTCTGTGTCAGAGGGTGTTCTCTCTGTGACAGAGGGGTGTTCTCTCTCTGTGACAGAGGGTGTTCTCTCTGTGTGACAGAGGGGTGTTCTCTCTGTGTGTCAGAGGGGTGTTCTCTTCTGTGTGACAGAGGGGTGTTCTCTCTCTGTGACAGAGGGGTGTTCTCTCTGTCAGGGGTGTTCTCTCTGTGACAGAGGGGTGTTCTCTCTGTGTGACAGAGGGGTGTTCTCTCTGTGTGTCAGAGGGGTGTTCTCTCTGTGTGACAGAGGGGTGTTCTCTCTGTGTGACAGAGGGGTGTTCTCTCTGTGTGACAGAGGGGTGTTCTCTCTGTGACAGAGGGGTGTTCTCTCTGTGTGACAGAGGGGTGTTCTCCCTGTGTCAGAGGGGTGTTCTCTGTGACAGAGGTGTGTGACAGAGAGGGGTGTTCTCTCTGTGTCAGAGGGGTGTTTCTCTCTGTGACAGAGGGGGTGTGTCTCTCTCTGTGTCTCTCTGTGTCAGAGGGGTGTTCTCTCTGTGACAGAGGGGTGTGTTCTCTCTGTGACAGAGGGTGTGTTCTCTCTGTGTCAGAGGGGTGTTCTCTCTGTGACAGAGGGGTGTTCTCTCTGTGTGACAGAGGGGTGTTCTCTCTGTGTGACAGAGGGGTGTTCTCTCTGTGTCAGAGGGGTGTTCTGCTGATGCTCAGTCTGTTCTGTGTTTCTGTTGTGTTGGTTCATGTGAAACTTTTCACACATTACACATGTGCAGGTCGTACACACAGACACACGTTTATGTGAATGGACACATATTGTGTGTCTTAGACTCGGCGGTGACAGACACACATCAGAGTATCAGAGTTTTCAGGAGTCCCACAGTCCCCATCACATCTGGACCAACATACACACTAGTGTGAACCAACACTGTACACACAACAACACCACTCACATACACACTAGTGTGAATGGGGCCCTAGTTTATCCTGAACATGTTACAAGTTAGTCCAGCATCTCGACTGTGTGGTCAGATTATTGGTCTGACCCTGAAGTGAAGTGTACGAATTAACTCAAACGTAAGAATGAAATAATAATTTAAGGCCACAATTTATGATCTTTTTTCTCGTACGTCTTCAGACGAGTTTCCTGCCTCTGCTTACGTCTCTGCTTCCCAAGTACAAAGTAAAATTATAAACAAACGTGATAAAACGAGATGAGATTTTTGTCAAACAGTTTGTGCGAGCGTCGTCGCGAGCGTCGTCGTGTCGAGCGACGTCACTCCACCTCGAAACGACAGTATTCGCTCATCAGCTCCTGCTGCAGCTTCAGCAGCGCCCTCATGTGCTCCGAGTCCGGCTCCGTCCACACCCTGGAGCTGTAGCCCTGATCGGAGGCGGAGCTCTGGCCCTTAGACTCCGCCCCCTCCTCCAGCGGCTTGAGGCACGGGACGCTCGCCGCTTCCTCCTCGCTCTGCTCCACGCTCACGCCGGACTCCGCCGCCTCCGAGCTACGCCACGCGCTCACCCCAGACTCCGCCCACTCCGCGCTCTGTCCCGCCCTCACCCCGGACTCCGCCCACTCCGCGCTCTGTCCCACCCTCACCCCGGACTCCGCCCACTCCGCATTCTGCCCAGCCCTCAACCCGGACTCCGCCCCAGACTCCGCCTCCTCCTCTTCGTCCTCGACGGGAATCTGCATCGCCGCGTTCGGAACAACCTCAGATTTAAATATGTCCATGTTTGGTCGCGGATTCGGCCGCAGCTCCAGCACCGATCGGTCGGGAGCGAGCGCCGTCGGGAGAGGCTCGTTCAGCGAAATCGGCGCTTCCCGTTTCACTTCGGGTTCGGCGATGTAAAAATGCGGCGCCGTCTCGTTCACCAAAACGTCGTGGGTGAAAATGGGGGCGGGGTCTCGGACGATGGGCGCGCACTCCAGGATCTGCGGGAGCGGCGTGTTTTCGATGAACGGGCTGGACTCGTCGGCTTCTTCGGCGTCGGCGTTTTCGAACCAGTCGGGGTGTTGGAGCTGGAAGGCGGCGAAGGCGTGGACGGCGCTCTGCAGCGAGCGGCCGGACGGGCAGCGGTGGTACTCGTCCGGCCCGATGCCCGGGACGTGGTTGACTCGCCGCGGTTCGTACTTCTCCAGGTCGAGGAGGCGGAAGTAAAGCTCCTCGAAGTGCTTCATGAGTTTGTACTTGACGGCGATGTCGAAGAACGAAGGAACGTCTCGCTCCGAACTCAAGTCCTCGAAGAACGCCGCGATGTACCTGGACAAGAGACGGAGAGAAGAGAGGGAGACCTTCAGACCTAGAGTTTAGTTTTCATCCCTGACAGTTTCGACTGTTCACTCGCGTCTTCCTCAGAGTCTCGTGATGTTTCTGTGTCGTGTCGCTCAGTTGATTTAAACAGGTTTTGTCTCTGTTTTCCTCTCGGTGGAGGCAGGACGACAGCGCCACCTGCAGTCGCACTTCCTCAGGACAGAATCCAGGTGTGTGAGAGTAAAAAAGCCCCTCGTCCCGGTTTATCGTCCCGTGGGAACATTTATGTATTTCAATTGCCTCTTTAATCCAGCGACGATGTTTGCTCCGTCCCCGTCCTGAATGTGGTTCAGAAGTTCTCGTTCTGCTTTGTGTTTTGTTGCTCGTGTGCACGTCCTTCGCTGTTTTAAATAATACAGAAATGTTCCCACGGGACGATAAACCGGGACGAGGGGCTTTTTTACTCTCACACACCTGAGATTCTGTCCCGAGGAAGTGCGACTGCAGGTGGCGCTGTCGTCCTGCCTCCACCGAGAGGAAAACAGTGACGAGACATGTTTAAATCAACTGAGCGACACGACACAGAAACATCACGAGACTCTGAAGACGACGAAACTGTCAGGTATGAAAACAAAACTCTAGGTCTGAAAAAAACAAACAACAAAAAAAACATAAAACATGACTAAATTCTATGAAATGCACAAGTTCATGTTAAAACTTTGTGTTGAAATTGTATTTTTCTTAAAGTTTCAGGTTGTTCATAATATTATAATATTTTGTAAAAGAAAAAGTTCATCAATTTAAAAAGATTTCTGTAATAGATTTGTGTTTCTCTGCACAAATATTTGAACTTATTGTTATTTTTGGGGTTTATATGACATGAGTTTTCTGATCCAGACACTTTGGGATCAGAGTCGGTTGGACACGACCCCGGAACAAAATGAGTTTGACGCGTCTGGTTTAGTGTTTTCTGATTCTGATCTAGTCTCTGGAGAGAAATGAAACTGAGCGGAGACACTGGTTGGAGAGAGTCGAGGGTTGAGCTCGGACAGGAAAAAATAAATAAAATCACTTGACCCACGATTTTATCAACAAAACCGTTTCCACAGTGGAAAAGAGAAGCTCAGGTCACAGACACGTTTACCTGAATCTGAAACATCAAACTGTTCAAACAGAGATTAAAGCTCTAGTCCGGTACCTTCCCCTGGAGCCCGGCGTGTGCATGTCCGACAGGAACAGGCTGAGGAACGGCCCGATCAGGTCGTCCGGCTGGTGGACCACCTGACCCTGACCGCACATGGACCTCCACTTCGACTGGACGCCGCGAGAACAAAGAACCAGGATCTTATCGGTCGGACGGAGCTTCTGCCTCTGAAGCTCCAGCCACCGAAAAACGCCGTACTGAGAAACCGAGGACGAGTCGAGAAGGTCCAGAAGAACCTGAGGAGCACAGGAGAGAAGGATGAAGAGGAGGAGGAGTGAGGGATGAAGAGGAGGAGGAGCGATGATGATGAAGAAGAGGAGAGAGAGATGATGAAGAGGAGGAGAGAAGGTCCAGAAGAACCTGAGGAGCACAGGAGAGATGGATGAAGAGGAGGAGGAGTGAGATGATGAAGAGGAGGAGAGAAGGTCCAGAAGAAACTAAGGAGCACAGGAGAGACGGATGATGAAGAGGAGGAGTGATGATGATCAAGAGGAGGATAGAGAGATGATGAAGAGGAGGAGGAGGAGCGAGGGATGAAGAGGAGGATAGAGAGATGATGAAGAGGAGGAGGAGGAGCGAGGGATGAAGAGGGTCAGACCAGGACGCCGCACTGGGCCTGGAGGAAGGCGGCGAGCTGGAGCACCACGTGGAGGAAGAGCGGGTGGTCTCTGGAGTAGATCAGGAGGAGGGTGGGGCGCTCCTCCAGATGTTTCTCCTCCACCGGGACCGAGCCCAAGTCCTGCCGCGCCTCAGGTCGACCTGCAGGAGGAGACACGAAGCTCAGGAGCCAGAGCAAGGACAACGACACCCACCACCACCTCATGACATCACGAGGTGGAGAAACACCCACCACCACCTCATGACATCACGAGGGGGAGAACAACACCCACCACCACCTCATGACATCACGAGGGGGAGAACAACACCCACCACCACCTCATGACATCACGAGGTGGACAACAACACCCACCACCACCTCATGACATCACGAGGGGGAGAACAACACCCACCACCACCTCATGACATCACGAGGGGGAGAACAACACCCACCACCACCTCATGACATCACGAGGGAGAACAACACCCACCACCACCTCATGACATCACGAGGTGGACCAGAGCGTTTGGAGAAACACACAGACTCCGATTAAATTCAAATTTGGGTTTCGTCACCTGTTCTGTCCGGAATGTTCCGCGGTGTGACTTTAGACGGCTCTACTGACTGTGAGCGGGCTCGCCTCTCCACAGATCTGACCTGGAACACCCTCTGGCTTTGGTCTCCGTGGAGACAGAAAGGTTTAATGTCACACTGCGGAACGTTCCGGACAAAACGACGACAAAAACGTTTTCCAAATCAGTAAAACTGATTCTGCGTCGACTTCTGCCGATATATCGATACTGCAGCAGCCCAACACATCGATACTACACCAAAGAGAGTCTGCTGATATATCGATACTCCAGCAGTCCACGATATCGATACTGCAGCAGCTCAATACATCGATACTACAGCAGCTCACGATATCGATACTGCACCAAAATGAGTCTGCCGATATATCGATACTCCAGCAGCTCACAATATCGATACTGCAGCAGCTCACAATATCGATACTGCAGCAGCTCACGATATTGATACTGCACTAAAGCGAGTCTGCCAATATATCGATACTGCAGCAGCTCACAATATCGATACTGCACCAAAATGAGTCTGCCGATATATCGATACTCCAGCAGTCCGCGATATCAATACTGCAGCAGCTCAATATATTGATACTGTACCAAAATATCGATACTGTAGAAGCTCACGATATCGATACTGCACTAAAGCGAGTCTGCCGATATATCGAAAAGGCGTATACCTCTTCTTCTGCAGACGATGACGGTGACACAGACTCCGAGCAGCAGCAGAACCAGAGCCGACGCCCCCAGAGCCACAGACTGGGGGCGCCACTCACCTGTCAACAGACAAAGAGAAAGTGAAACTAAACGGCCAATCAGGAACAGCGCCATCTGCTGTTACCGGGCAGTTTTACAACAAACTCTGATTTAAAGTACTACGTGACATCACACAGGGCTGCACTGATCACAGACAGTTTTTTTTTTTTTTTTTTTCCCTCCCCGGGAAGAATAAATAAATAAAACAATTAAAAATACATACTAAATAAAAATAATAAAAAATTTAAATAATAAAAAATAAGAAGCTAATAAAAAAAAATTAATTAAAAATAATAATAATAATGAACAAATAATGATAATAATAAACAAATAATAATAATAATAATAATAATAATAATAAAGCCGTGGTCGTTTTGTTATTATTATCATCAGACAAGTGTTTTTTTTTTCCTCGAAAGAAAAATAAAAAAACGAAATAAAAAAAAATAAATTAACTAAAAATAATAATTTTTAAAAAGAAGCTAATAATAACATAATAAAAAAAAATAAAAAAAAATTACAAAATAAACAATAATAAAATAAAATAAAGTTGCTGTTTGTTTTATTATTTATTATCAGACAGATGTTAGTTTTATAAACCAGGTCTAAACCAGGTCTAAACCAGGACTAAACCAGGTCTAAACCAGGTCTAAACCAGGTCTAAACCAGGTCTAAACCAGGTCTAAACCAGGTCTAAACCAGGACTAAAGCAGGACTAAAGCAGGACTAAAGCAGGACTAAACCGGTTGTATTTTAAACCCCACACACAGTTTTGTGGCATCATCATGAAAAACACCAATGAGGACAAAGGGGCGGGGCTAAGGGACAAAGGGGCGTGGCTGAGTGCATAAAGGGCGGGGCTCACCTGTCGTCTCCGTCTCCGTCTTGTTGATTTGACACATGTCGATGGTTTTCTTGTGTCTGCGACAGTCGTTCCCACAACCAGGAAAATGAGACAGCACCTGTCACACACACAGGGACACTTCACACACACAGACAGGGACACTTCACACACACACACACAGACAGGGACACTTCACACACACACACACAGACAGGGACACTTCACACACACACACACACAGACAGGGACACTTCACACACACACACAGGGACACTTCACACACACACACACAGGGGACACTCAACACACACACACACAGGGACACTTCACACACACACACACACACACACACACAGGGACACTTCACACACACACACACACTTCACACACACACACACACAGACAGGGACACTTCACACACACACACACACACAGACACTTCACACACACACACACAGTGACCCGGGGTCGGACTCGTACCTCGACGTGGACTTGGCAGCAGGACCAGAAGTGCAGGGAAAAGGAGGGCTGAGTCTGGAACTGTTCTGTAGACAGACAGGTGCACAGACAGGACCATCAGACAGGTGCACAGACAGGACCATCAGACAGGTGCACAGGCAGGCGCAGAGACAGACAGGCGCAGAGACAGGCGCACAGACAGGACAGGAGGCGCAGGCAGGTGCAGACAGGTGCAGAGACACAGACACAGACACAGGACACAGACAGGGCACACAGGTGCAGAGACACACAGGTGCAGAGACAGGCGCACACAGGTGCAGAGACACAGACAGGTGCAGAGACAGGCGCACACAGGTGGAGACACAGACAGGTGCAGAGGCAGTGCAGAGACAGACACAGAGAAAGACAGGTGCAGAGGCAGGTGCAGAGACACACAGGTGCAGAGACACTGACAGTGCAGAGACAGGCGCAGAGGGCACACACAGGTGCAGACAGGTGCAGAGACACAGGTGCAGAGACAGACAGGTGCAGAGGCAGGTGCAGAGGCAGGTGCAGAGGCAGGCGCAGACAGGTGCAGAGACACAGACAGGTGCAGAGGCAGGAGACAGACAGGTGCAGAGACACAGACAGGTGCACAGACACAGACAGGTGCACAGAGACAGAGACAGGTGCAGAGACAGAGACAGGTGAGACACAGTGCAGAGACACAGACAGGTGCAGAGACACAGACAGGTGCAGAGACAGACAGGTGCAGACAGGTGCAGAGGTGCAGAGACAGACAGGTGCAGAGGCAGGTGCAGAGCAGACAGGTGCAGAGACAGACAGGTGCAGAGGCAGGTGCAGAGACACAGACAGGTGCAGAGCAGGTGCAGCAGGTGCAGAGACACAGACAGGTGCAGAGCAGGACAGCAGAGACACAGACAGGTGCAGAGACACAGACACAGACAGGTGCAGAGGCAGGTGCAGAGACACAGACAGGTGCAGACACAGACAGGTGCAGAGGCAGGTGCAGAGACAGGTGCAGAGGCAGGTGCAGAGGCAGGTGCAGAGACACAGACAGGTGCACAGACACAGACAGGTGCAGAGCAGACAGGTGCAGACGCAGCAGGTGCAGACAGACAGGTGCAAGACACAGACAGGTGCAGCAGACAGGTGCAGAGGCAGGTGCAGAGACAGACAGGTGCAGACACAGACAGGTGCAGAAGCAGGTGCAGAGACAGGTGCAGAGACAGACAGGTGCAGACAGACAGGTGCAGACAGAGACAGGTGCAGAGACAGGTGCAGACAGGACAGGTCACAGACAGACAGGTGCAGAGACAGGTGCAGAGCAGGTCAGACAGGTGCAGAGACACAGACAGACAGACAGACAGGTGCAGAGGCAGGTGCAGACAGACAGGTGCAGACACAGACAGCACAGACACAGACAGGTGCAGACAGACAGGTGCAGACACAGACAGGTGCAGACACAGACAGGTGCACAGACACAGACAGGTGCAGCAGACACAGGTGCACACAGACACAGACAGGTGCAGAGACAGGTGCAGAGGCAGGTGCAGACAGGGCAGGTGCAGAGACAGGCTCACCCTGGCTCTGGTTGGTTCTTTCTTGAGGTTCTTGGTCTTGCAGCTCAGAAGAACCAAGTATCGAACAGACAGAGGATCAGGACTGAACTCCACCGTCAGATCAGAACCCGACCGAGACAGAGACAAGTCCGGACTCCACCCGAACCCTGAAACAAGACCAGGACTGAACCAGGACCAAGACCGAACCAGGACCAGAACCGAACCAAAACTGAACCAGGACTAAACCAGGACTAAACCAGTTTTCAGTGTGTCGTTGTGTCCACTAGGGGGCACTGTAACACAAGAAAAGTGCAGCTCTAAAACTCTTGATGACGTCGTTTCTTTTTGGTTTTTTTGGGATCAGTTTTGGGATTTAAAACGTCACAATAAAAACAGAAAGACTGTCGGGGGTCAGACACAGACACTAAAGTTCGGGTTTAAGGGTCGGTCGGTTTCGTTTTAATCTTTTGACGGAGGTTTTTTGGGGCAGACTCACCGGCGTCGATACACGGCTTGGTCCACTTCATCACAGAGTCTGAACAGTCTGAAACACACAGACACAAACACTTCACTTTAACAACAACAACAACAGACCGAACACTCCAGGGACGCAACAGAAAATATAAATCAGAATCTAAGACTGAAAATAGAAACTAGATTCTCATTTTTCACGAGTTTCTCCTGATACGATAAAAATATGATACTAAAAAAAAAAAGTCACATTGAAAAAAAGTAAGAGGGTCAGAGGAGGGTGTTCAGTTTTTTCCCCCTGGAATAAAAAAATATATATATAATAATAATAATAACAATAAATAATATATAAAAAGATAATAATAATAAAAGTAATACAAATAAAAAGAAGAATAAGAAGCTAACAAAAATATAGTTAAAAAAAATAAAAAATAATTCCCCCCAGAAGAAAAATAAAAACTAAATAATAAAATAAATTAATAAAATAAAACACATAAATAATAATATTTAAAACAATAAAATAAAAACAAATAAAAAGAAAAAGCAGATAGTAAAAATATAGTAAAAATAAAATAAAGCAAAAACAAAAATAATACTAAATAAAATAAATATGCTGTTTTTTACCCCCTGCAGTAATAAAGAAAAAGAAAGAAAAAGAAGAAAATAATTAAATAAAAATAAATAAAAATAAAAACTATAATAAGAATAATAAGAATAATAAGAACAATAAGAATAAGAAGAAGAAGAAGAAGAAGGGTCATGGGGTCAGAGGTCCGTACCTGGGACTTTGAGGTTCTGGCTCAGACTGGCCGGGCTGTGGTCCAGTTCTGCTTTGGGGATGTTTTCCACTGAGACTGTGTAGGACTGACCCGGGTCCAGGACCACCACGTCTGAACTCAACGTCCACTGAGGAGACACCACGCACGGTTAGACCGGGTCTGAGTCTCGGGTCTGAGTCTCGGGTCTGAGTCTCGGGTCTGTCTCGGTCTGAGTCTCGGGTCCAGTCTCGCAGTCTCGGGTCTCAGTCTCGGTCTCCGGTCTCGGTCTCAGTCTCGGGTCTCAGTCTCGGGTCTCAGTCTCGGGTCTCTCAGTCTCGGGTCTCAGTCTCGGGTCTCAGTCTCGGGTCTCAGTCTCGGGTCTCAGTCTCGGGTCTCAGTCTCGGGTCTCGGTCTCAGTCTCGGGTCTCAGTCTCGGGTCTCTCAGTCTCGTCTCGGGTCTCAGTCTCGGGTCTCAGTCTCGGGTCTCAGTCGGGTCAGTCCTGGGTCCTGGTCTGGTTCTCTGGTTCTCTGGTCCCCTGGTCTCTGGTCCCCTGGTCTCTGGTCCCCTGGTCTCTGGTCCCCTGGTCTCTGGTCCCTCTGGTCCCCTGGTCCCCTGGTCCCCTGGTCTTGTCCAGGACTGGTGTTAGTCTGGTCTTGGTCTTGGTCCTGGTCCTAGTCCAGTACCTGGTTCCCGCTCAGGTCTTTCGTGGGGAGGGGGTTGTTGAAGGAGTAGCGCACACACAGGTTCTGGTTTGTGGACACGGTGACGACGTGGAGCTCAGACGCTTTTAAAAAATAAATACTCCCTACAACACAGAGAGAACAACCATCAAACACACAGAGAGAACAAAATACTCCCTACAACACAGAGAACATGAAACTGCCTAATACTCGTACTACTCGTACTTG
Source organism: Boleophthalmus pectinirostris (assembly GCF_026225935.1). NCBI lineage: Eukaryota > Metazoa > Chordata > Actinopteri > Gobiiformes > Gobiidae > Boleophthalmus > Boleophthalmus pectinirostris. Next base: position 1,308,967 of record NW_026571290.1, read on the forward strand.
TAGTACTCTTAGTACTTGTAGTACTGTATTACTCGTGTAACAGTTCACCTGTTCTCGACAAACAAAAAGCTACAACTCAAAATGTAGGACGTGGGAGGATCTATTCACACGGGTGAAATAAAGACATGCAAAAAATAAAGTGCTTTTGGTCAATCCGGCTTTTATTGGCATTGCCAGACACACGAGAGAGAGAATGACCACATTAACTAATAAACCCCAAACCCCAAATCACAGTGTAACAAAACAACAAAAGGCCACCACACTTCACCAGAACCGTCCTGAGCGACTTTCCCCCAAAAAGTTCCCAAAGTTTTTACCCCCGCTGACATGAATGGATCCTCCCGCGTCCTTCATTTTGTGTTGTAGTTCTTCCCTTGTCGAGAACAGGTGATTTGTTAGAGTGGTGGCCCGTACGGGGAACGTGGATGAGATTCACATTTATATCAGCGGTAATTTTACAGCAGCTTGTTTTTTTAGCGGGTTTAGACACACTTTTCACATGCACGTTGTCTTACTCCGTTCAGGATCGAACCGAGCCTCACTTATTGTAGCTTTACACACGGTTACACACGGTTACACACGGTTACACACTCACCTATGTTCATTCACGCACAAGTCACAAGTACAACTAAAGCATTTACACATAGTGACATACTTCCAAGCGACACTCACACACACTAAACTGCATTCACACTCAAAAGGAGCATGGAAAACCCCAAAGTTTACTGCGTGAAGCTGATACAGAGGGATGTTTTGAGGACCCCACACCAACTCCTTGACCCCTGTCGCCATGTCACCTCCAGGCAGAATCAAAGCCTTGTATCAGAGCTCACAAGCCAACTGGAGTCAATGTATCTCAACGAGCCTGATCAAGATGCAGCTAACGCCGAGGAGGGGGATGATGAAGATGTGGAGATGGTGATGGAGCAGCTGGATGTTTTAAAGCAGAGGGTCGGTGGCTTGGAGGTCCAACTTAAAGAAGCTGTGGACAGTACTTTATGTAGAGAGGAAGGACTAAGAGCAGCTACGGACAGAACGGCCAGAGAAGCTGAAAGAGTATGTGGACTCTAAGCTGCAACATTTCGATGAGGTAGTTGCCGCTTGCCTCCAACGCAGAGATCAGAGGTGGGCAGAAGAACTAAGAAGGTCTCAGTCCAGAACCCGATCGTCCTGGAGACCTGCTGGTTTCTCCACGCCTGCAGCTGTTGTACCATCTGCTCACCAACCAACTGGAGACGTCACCTTCCCTACTGTCCCTGCTGCCACTGCCCGACCGCCCATTCGCATGGAGTTTCCCCAGTTTGGAGAGTCAAGAAACTCCTCTGATGTCACAGACTTTATTGAACAGTGTGAAAACTTCCTGGTTCTCAGACCACTGAACGATGCAGAGCTGATGGGAACACTCAACGCAGTTCTGGTGCCGATCTAGCCTCTGCCCTGGGCGAGCCGTCCCTCCTGGTCGTTCCCATCCGCCTCCGCGGGTCCAAAGGGGATGTTGTCCTTGACTCAGGTTGCACCTACTCCCTCATGAGCCTCTCGCTGTGGAACGCAGTCAAAAAGGAAGGAGAAGTACTGGCCCCAAGTGAAATCTCGAGGTTTGTCATGGCCAACGGGCAAGAGAACAAAGCACTTGGTAAAGCCACGCTGCTCCTCAACCTGCACGACTTCCACGGCACTCTCGAAGTTCATGTACTGGCCGACAACAACCTGTGCATGCCACTGCTCCACGGGCTTGATTTCATGACTATGTCCCAGATTACCCTGAAGCCACACCTCAGAAGATACATCATGCCTGGTGGGAAGGAGTACACGTTTCTCCCCAAGGCCCGAGTGATGCTTCAGTGGAGTCACAAAGCACCTCCTGTAAACTTTTACGTAGCCGAAACAACCCGACCTGTCATTCCCCTCCTCGAAGCTCAGCCTGAAGTGGTGCGGCCGCTGCTGCAGAAGTGGCCCACTGTTTGGACTGAGACCACCGGTGCCACTCAAGTAAATAAACACAAAATCATAACAACTGACGAAGTGCCGGTGCGAAGAAGGGCAAACAGAGTATCAATACAAAAACAAGCAGTCATCAAAGAACAGATACAACAAATGCTTGAAAACAATGTCACTGAGCCATCCACCTCACCATGGTCCTCACCTGTCGTCCTCACTCCAAGAAAAGATGGGACGCCACGGTTCTGTGTGAACTACAGAGGCTTAAACGCAAAAACCCAGCACGACGCCGATCCCATGCCCCTAATACACGAGATCCTGGAGTCTCGGGAAGGTCAATATTTCAGCTCCCTGGACCTAAAGAGTGGACACTGACAGGAGGCCATGGATGAACAGAGCAAACTCAAGACCACCAAGACCACCCACCTGGGCCTCTTCAGTTTAAAGTCATGCCTTTCGGTCTGGGGCTACTTTCCAACGACTGATGGAGATCGTCTTGGGAAAACTGAGGGGAAAGATCTGGTTCGTGTTGACGACATCATTGTTTTCTCAAAAACACAAGAACAAGTGAAGTGTGGTGGACTTTTAACAGACGGCCTTTTGTTGTTTTGTTACACTGTGATTTGGGGTTTGGGGTTTATTAGTTAATGTGGTCATTCTCTCTCTCGTGTGTCCAATAAAAGCCGGATTGACCAAAAGCACTTTATTTTTTGCATGTCTTTATTTCACCCGTGTGAATAGATCCTCCCACATCCTACATTTTGTGTTGTAGCTTTTCGTTTGTCGAGAACAGGTGAACTGTTACACGTAAGTACTGGTAGTACTGGTAGTACTGGTAGTATTCGTAGTACTTGTAGTACTTGTAGTACTTAGTACTGGTCCTCACCGTCGTCCCTGAGCCTCCAGGTGGCGCTCATCACTGGGAGCAGGTTTCCTCTTTGGTCCGTTTGGGTCGAGATCCTCAGGTCCAAACGGTCCGGACCAGACGGAGTGTAAGAGTGAGACACGAGCCAACCCGGGTCCAGACAGTTACCTACAAGACCAGAACCAGAACTCAACCAGGACTCAAACAGGACTAAACCAGGTCTAAACCTAAACCAGAACCAGGACTAAATAAAAACAAAAGAGACTCACTGACTGTGGCCGAGCAGCTCAGACCCTGAAACACAAAAGAGACAAACACACGTTAATCTCACACTCGTCAGAACACGGGTCCCACCTCGTGATGTCATCGTGTGCTGACACAGGAAGTGCTCCACTGTGTTTTTAAACTCCACACTCCTGCACTAGAATCACCTGGATGTTTTTCAGTCGTGGAGTTTCTTCACTGATCTGAACTGAACTGAACTGAAGGGAAAAGGAGCTGATCACCTGATGACATCACGAGGTGGAGCAGAGCGTTTGGAGTTTTATCGATGGAACAAACTCAGAATAAAACAAACAAACAAACACGACTCGAGCTCCGAGACAAACCAGGAACAACAGAAGAACGTTTGTTTAAATCTCAGAGTTCGTCTGATTCTGGAGTTTTAAAGTTAAAGCTTCATTATGTAACTTTTCTGATGGAGATTCTACTGTTTTACCTGGAATGTTCCAGAGTGCAGCATTAACCCAGAACTAAACCAAAACTAAACCAAAAGTAAACCAGAGCTAACCCAGGACTAAACCAAAACTAAACCAGGACTAAACCAGGACTAAACCAGGACTAAACCAGGACTAAACCAGGACTAAACCAGGTCTAAACCAGGTCTAGACCAGGTCTAGACCAGGTCTAGTCCAGGTCTGGTCCAGGTCTGGTCCAGGTCTGGTCCAGGTCTGGTCCAGGTCTGGTCCAGGTCTAGTCCAGGTCTGGTCCAGGTCTGGTCCAGGTCTGGTCCAGGTCTGGTCCAGGTCTGGTCCAGGTCTCACCTGTTGGGAACAGTTCATGTTGGCTCCGGGCAGGACGTACGCGCTCCTCGCTCCGCTCAACCCGAGAATCAGCGTCAAAAGCGGAACAAGAGCAGCGACAGAGGCCGGGGAGACGCGCCCCATGGTCCCTGGTCCCTGGTCCGGGTTTAGTCCGGGTTTAGTCCCTGGTCCGGTCTTTGGTCCGGTCTTTTGGTTTTTGGACTTGAGCCACGAGGAAGTTTTCGCGTCTTCTCAGCAGAACGAGGAAGAAAAACACTTCCGCCACCTGCTGACGCACGCAGCACGCACGCGCGCGCTCAGGTGTGTGGGAGCACAGGCACGAGCGACACACATGCGCAGTGACGATCAGACGGGACCGGGACTAAACCTGGACCAGGACCAAGACCAGGACCAGGACCAGGACCAGGACCAGGTGTCTCTTTAGTTTTCGGGCACACACAAACTGGACTTAACTAAACTGAGACTAAACCTGGACTAAAACTAGACTAAACCTGAGACTAAAACCGGACTAAACCTGGAATAAAACTGGACTAAACCTGGACTAAAACTGGACTAAACCTGGACTTAACCTGGACTAAAACTGGACTAAACCTGGACTTAAACCGGACTAGCCTAAAACTGGACTAAACCTGGACTTAAACCGGACTAAACCTGGACTAAACCTGGACTTAACCTGGACTAGAATAGGACCAAGAACTGGACTAATACTGGACTAAACCAAGACTAAAACAGGACTAAACCAGGTCTGAACTGGACCCAGAACTGGACTAAAACAGGACTAAAAACCTGGACTAAACCAGAACTACTAAACCAGAACTAAACCTGGACTAAACCCGGAACTAAACCTGGACTTAACCTAGACTAGAATAGGACCAAGAACTGGACCTAGAACTGAAATAATACTGGACTAAACCTGGACTAAAACAGGACTAAACCAGGTCTGAACTGGACCTAGAGCTGGACTAGAACAGGACCAAATCAAGCCTAAATCAGGACTAAACTGGGCTCAAACCAGGACCAGGACCAGGACCCAGACCCAGACCAGGTCCAGGTCCAGGTCCAGGTCCAGGTCCGGCCTTTGTTGTTGGTGTGAAGTTTGCTCATTAAACCCAGGTCCTCGTGTCGATGTTTAAATGTTTGTTTCTGTGTTTTTTGACTGTTTCCTGTCGCCGTCTGCAGGAAGGAAAAACCTGCCCGCCCACGATCTCACCACAAACCTCCGCAAAAAAACAAAAAACCCCAAAAAACATCTCAAGATCTGAACATCTGAACATCTGAACTCTTCGGTCGATCAGGAAATGACTTCAGATCCAGGAGAAGATCAGTTTACTTCTGTCGTGTTCAAGAGGAAAGTTTTACAGGTTCAAGTTCAGAAATGTTTCGTGTGGGAGATAAATCACGAGGGGAGACGAGTTCCTCTGGTTCTGAAAACAAAAACAAACAAAAAAACACAAGAAGAAAAGTCTGGAGTCTTTTCGGTTTTGGTCGTCATGGAAACGGGTTCACGAAAAGTTCCCGTTTCGGCGAAATGACGAAAGTTCAAACGAGGTTTTTTTTTGTGTGAAACTGGGTCAAGTCTGTGAGAGAAAAAAGAACGAGGACAGAGGAGAGAGGACAGAGGAGTGAGGACAGAGGACAGAGGAGTGGAGAGGAGTGAGGACAGAGGAGAGACAGGAGGAGGACAGAGGAGAGAGGACAGAGGAGTGAGGACAGAGGAGTGAGGAGAGGAGAGAGGACAGAGAGAGGAGTGAGGAAGAGGAGTGAGGACGAGAGGAGAGAGGACAGAGAGAGAGGAGTGAGGACAGAGGAGAGAGGACAGAGGAGTGAGGACAGGAGAGAAGAGGGTGGAGGACAGAGGAGAGAGGGACAGAGGGAGTGAGGGAGGAGGGACAGAGGAGGACAGAGGACAAGGAAGAGGACAGAGAGAGAGGACAGAGGAGTGAGAGGAGTGAGGACAGTAGGAGAGAGGACAGGAGGAGGACAGAGGAGTGAGGACAGAGGAGTGAGGACAGAGGAGTGAGGACAGAGGAGAGAGGGAGTGAGGAAGAGGAGTGAGACAGAGAGAGAGGACAGAGGAGTGAGGACAGAGAGAGAGAGAGATGAGGACAGAGAGTGAGGACAGAGAGAGGAGAGGAGTGAGGACAGAGGAGTGAGGACAGAGGAGTGAGGACAGAGGAGAGAGGACAGAGGAGTGAGGACAGAGGAGAGAGGAGTGAGGACAGGAGGACAGAGGAGTGAGGAAGGACAGAGGAGTGAGGACAGAGAGACAGAGGAGTGAGGACAGAGTGAGTGAGGACAGAGAGAGAGGACAGAGGAGTGAGGACAGAGAGGACAGAGGAGTGAGACAGAGGAAGAGAGGACAGAGGAGTGAGGACAGAGGAGAGAGGAGTGAGGACAGAGGAGTGAAGAGAGAGGACAGAGGAGAGAGGACAGAGTGAGGACAGAGGAGTGAGGACAGAGGAGAGAGTGAGGACAGAGGAGTGAGGACAGAGGAGAGGAGACAGAGACAGAGAGTGAGGACAGAGGAGTGAGGACAGAGGACAGAGGAGAGAGGACAGAGGAGTGAGGACAGAGAGTGAGACAGAGGAGTGAGGACAGAGAGAGAGGAGTGAGGACAGAGGAGAGAGAGAGAGGACAGAGGAGTGAGGACAGAGGAGTGAGGACAGAGGACAGAGGAGAGAGAGAGTGAGGACAGAGGAGTGAGGAGGAGAGGACAGAGGAGTGAGGACAGAGGAGTGAGGAGGGAGGACAGAGGAGTGAGGACAGAGGAGTGAGGACAGAGGAGTGAGGACAGTGAGGAGAGAGGACAGAGGAGAGGAGTGAGGACAGAGGAGTGAGGACAGAGGAGGAGAGAGGACAGAGGAGTGAGGACAGAGGAGAGAGGACAGAGGAGACAGAGGAGTGAGGACAGAGGAGTGAGGACAGAGGAGTAGAGGAGAGAGGAGAGAGGAGTGAGGACAGAGGAGTGAGGACAGAGGAGAGAGGAGTGAGGACAGAGGAGTGAGGACAGAGGAGTGAGGACAGAGGGAGAGAGAGGATGAGGACAGAGGTGAGGACAGAGGGAGAGGACAGAGAGTGAGACAGAGGAGTGAGGACAGAGGAGTGAGGAGAGAGGACAGAGGAGAGAGGAGGAGTGAGGACAGAGGAGTGAGGACAGAGGAGAGAGGAGGACAGTTTTCTGAACTGGTCATGTGACTTATCGTCCAAAAAATACATTAATAAAACATAAAACATCAAAGTTTTTAATTCTACTTTTTTATTTTCTATAAATTTAAAATATTTGCAAGTATCACCGAAAATCTTGACTATCAATTAATTTAAAAAATGACCCTTAATCAAATATTTTAACTATTATTTTTAATTAAACACTAAATGTAATTCAACTTGTGCTTGAGTATTCGAGTACTTTTACTACAAATACCACACCTGGAGTAGAAAATAAAAGTTCGTGGAGACGGAGCGAGTCGTGTTTTATTGGGGAGTTTCAGTCAGACACAATCACAGCTTCAAAACACGACAGAAAAAAACAGACGCACAAACAATAAAAAAAAAACAATTTCAAATCAACATTTCATTTTTTTGGAATAAAACTCGACCCTGTTTCAAAAAACACGTCACATGTTTCCGTCTCCACGCTCCTTTTGTTGGTTTAAAAACGTTTTATTCGCCCAAAACAACAGAACAGAGCCCAGGAGAGATCTCTAGATGACTCAGACTTGCATGGAAGAGTCTAGAAGCTCCTGGACACGTTTGTGACGAGAAAAAACATTAAAACATGAGAGAAAATTCCAAAAAAGAAAAACCCTGCATAATACTCCCTTTAATTTGAAGAAAATAAATCCCAGATTTTAATCCCACGATAAATAAAAAGTGAAATAAAGTTTTGTTAAATAAAGTTCTGTGTTTTTAGAAGCTTCAGCAGCAAAAAGTTTAAAAGAAAAAAACATCACAAAGAAAAAAAAAAGAGACGAACACCAGTTTGACACAAAACCAGGACTGAAAACAGACCTGGTCTAGACCTGGTTTAGTCTTGGTTTAGTCTTGGTCTAGTCTTGGTTCAGTCCTGGTTTAGACCCAGTTTAGACCCGGTTTTAACCTGTTTTAGTCCTGGTTTAGTCCTGGTTTAGAGTCCTGGTTTAGTCTGGTTTAGACCTGGTTTAGTCCTGGTTTAGACCTGGTTTATTTAGTCCTGGTTTAGTCCTGGTTTAGACCTAGACTGGTTTAGTCCTGGTTTAGTCCTGGTTTAGACCTGGTTTAGTCCTGGTTTAGTCCTGGTTCAGTCCTGGTTCAGTCCTGACGGTTCGAGTCCTGGTTTAGACCTGGTTTAGTCCTGGTTTAGTCCTGGTTTAAGTCCTGTTTAGTCCTGGTTTAGTCCTGGTTCAGTCCTGAGTCCTGATCCTGGTTTAGTCCTGGTTAGACTGTTTAGTCCTGGTTTAGTCCTGGTTTAGTCCTGGTTTAGACCTGGTTTAGTCCTGGTTTAGACCTGATTGAGTCCTGGTTTAAACCTGTTTTAGTCCTGGTTTAGACCAGATTGAGTCCTGGTTTAGACCTGGTTTAGTCCTGGTTTAGTCCTGGATTTAGTCCTGGTTTAGTCCTGGTTTAGAGTTGGAGACTGGTTAGTCCTGGTTTTTAGACCTGGTTTAGACCTGGTTTAGACCTGGTTTAGTCCTGGTTTAGTTTAGACCCTGGTTTAGTCCTGGTTTAGTCCTGGTTTAGTCCTGAGGTTTAGTCCTGGTTTAGTCCTGGTTAGTCCTGGTTTAGACCTGGTTCAGTCCTGGTTTAGACTCAGTTTAGACCTGGTTTAGACCTGGTTTAGTCCTGGTTTAGTCCTGGTTCAGTCCTGATGAGTCCTGGTTTAGACTGGTTTAGTCCTGGTTTAAACCTGTTTAGTCCTGGTTTAGACCAGATTGAGTCCCTGGTTTTAGACCTGGTTTAGTCCTGGTTTAGTCCTGGTTAGTGGTTAGTCTGGTTTAGTCCTGGTTTAGACCTGGTTCAGTCCTGGTTTAGACTCAGTTTAGACCTGGTTTAGACCTGGTTTAGTCCTGGTTTCAGTCCTGATCGAGTCCTGATCGAGTCCTGGTTTAGACCTGGTTTATGTCCTGGTTTAGTCCTGGTTTAGTCCTGGTTTAGACCTGGTTTAGTCCTGGTTTAGACCTGGTTAGTCCTGGTTTAGACCGGTTTAGACCTGGTTTAGTCCTGGTTTAGTCTGGTTTAGACCTGGTTTAGACCTGGTTTCTGGTTTAGACCTGGTTTAGACTCAGTTTAGACCTGGTTTCAGTTCCTGGTCCTGTTAGATTTAGACTGGTTTAGACCTGGTTCTGTCCTGGTTTAGACCCAGTTTAGACCTGGTTTAGTCCTGGTTTAACCTGATTTAGTCCTGGTTTAGTCCTGGTTTAGACCTGGTTTCAGTCCTGGTTTAGACCCAGTTTAGACCAGTTTAGTCCTGGTTTAGTCCTGGTTTAGTCCTGGTTTAGTCCTGGTTCAGTCCTGGTTTGTGGTTCAGTCCTGGTTTAGACCCCAGTGGTTAGACCTGGTTTAGTCCTGGTTTAGACCTGATTTAGTCCTGGTTTAGTCTGATTTAGACCTGGTTTAGACCTGGTTCAGTCCTGGTTTAGACCCAGTTTAGAACTGGTTTAGACCCAGTTTAGACCCAGTTTAGTCCTGGTTTAGTCCTGGTTCAGTCCTGGTTTAGTCCTGGTTTAGTCCTGGTTCAGTCCTGGTTTAGACCCAGTTTAGTCCTGGTTTAGACCCGGTTTAAACCTGTTTTAGACCTGATCAAGTCCTGGTTTAGACCTGGTTTAGTCCTGGTTTAGCCCTTTTAGTTGGTTTAGTCCTGGTTTAGTCCTGGTTTAGTCCTGGTTTAGTCCTGTTTAGACCTGGTTCAGTCCTGGTTAGACCTGGTTTCCTGGTTCTGGTTTAGACTGGTTTAGTCCTGGTTTAGACCGGTTTAGACCCTGTTTAGTCCTGGTTTAGTCCTGGTTTAGTCCTGGTTTCCTTTCGTCCTGGTTTCCTGGTTTGGAGTCCGGTTAGTCCTGGTTAGTCCTGGTTCAGTCCTGGTTTAGTCAGTCTGGTTTAGTCCTGGTTTAGTCCTGGTTCAGTCTCTTTTCTTTGGTTGAGTAAATATTGCACATTCAGTTTTAGTTTGTGAAAACAAAATTAAAATATAAGATAAAATATTTCTGTGTAAAATATGATTATAAAAGAGGAGGCACTTTTTGGTCCAATCACGACGCTCCACGCCCAGAACCGTCCAATCACGACGCTCCACACCCAGAACCGTCCAATCAGAGGATGACACAGGAGGAGGAGGAGGAGGAGTCCACACTGAGACACAATTTCAACAACGTCACGTCAGTTTAGAGTTTTTTCACATTGTCTGAAGTGTCGCGCTGTACGTTTGTGGAACTTCTGCTTCATGGTTTTCTGTGTAAATGTGTGTGTAAATGTGTGTGTAAATGTGTGTGTAAATGTGTGTGTAAATGTGTAAATGTGTGTGTGTGTGTGTGTGTGTGTGTGTAAATGTGTGTGTGTGTGTAAATGTTGTGTGTGTAAATGTGTGTGTGTAAAATGTGTGTGTGTGTGTAAATGTGTGTGTGTGTGTGTGTGTGTGTGTGTGTGTGTGGTGGTGTGTGTGTAAAATGTGTGTGTGTGTGTGTGTGTGTGTGTGTGTGTGTGTGTAAATGTGTGTGTGTGTAAATGTGTGTGTGTGGTGTAATGTAAATGTGTGTGTAAAAAATGTGTGTGTGTGTAAATGTGTGTAAATGTGTGTGTGTGTGTGTGTGTAAATGTTGTGGTGTGTAAATGTGTGTGTGTAATGTGTGTGTGTATGTGTGTTATATGTGTGTGTGTGTGTGTGTAAAGTGTGTGTGTAAATGTGTAAATGTGTAAATGTGTGTGTAAATGTGTGTGTAAATGTGTATGTGTGTGTGTGTGTGTGTGTGTGTGTGTGTGTGTGTGTGTGTGTGTGTGTAAATGTGTCTGTGTGTGTGTGTGTGTGTGTGTGTGTGTGTGTGTGTCATTCACCTCTGAGCTGCAGGTTCTTGTCTCCTCCTCTTGGCGGCGCTGCTCTCTGTGTCAGGACGACTCACAGAGACACACTCCTGTTCTCTGAGCAGGACACACAGACACACAGAGACACACAGAGACACACAAGAGACACACAAGAGACACACAAGAGACACACAGAGACACACACACACAGAGACACACAGAGACACACAAGAGACACACAAGAGACACACAGAGACACACAGAGAGACACACACAGAGACACACAGAGACACACACACAGACACACAGAGACACACAGAGACACACAGACACAACACAGAGACACAAGAGACAACAGAGAACACAGAGAGACACATCAGAGACACACAGAGAGACACACACAGAGACACAGACACACACAGAGAGACACACACACACAGAGACACACACACACAGACACAGAGAGACACACAGACACACAGAGAGCACAGAGACACACAGACACACACACAGAGACACACACAGAGACACACAGAGAGACACACACACACACAGAGAGACACACAGAGACACACAGAGACACACAGAGAGACACACAGAGACACACACACACAGAGACACACAGAGAGAGACACACAAGAGAGACACACAGAGACACAGAGACACACAGACACACAGAGAGACACAGACACAGAGACACACAGACACACACACACACAGACAGACACACACAGAGACACACACACACAGACACACAGACAAGAGACACACACACACAGAGACACACACACAGAGACACAGAGACACACAGAGACACACAGAGACACACACACACAGAGACACACAGAGACACACAGAGACACACAGAGACACACAGAGACACACACAGAGACACACAGAGAGACACACAAGAGACACACAAGAGACACACACAGAGACACACAGACACACAAGAGACACACACACACACAGAGACACACAAGAGACACACAGACACACAGAGACACACACAGAGACACACAGAGAGACACACACACAGAGACACACACAGAGACACACAGAGACACACAGACACACAGAGAGACACAGAGACACACAGAGAGAGACACACAGGAGACACACACAAGAGACACACAGAGACACACAAGAGACACAGACACAGAGACACACAGAAGAGACACACAGAGACACACACAGAGACACACACAGAGACACACACACAGAGACACACAGAGAGACACACACACAGAGACACACAAGAGACACACACACAAGAGACACACAGAGACACACAGAGACACACAGAGAGACACACACAGAGACACAGAGAGACACACACACAGAGACACACGAGACACACACACACAGAGACACACCACAGAGACACACAGAGACACACACAGAGACACACAAGAGACACACAGAGACACAGAGACACACACACAGACAGAGACACACACCAGAGACACAAGAGAGACACACACAGAGACAGACACACAAGAGACACACACAAGAGACACACACAGAGACACACAAGAGACACACACAGAGACACACACAGAGACACACAGACAGACACACAAGAGACACACACAGAGACACACAGAGAGACACACACAGAGACAGAGACACACACAGAGACAGAGACACACACAGAGACACACAGAGACACACACACACACAGAGACACACAAGAGACAGAGGGACATCAAACATGTGTGTGAGTTGAAGTGATCAGGTTTGTCTCTAAATCTGTGTGTAAAATGACATGAAACTGAATGAAACTGATCTGAGACACTTTGTGAGACACTAGTTTAGTTTAGTTTATTTTTTCTTAACCTTTGACATTCCTGTTTATTAAACTTTATTTAATCTTTTGTCTCTTCCTCTACCACAACAAATACTTTAAATATATAAACAGAAGTAGAATAGTGTTAAAAGTCCTGAGCTGCAGTAAATAAACAACAGAGTTTGTTTTTTTAAATGTGTGTTTCATGTGCGTCTCACCGCTGGTCTCTTCCTGTGGGGGGCGCCGCTGCTCTCACACACACCAACACACACTTTATCATGAATCACTGTGGGCTTAGACTGGAACTTCCTGAAACAAACACGACCAGAAGAAGAAGAGGAGAGGGTCAGAGGGTCAAAGGGTCAGAGAGTCAAAGGGTCAGAGGTCAAAGGGTCAGAGAGTCAAAGGGTCAGAGAGTCAAAGGGTCAGAGAGTCAAAGAGTCAAAGGGTCAGAGGGTCAAAGGGTCAGAGGGTCAAAGAGTCAAAGGGTCAGAGGGTCAAAGGGTCAGAGAGTCAAAGGGTCAAAGGGTCAGAGGGTCAAAGGGTCAGAGGGTCAGGGTCAAAGGGTCAAAGAGTCAAAGGGTCAAAGGGTCAGAGAGTCAAAGGGTCAAGGGTCAAGGGTCAAAGGGTCAGAGAGTCAAAGGGTCAGAGGGTCAGGGTCAGAGTCAGGTCAGAGTCAAAGTCAGGGTCAGAGGGTCAAAGGTCAAGAGGTCAAAGGGTCAGAGGGTCAAGGGTCAGTCAGGTTCAAAGGTCAAAGGGTCAGAGAGTCAAAGGGTCAGAGTCAAAGGGGTCAAAGGGTCAACAAGTCAAAGGGTCAAAGGGTCAGAGTCAGAGTCAAAGGTCAGAAAGGTCAAAGGGTCAGAGGGTCAGAGTCAAAGGGTCACAGAGTCAGGTTCAGTCAGAGTCAGAGGGTCAAGGGTCAGAGGGTCAGAGGTCAGGGGTCACCTGACGGCGGAGGTGAGGCAGCTGTTCCAGTCGTTGAAGTCGTCCTGATCACTGGACATGAGCAACAACTTC
>NW_026571290.1:1332608-1335108 GCF_026225935.1 Boleophthalmus pectinirostris
CACACACACACACACACTCACACACTCACACACACAGACACACACACACACACACAGACACACACACACACACACACACACAGACACACACACACAGACACACACAGACACACAGACACACACACACACACACACACAGACACACACACACACACACACACACAGACACACCAGGACTAAACCAGGACTAAACCAGGTCTAAACCAGGTCTAAAACAGGACTAAACCAGGACTAAAACAGGACTAAAGCAGGTCTAAACCAGGACTAAACCAGGACTAAAGCAGGACTAAACCAGGACTAAACCAGGACTAAACCAGGACTAAACCAGGTCTAAACCAGGGACTAAACCAGTCTAAACAGGTCTTAAAGCAGGACTAAACCAGGTCTAAGCAGGACTAAACCAGAACTAAACCAGGTCTAAACCAGGACTAACCAGGTCTAAACCAGGACTAAACCAGGTCTAAACCAGGTCTAAACCAGGACTAAACCAGGACTAAACCAGGTCTAAACCAGGACTAAACCAGGTCTAAACCAAGACTAAACCAGGACTAAACCAGGTCTAAACCAGGACTATATAAGGTCTAAACCAGGTCTAAACCAGGTCTAAACCAGAACTAAACCAGGTCTAAACCATGTCTAAACCAGAACTAAACCAGGACTAAACCAGGTCTAAACCAGGACTATATAAGGTCTAAACCAGGTCTAAACCAGGTCTAAACCAGAACTAAACCAGGTCTAAACCAGGTCTAAACCAGGTCTAAACCAGGACTAAACCAGGACTAAACCAGGACTAAACCAGATGCAAATAGACCATGATCCTTTGCTCCATTTCATTTACACTTTTAACTCTTAGTTCCTTGGACTAAGTTTTGTCGAGACGTTTCAAGAGGAAAAAGAAGAATATTCACAGTTTTGTTTGTTTGCCTCCACAAAATATCACAATAAATATCGTATCGTGAGGTGTGTATCGTGAAAATATGGTTCAGACTCTGGACTTGGATCTCGTGACAGTCCTGACACTCACAGCTGGATCCTGGAGAGGGGAAGCTCCAGCAGCTCCTCCAGACTCTGACCTCTGAACTCTGGACGACTCTCCTGAAGTTTCTTAAAGCGACGGAACGATTTACTCTTCTTCAACTGCGTCTGAAACACAAACACGACCAGGACTCAAACAGGACCAGGACTCAAACAGGTCCAGGACTCAAACAGGTCCAGGACACAAACACGACCAGGACTCAAACAGGACTCAAACAGGACCAGGACTCAAACAGGACCAGGACCAGGACTCAAACAGGACCAGGACTCAAACAGGACCAGGATTCAAACGGACCAGGACTCAAACAGGACCAGGACTCAAACAGGACCAGGACTCAAACAGATCCAGGACTCAAACACGACCAGGACTCAAACAGATCCAGGACTCAGACACGACCAGGGACCAGGACTCAAACAGGACCAGGACTCAAACAGGACCAGGACTCAAACAGGACCAGGATTCAAACAGGACCAGAACTCAAACAGGACTCAAACAGGACCAGGACTCAAACATGACCAGGACTCAAACATGTCCAGGACTCAAACATGTCTAGGACCAGGACCAGGACCAGGACTCAAACAGGTCCAGGACTCAAACATGTCTAGGACCAGGACCAGGACTCAAACAAAACCAGACCACAGATGTTAAGACACGAAAGCTCCTGTGTAGACTGTGCAAAGAGGCTCCTGAGACAGTCCAGCACAGAACTGCAGGTGTAAGATGCTGCAGGGAAACAAACATGGAGCGACATAACCAAGTGGTGGACAGAGTGTACAGAAACATCTGTGCAGAGTACAGGCTGGAGACCCCAGGATCAAGGTGGGAAACACCTCCAAAGGTTGTGGAGAACGACCGAGCCAAGATCCTGTGGGACTTCAGATACAGACTGACAGAATGGAGATGGACCAACCAGACATAGTGGTGGTGGATAAGAAACAGAGCAGAGCCGTGGTGGAACATCACAACACCAAGAGATGGAAACATCAGGAAAAAGGAACACGAGAAACTAGAGAAATACCAGGGGCTCAAGGAGGAGCTGGAGAAGGTCTGGAAAGTAAAGACATCAATGGTGCCTGTGGTGATCGGACACTCGGGGCTGTGACCCCCAAACTGGAAGAAACTACAACAGATACCAGGAAAAACAACAAACATCTCAGACCAGAAAAGTGCAGAACTGGGAACAGCAAAGATACTGCAGAACTCTCAGGCTCCCAGGCCTCTAGGAGCCCAGCTGGATCATCACCTTCCACCAACCACCGTGGAAGGTGATGAGGAGCACATTTTACATATATAAGGCCAAACCGCGGAACATTCCAGGCACATCTTCATGGAGTCAAGCAGGTGACGGACCCTCCTGTGTGACTTTAAACAGACGGAGGCGTGGAGGAGCGTGGAGGAGCGTGAAGGAGCGTGAAGGAGCGTGGAGGAGCGTGAAGGAGCGTGAAGGAGGGGTGGAGCGTGAGG
>NW_026571290.1:1335608-1345608 GCF_026225935.1 Boleophthalmus pectinirostris
CTTTTACGCACAGGTCCAAACGATTCCCGGCGGAACGGAACAAACGAGTCTGCGTCAGCACGTTTAAAGTCACGTACCGAGAGAGTGAACTTTGAACTGTGGCGCGCGCTCGGCACACGTGTCCAGAGACGAGGATGGGAGGGCATCTGACACACCGGCTCATGTACGTTTAAAACCCGAAAGCAGAAAAAAAAGAGCTATAGCCGGACTAAAACCAGCACTAAAACTAGATCTAAACCAGGTCTAAACCAGGTCTAAACCAGGACTGAACCAGGACTGAACCAGGACTAGATGCCCTCCCGGCCGTGGTGTGGTTGACACGTCACAGACAGAAAAGCTCGTCTGTATTCGGTTTAATCGGTCTTGAGTCGGTTAATCGCAGACTTGTTATTGGCGGCGCGGCGGCGCGTCCTGCCGCGTGTGCGTGCGTAATGCGCGTGCTCCGTGTCGCGGCTGTGATTGGTCCAGACGGAGGAGGAGGAGGGGAGGGGGGCGTGCGCGTGAGCCGTGCGCGTGAGGGACAGCTGGAGCCGCACGAGCCGTGGCAGACGCTGAGCGCGAGGCGAGCGGGACGCATCTCTTTGTCCCGGCATCCACTGCGGCTCTCCCGGGCTTCTCCTCTCCGGCTCCCCGCCTCTCCCCGCGCCTCCCCCGGCCTCTCCGCTCCGTCTCCGCCGCTCCCTCCTCCGCCGCCGCGGAGCTCCACGCCGCCGAGCAGGAGCTGTTTCCCGGGAACAAAGCCCCGTGTCTCCGGTCCAGTCGCATGCAGCTGCTCCGCGGCTCCGGCGCCACCAATGCAGAAAAGAGACAAAAGTTTCGGTAAGAGCCGGGGCTCTCCTCCTCCTCTTCATCCTCCTCTCCTCATCCTGCTCTCCTCTTCCTCTCCTCCTCATCCTCCGGAGCGTGTCCGTAGGTGACCCCTCTCCGCTGTGACCGCTCCGGGGCTCGGGGCTCGGGGCGGTGAGACGCGGCGCGCTGATGCGGTCGGTCTGCGCGGTTGTTGCGGATGTGATTGGCCTTTTAGCCGCGTGCCGCTGCGTGCCAGTGCGTGCCAGTGCGTGCCAGTGCGTGCCAGTGCGTGCCAGTGCGTGCCAGTGCGTGCCGCTGCCATGGCAACAGTCATTAGGAAAAGGCCAAATGTCACCGAGACCGACACGCTCCGTCCGTGCGTGAGGCGCGCACTGCGGCCCGGAGCCTTTGTCCCGGTGCGGTTGTGTCCCGGGCGGAGCGGGGAGCTGTGGCCGGGCTCGGGGCGCCTCAGAGCGGGTACAGTGCGGCACGGACCCCGCTGATGAGGGTCCCCCGGGGCCCCGCGCTAATCAGCAGCGGCACTTTGAAGTGTAACGTGCGCGTGAATCTGTATCAGCCAATCAGAGCTCAGACGGAGCGCACGAGGCTCTGACTGCAACCTGCTCCCGCGCACGCGCACAGATGCGTGCGTGCTCCGCAGCTGACGCACCACGCACGCACGAGACCAGCCACGTTCTGTTTATGATGTTTGAGACTGAACCAGAACTAAACCAGGACTACACCAGGACTGAACCAGAACCGAACCAGGACTGAACCAGGACTAAACCAGGACTAAACCAGGACTGAACCAGGACTGAACCAGGACTAGTTGAGTGAAAGTGTATTGATGAGTGTTGCTCCAGCTGCTGTGGGGCTCAGCAGGTCAGAGGAGGGGTGTGTGTGTGTGTGTGTGTGTGTGTGTGTGTGTGTGTGTGTGTGTGTGTGTGTGTGTGTGTGTGTGTGTGTGTGTGGGTATGTGTGTGTGTGTGTGTGTGTGTGTGTGTGTGTGTATAGTGTGTGTGTGTGTGTGTGTGTGTGGAATACTAATCTGTCTCATTGTCCCCAACTAAAGAAAAGAGAAAAGAGCAGCGACTGAACAATGAGCCGGGACCCTCCCACCTCCTCCCCCCAACACACACACACACACACACACACACACACACACACACACACACACACACCCCTCCTCCTCTTCTGTCCCCACAGCGTCTCACACTCAGGAGTGCGAGTCCCACTGAGCGAACAAACGTAGAAACAGAAATGGGTTTATTAAAAGTCCAGTCCGGGTCCACTGCAGGTCCAGACTGAGACGCCCTGAGCCCAAAGTCTTTTCCGGACGTCCAGCGTCGACGTTCAGGATCAGGTGATTCTGTCCACATGAGCTCGATGTCCACCACTTTTTTATTTTTTTTTTATACCTTAAATTAAAACTCATTTAAAATGGTCACAGTTTTATGCAGAACTTTTCCACTTTCAACACTCAAAATGACTTAAAGAAGGAACTGAACACAAACACACACACACACACACACACACTACACCACACACAGACACACACACACACACACACACACACACACACACACACACAAACACACACACACACACAACACACACACACACACACTACACACACACACACACACACACACACACACACACACACACAGATCACACACAGATACACACACACACACAACAGACACACACACACACAACACACATACACAACACACAACACACACACACACCACACACAGACTACACACACACACACACACACAGATACACACACACACACACACACAACACACACACAGAACACACACACACACACACACAACACACAGAAACACACACACAGTACACACACACACACACACACACACACCAGACACACACACACAGATACACACACACACACACACACACACCGCACACACACACACACCAGACACACACACACACACATATACAACACACACACACAGATACACACACACACACACACACACACACACACACACACACAGATACACACACACACACACAGATACACACACACACACACACACACACACACACACACACACACACACACACACACACAATACACACACACAACACACACACACACAGATACACACACACACACAACACACACACACACAGATACACACACACACACACACACACACACACACACAGATACACACACAGATACACACACACACACAGATACACACACACACACACACACACACACACATACACACACACACACTGGGGGCCTTGCCCATGTGTCTTGCCCAAGGACACAACAACAGCATTCATTTAACTGGACCAGTGACATTTATGTGCAGCAGGATTCAAACCAGCGACCTTCAGGTCAGAGTCAAACTCCTGACCTGTCGATCCTGTCGATCCTGTCGATCCTGTCGATCGTGTTTATGTTTGAACTCAGAGTTTCACAGAATCATGATCAGTTTTGTTTGAGTCGACACACACAGAGTGATAAAAGTTTAATCACAAAGAATCAGAAGTAATATGAATGAATAATATTGAGAACAACAATGTTGATATTTGTCATAAATTTTAAAAATATTATATCGATAATTAAAGACAGTTATAAACCCCTATGGATAGTTTAAAATCAAGGACCGTTACGTCGCCCGGTTTGGCGCAGCCGGGGCCCCACCCTGGAGCCAGGCCTGGGGTTGGGGCTTGAATGCGAGCGCCTGGTGGCCATGGCCCGGACGGGCTCAGCCCGAAAGGACGACGTGGGTCCACCATCCTGTGGGTTCACCACCCGCAGAGGGTTTCATAGGGGTCGGGTGCAAAGTGAACTAGACAGCGGTCAGGGTCAGGGACCTCGGCAACCTAGACCACGGACACATAACCTGGCTGTAGGGACGTGGAACGTCACCTCACTGGGGGGAAGGAGCCTGAGCTTGTGCGGGAGGTTGAGCGTTACCGACTAGATATAGTCGGCCTCACCTCCACGCACAGTTTGGGCTCTGGAACCCAACTCCCAACCCAAGGCCGGAGGTCGATGATCGACTTTGTAGTCGTGTCATCTGACCTCCGGCCGCGTGTCTTGGACACTCGGGTGAAGAGAGGGGCTGAGCTGTCAACTGATCACCACCTGGTTGTGAGTTGGGTTCGCTGGCGGAGGAGGAAGCCGGAAAGACCTGGCAGGCCCAAGCGTGTAGTGAGGGTCTGTTGGGAACGTCTGGCGGAGCCCTCTGTCAGAGGGACTTTCAACTCGCACCTCCGGGAGGACTTCTCCGGATCCGGGGGAGGCTGGAGATATGGAGTCCGAGTGGGCTTCATTCTCTGCCTCTATTGTCAATGCGGCTGCTCGGAGCTGTGGGCGTAAGGTCTGTGGTGCCTGTCGCGGCGGCAACCCCAGAACCCGGTGGTGGACACCGGAAGTAAGGGATGCTGTTAGGCTAAAGAAGGAGTCCTATCGGGCCTTGCTGGCTCGGGAGACTCCTGAGGCAGCTGACAGGTACCGGCGGGCCAAGCGTGCTGCAGCCCGTGTGGTCGCGGAGGCAAAAACTCGGAGCTGGGAGGAGTTCAGGGAGGCCATGGAGGAGGACTATTGGACGGCCTCAAAGAGATTCCGGCGCCTCAGGAGGGGGAAGCAGTTCTTCACCAACACTGTTTACAGTGCGGGGGGAGAGCTGCTGACCCCGACTGGGGACGTTGTCCGGCGGTGGAAGGAATACTTTGAGGATCTCCTCAATCCCACCGTCACGTCCTCCGAGGAGGAGGCCGAGGCTGGGGACTCAGAGGCGGACTCATCCATCACCCTGGCCGAAGTCACTGAGGTGGTTGGCAAGCTCCTTGGTGGCAAGGCTCCGGGGGTGGATGAGATCCGTCCTGAGTACCTGAAGTCTCTGGATGTTGTGTGGGGCTGTCTTGGCTGACACGCCTCTTCAACATCGCGTGGCGGTCGGGGACAGTACCTCTGGACTGGCAAACCGGGGGGTGGTGGTCCCTCTGTATAAGAAGGGGGACCGGAGGGTGTGTTCCAACTATAGGGGATCACACTTCTCAGCCTTCCCGGTAAGGTCTATGCCAGGGACTGGAGAGGAGAATCCAGCCGATAGTCGAACCTCGGATCCAGGAGGAGCAGTGTGGTTTTCGTCCTGGCCGTGGAACACTGGACCAGCTCTACACTCTCCATCGGTGCTCGAGGTTCATGGGAGTTTGCCCAACCAGTCCACATGTGTTTTGTGGACTTGTGGCATTGGACCGTGTCCCTCGTGGTGTCCTGTGGGGGGCGCTCTGGGAGTCTGGGGTCCGGTCCCTGTATGACCGGAGCAGGAGCTGTGTTCGTTGCCGGCAGTAAGTCAGACCTGTTCCCGGTGCATGTTGGACTCCGCCAGGGCTGCACCTGTCACCGGTTCTGTTCATTGTGTTTATGGACAGAGTTTCTAGGTGCAGTCAGGGGCCGGAGGGTCCGGTTTGGGGACCACAGGATCTCATCTCTGCTGTTTGCAGATGATGTTGTCCTGTTGGCTTCATCGAGTCAGGACCTGCAGCACTGGGGCAGTTTGCAGCCGAGTGTGAAGCGTCTGGGATGAAGATCAGCTCTTCTAAGTCCGAGGTTGTGGTTCTCGACCGGAAAAAGGCGTCTTGTCGTCTCCAGGTGGAGAGTCTCTGCCTCAAGTGGAGGAGTTCAAGTATCTCGGGGTCTTGTTCATGAGTGAGGGGAGGATGGAGCGTGAGATTGACAGGTGGATCAGTGATGCGGTCGCTGTATTGTTGTGGTGAAGAGGAGGTGAGTCTAAAGGTGAAGCTCTGGATTTACCGGTCAGTCTTCGTTTCTACTCTCACCTCTGGTCATGAGCTCTGGGTAGTGACCGAAAGGACGAGATCGCGAATACAAGCGGCCGAAATGAGTTTCCTCCGCAGGGCGTCTGGGCGTCTCCCTTAGAGACAGAGTGAGGAGCTCAGTCACACAGGAGGAGCTCGGAGTAGAGCCGCTGCTCCTCCACGTGGAGAGGAGCCAGTTGAGGTTCAGGCATCTGTTCTGATGTCTCCTGGACGTGTCCCTCAGGAGGTGTTCATGTCCCACCGGGAGGAGGCCCCGGGGAAGACCCAGGACACACTGGAGGGTCTATGTCTCTGGACTGGCCTGGGAACACCTCGGGTTCCCCTGGAGGAGCTGGAGGACGTGTGTGTGGAGAGGGAAGTCTGGGAGTCCCTGCTTAGACTGATGCCCCCGAGACCCGACCCCAGATAAGCGGAAGAAAATGAAATGGAATATTGATGTGTGCAGATGTAACAATAACTGAAACATGGTGACATCGTATCGTCAAAGTTCTCACAATAATATTATAGGAGACACTTGGGCACAGTGCGCTTGCGCGTGTGTGTGTGTCTGTTCCCTGAGAGGAGGTGGGGTCACGTGAGCGTGGGGTGTGTGTGTGTGTGTGTGGTGTGGAAAAGCATAAATGGTGCACACTCACCTGGGCCAGGGGGAGGAGAGAGGTTGGTTGGGTAGACATAATTTTTGTTGACCGCTATTGCTTTTGTTTCTGGTTTGACGTTTTCAAACAGTATTAATTTTTTACGATATCCTTGCTCTTGGTCCATATACTTACGCTTGTCGCTGTGAACCCAGCTCTGTATTAAACCACCGTAAACGCACACTGGATCCAGCCTCATCTGTTTTACATCACATTCAGCGCGTCATAACTTTTACAGAACCCAGTTTTACCTTACCAGGAAACACAGTATCATTTAGCCGCTACAAATATCATGAACATCACAATTTATCAAATCACAAATGTCTTTGTTTAAATGAAGAGTTTTGATGAGACAACAGCTAAAAAACACAGAGCAACTACATAGACCATGATCCTTTGCTCCATTTCAGTGCAGACGACAAGAAGAAATAACAGTTCTAACACTTTTAACTCTTAGTTCTTTGGATTAAATCTTGTCAAGACATTTGAAGAGGAAAAAGTTTTGTTTGCTCCACAAAATATCACAGTAAATATTGTACTGTGAGATGTTCATGGTGAAAACATCGGACAGAGAGATCTGGATATCGTTCCATCTCTGATGATAACGTGATTTTCCTGCGTCTGTGTCAAACGTCCCAGTCCACAGTCCAAATGTGTCACTGCAGATCCACGTCCAAGAGTCAGAGACCAACAAAGACTGGACCAGATTTACATGACATTTAGTCCAGAACTGGACTTGGACCAACGGACGCAACATAGACACAACCTGCACATCCAGAAGACGTTTAAACTAGACCCACATGTTCCTCAGGTCTGCATCCTAAAAAGTCCCACTGACAGAACAGAACCTTTAGAACCTTTAGAACCTTTAGAACGTTTGATGAATGTGTTTAGAAAAACCTGGAGCTCGATCCGAACAAGTACAAGACACAGAGACTAGAAAACACATATATAGTCCTGGCTTAGTCCTGGTTTAGTCCTGGCTTAGTCCTGGTTTAGTCCTGGTTCAGTCCTGGTTTAGACCTGGTCTAGACCTGGTACCTCCTGGAACTCTGAGGATCACTCCACAGACTGTTCAGAAATGGACAGAACGAGCCTGGGACCGAGGGTTTTATGTTCATCGTGGTCTCCTCTGTCTCTGACCCTCTTTGTGTTTCTGACCCTTTCTCTGGTTTTTTTTTTCTGACCCTTTGGTCCAGGCATCCAGATGCTGTCGGTGCAGCCGGACACGAAGCCGAAGGGCTGTGCAGGCTGTAAGAGGAGGATCCAGGACCGGTTCCTGCTCAAGGCCCTGGACCAGTTCTGGCACGAGGACTGTCTGAAGTGCGCCTGCTGCGAGTGCCGCCTGGGCGAGGTGGGCTCCACCCTCTACACCAAAGCCAACCTCATCCTGTGCCGCCGGGACTACCTGCGGTGAGGGCGGGGCCAGGGGCGGGACTACCTGCGGTGAGGGCGGGGCCAGGGGCGGGACTACCTGCAGTGAGGGCGGGGCTGGGGGCGGGACTATCTATGGTGAGGGCGGGGCTGGGGGCGGGGCCAGGGGGGCGGGGCCATTGGTCTGAACTCGCTCCACATGATCCTGGACCCACTGAACATTAAACGCCTTAAAGCTGAAGTTTACTTCTACATCGACTCGTCGCTCTCTGCCGCCGTCGCCTCGTCGCTGTCGTTTTTGGTCGGCGCCGCCAAGTAATTCACTGCCACAACACGAGACGGCGACGATTTAAACCTGGAGTTCGTGTTTACAAACTGAAGCGTGAAAGTGGAGAACGTAGAGACGACCAATCACAGCCCTGATCGTCTACGACGATTTGAAGCACAGTTACAAAATTTCGGAGGTGCTTTTTTCACTACAGAAAAAAACAAACGTCGATACTGGATGCTCCGGAGACGTTGGTGATCTGGAGTCACAGTCTGGACCTTCAGCGGACCAGACCGGACGCACAGATATGACTCTAAAAAGACGCTGTTTCTACGTTTGTTTGCGCAGTTGGATCCTGCTCCTCGTGATCCTGGGGTTTGGACTTCGACGTCTTGTCCCAAATCAAGAGCTGAACGTTAAGAACTGACCAATCAGACGCCAGACAGAAGGGGCGTTCCCCTTCTTCAACAGCCTCGCTCCTGATTGGCTCTTTGGTTGCTATGATACTCACGGTCGGAATTCCAAACATAGAACTGAGCTCCAGATTCATCGCTGCAAAAAGAAACTTTAGTTTGTGAAATTGAGCAGAGGGAGGAGCCGTGTACAGGGGGAGGAGCCGTGTACAGGGGGAGGAGCCGAGTACAGGGGGAGGAGCCGAGTACAGGGGGAGGAGCCGAGTACAGGGGGAGGAGCCAAGTACAGGGGGAGGAGCCATCTTTTGTGACTCAAAAGCAACAACAGATCTCAGTCCTGGTTTAGTCCTGGTTTAGTCCTGGTTTAGACCTGGTTCAGTCATGGTTCAGTCCTGGTTTAGTCCTAGTTTAGACCCTGGTTTAGACCTGGTTTAGACCTGGTTTAGACCTGGTTTAGACCCTGGTTTAGTCCTGGTTTAGACCTGGTTTAGACCTGGTTTAGACCCTGGTTTAGACCTGGTTTAGACCTGGTTTAGACCTGGTTTAGTCCTGGTTTAGACCTGGTTTAGTCCTGGTTTAGACCTGGTTTAGTCCTCTCCTCCTTTATCTCGGCGTTCTGATCTTGGCGAGGGTTTCGTGGTGGCTCGGGGACACACCTCCTCGTCGCGCTGATGGATTCGTTTTCTCCAGATCAGGTTTGTTTAAAATATTCATGGATTTGACCCAAAGTCTGGGGTCAAAACGCCCACAACCCGACACACTTTAATTAAAAAGACTCAGGACCCACGAGGCCGAGCGCCGCCGAGCGCCGTCCCCCACGAGGCCGAGCGGCGTTTCCCACGAGGCCGAGCGGCGGCGGCGTGATTGGGGTGAGGGAGGTTAATGTGAACGACAGACGCTCCGAGCCAAAGACGAGAAAAATCTGCTCCGACTGAGATGAAAATATCAAGTTCAAGACAATTATTTAAAAACAAGAGGACTAAACCAGAACTAAACCAGAACTAAACCAGGACTTCAGATCCCTGGTTCAGTCCTGGTTTAGTCCTGGTTCAGTCCTGGTTTGATGTGTTTTTGTCGGCAGGTTGTTCGGCGTGACGGGGAACTGTGCGGCCTGCAGTAAACTCATCCCGGCGTTCGAGATGGTGATGAGGGCCAAAGAAAACGTTTACCACCTGGACTGTTTCGCCTGCCAGCTCTGCAACCAGCGGTGAGTCCAACGCCAAACACCAAAACGCCAAACACCAAACGACCAAACGCCAAACACAAAACACCAAATACCAAAACGGCAAATGACCAAACAACCGAACGACCAACGACCAAACAACCAAACGCCAAACGAGTAAACGCCCAAATGCCCAAACACCCTAACGCCCAACGACCAAACGACTAAACGACCAAACGACCAACGACCAAACGACTAAATGCCCAAACGCCCAAACGCCCAAACGCCAAACGACCAAACGACCAAACGCCAAACGACCAAACGACCAACGACCAAACGACCAACGACCAAACGACTAAACGCCCAAATGCCCAAACGCCCAAACGCCCAAACGCCCAAACGCCAAACGACCAAACGACCAAACGCCAAACGACCAAACGACCAAACGACCAACGACCAAACGACCAACGACCAAACGACCAAATGCCAAACGAGTAAACGCCCAAATGCCCAA
>NW_026571290.1:1350608-1363108 GCF_026225935.1 Boleophthalmus pectinirostris
TGAATTTATACATAATATCCAGTGTTGGGAAGTTTTTAAAATTTAATCCCCTACAGATTACAGATTACACACCCCAAAATGTAGTTTGTAATAGAATCCATTAAATTACTTAAAGTGAGTAATGTAATCTGATTACTTTGGATTACTTGATTTGCTGTAGAGAAACAAAGACGAGGAAATCTTCACATCAGAAGTTTTATCTGCTAAAAGAAAATAAAAAGTCCAGATTTTACTGAACCGTTTAAAAATATTATTGATAGATGGTTTCGTCCTGTTAAATCCTGTTTTAGTCCTGGTTTAGATCTAGTTTAGACTTGGTTCAGTCCTGGTTTAGTCCTGGTTCAGTCCTGGTTCAGTCCTGGTTTAGTCCTGGTTCAGTCCTGGTTCAGTCCTGGTTTAGTCCTGGTTTTAGACCTGGTTTAGATCTAGTTTAGACCTGGTTCAGTCCTGGTTTAGTCCTGGTTTAGTCCTGGTTTAGTCCTGGTTTACACCTGGTTTAGACCTGGTTTAGTCCTGGTTTAGTCTGGTTTAGAGTCCTGGTTTAGTCCTGGTTTAGTCCTGGTTTAGTCCTGGTTTAGTCCTGGTTTAGTCCTGGTTTAGTCCTGGTTTAGTCCTGGTTTACACCTGGTTTAGACCTGGTTTAGTCCTGGTTTAGTCCTGGTTTAGTCCTGGTTTAGTCCTGGTTTAGTCCTGGTTTAGACCTGGTTTAGACCTGGTTTAGTCCTGGTTTAGTCCTGGTTTAGTCCTGGTTTAATGAGTGGAATTACTAAAAAAAAGAAAAAAAGGGATTTAGCCCAAAATGTGAAAACAGGACAATACCGCCGTGTAATCCATTTACTTCAGCAAAGTAACTGTTGTTGCAGTACAGTTACTCATCATTTGTACTCTGATTACTCTGGTACATGTAATCTGTTACTCCCCAACACTGATAATACATAATGATAATCTATAAATTCACCGCAAATCAGAGCCTCTGCCATTATTTTTCTATTTTACTGACTTTTTTAATCTTCGTTCAGACTGCAGGGTTTAAAACTCAGTTCGGATTTTCTTGTGAAATTCATTTTTTTTTTTTTTTTTTTTTTTTTCATGCTCAGCGTTTATGGAAGTCGCCTAAACCTGGACGCAGCATCGACACTCGCTGTGTGTGACGTCGTCGTCGTCGTCAGTGTTTGGAGTAAAGTGTTATAAAAGTAATGAATTGAATTAATGAAGAAAGAAGAGAGAAAAACAAAACAGCTCCATCTGGTGGTCGCAAAAAAGAACAACAAGCACAACTCCCTCTGGTGGTCAAATAAAATTTAGTCCTGGTTTAGACCTAGTCCTGGTTCAGTCCTGGTTTCAGTCCTGGTTCAGTCCTGGTTTAGTCCTGGTTCAGTCCTGGTTAGTCCTGGTTCAGTCCCGGTTCAGTCCTGGTTTAGTCCTGGTTTCAGTCCTGGTTTAGTCCTGGTTTAGTCCTGGTTTAGTCCTGGTTCAGTCCTGGTTTAGTCCTGGTTTAGTCCTGGTTCAGTCCTGGTTTAGTCCTGGTTCAGTCCTGGTATAGTCCTGGTTTAGTCCTGGTTCAGTCCTGGTTCAGTCCTGGTTTAGTCCTGGTTTAATCTTCTCAGTTCTTTTGGTGACCTAAAGTTCTGCAGTAATAATGTAAAGTTTTATATTTTAAACACTGTCATGTTGTAAAGTAACGAATCACTTTAAAATGACAGAAACACGTCATAAATAAATAAAACTTTACAGTTTTAAAGTCACTTGCCCCACAGTGGTCGTCGTGTCTCTAATGTTCGTGTGTGACACGTTTGGGGCGTTTAAATTTCACACTGGAGATTCACACAAAACTGTTTAACTGGAAATGTGAACGAAACGAAACGAGCTCATGAAAAAAAAAAAAAATCTGATTTCACCAAAAAAATCCAAACTGAGTAAGAGCCCTGAATCTGTGTGTCGTTCGTTCATTTGTTTTTCAATATAAAACCAAAAATAAGAAAATGAAAAAATAACAGTTTTCTTCATTATTTGTCTCCAAAACCAAAATGAAAAAAACAGAAAATGATTTGTTTTTTCAGTTTTCAATATTGTGTTTAAATGAAGAATGGAAAAAAATGGATAATTCCCGTTTACGTGACTTCAGTGACTGAGGCCGAACTGAACCAGGACTGATCCAGGTCCGAGACCAGACCGGGACCAGACCAAGACTGAGCCTCTGGTCTGGTCCTGGCCTGGATCAGTCCTGGTTCAGTCGTCACAGTCACTGAAGTCACGTAAACGGGAAACAGTCGTTATCTGTTTTTTTCCATTTTTCATTTAAACACAAAATCAAAAACTGAAAAAACAAATCATTATCTGTTTTTTCATTTTGGTTTTGGAGACAAATAATGAAGAAAACTGTTATTTTTTCATTTTCTTATTTTTGATTTTATATTGAAAAACAAATGAACGACGACACACGTTTGGCTCTGCAGTCTGAACGCAGAGTAAGAATCCTGAGTCGCTTTTTAAAAAAAAAATCTGATCTTTGTGGTTCAGACATTAAAAGATCAAATACAGGAGCAAAGGAACGAGAAAAGATCAGGTTGTGGTCACCTGAGGCTGAAGTCTGAACGGAGACTAAAGACGCCACGTAAACGCGACGCTGTAAAAGAAGAAGAAGAAGACGACACGTTTGTCCACGAAACTGCAGCGATTTTTCCGTTGATACTTTAAGCAGCAGAACTTCAAATAAACCAACGACAGAATAAAATATCAAAATGAAAATATCACTGAGACAAACACAAGATGAACTTTAAATGAAATACAGGAAATAGACGTCGAAATGGAAATGGAAAAATGAAATAAACTGTTGAAATTCAAAAGAACAAATGGAACATGGACCAAATGTGAAAGATGGAAAAAGGTTTTTAAAACTTCACTTCACTTTGTCTTCCAAATACAACAGCTCCTCTGAAAATAAAACGTTTAAAGGTTTAATCGTACGAGAAACGGACCCGTGGGAGATTTAACTCGTGTTTCCTCCTCGAAAACAGAACTGGAGTCGTGTTTTGGTTCATTCACACTTTATTATGAGTCTGTTTACATCTCGAACATCTCTAAAAAAAAAACATCTCTACAAAACTCTAAACGCTCTGTTCCACCTTGTGATGTCACAGCTCCTTTTACCTTCAGTGCAGTGGAGGTTTTACACTTCCAGGAGTAAAATGCTCCAGATGATGAGTTTAAAGAGCCACTAAACACACATCACTTTTTCCCCTCCTGAACAGAGTCTTAATTTGTCGTTTTTGTTCATATTTGTTAAAAATGTGACTTTTGGGTCAGAGTCGTGTCTGTGTCGGCGTCTTTAGGATCAAGTTTTGGTTGAGTTTTGGTGTTTGACTCGCGGTGTCGATGAGTCAGACGCCGGTCGACGTGAGGAGCTCCTCCCAGCCCCGTCCCCCCGACCTGCAGTGTTGGAGAGTTTACTTTTAAAATGTAATCCCCTACAGATTACAGATTACACACACCAAAATGTAGTTTGTAACCGAATCCATTAAATTAAAGTGAGTAATGTAATCTGATTACTTTGGATTATTTGATTTGCTGGAGAGAAACAAAGACGAGGAAATCTAACATCAGAAGTTTTGTCTGATAAAAGAAAATAAAAAGTCCAAACTTTACTGAACCAAATTAAAAATATTATTGATAAAAGATGAAGAAACACGTCCACACAGCAGGATTTAGTCCTGTTCAATCCTGGTTTAGACCTGGTTGATTGATTGATTGATTGATTGATTGCATTTATACAGCAACTTTCAAGATCCCCAAAGCTCTTTACACTTCATTATTCAGTCACTCCACACTTACTATTGTAGCCACAGCTGCCCTGGGGCAGACCGACGGAAGTGAGGCTGCCAATCTGTGCCATCGGCCCCTCAGACCACCACACACACACACACACACACACACACACACACACACACACACACACACACACACCACTTTCATACTAGGCAATGTGGGTGAAGTGTCTTGCCTAAGGACACAACAACAGTTTTTTGCCAGTGGCGCCTCCTGTGGCTCCTGGATTTCCCAGTGTCTCCATCCAAGTCCAGACCAGGACCAGACCTGCTGATCTTCTGAGATCTGACGGGATCAGGCTTTGACAAGCTGGTTTGGCCACACAAGACCTGGTTTTAGTCCTGTTGTAGTCCTGGTTTCCTGGTTTAGGCCTGGTTTAGACCTGGTTTAGGCCTGGTTTAGACCTGGTTTAGACCTGGTTTAGTCCTGGTTTAGACCTGGTTTATTTAGACCTGGTTTATACCTGGTTTAGACCTGGTTTAGTCCTGGTTTAGACCTGGTTTAGTAGTCCTGTTGTAGTCCTGGTTTACCTGGTTTCCTGGTTTAGTCCTGGTTTAGACCTGTTTAGTCCTGGTTTAGACCTGGTCCTGGTTTAGTCCTGGTTTACCTGGTTTACCTGGTTTAGACCTGGTTTAGTTTAGACCTGGTTTAGACCTGGTTTAGACCTGGTTTAGTCCTGGTTTAGACCTGGTTTAGTCCTGGTTTAGACCTGGTTTAGACCTGGTTGTAGTCCTGTTGTAGTCCTGGTTTAGACCTGGTTTAGTCCTGGTTTCCTGGTTTAGACCTGGTTTAGTCCTGGTTTAGACCTGGTTTAGACCTGGTTGTAGTCCTGTTGTAGTCCTGTTGTAGTCCTGGTTTAGACCTGGTTTTGGTCCTGGTGAAAACAGGAAAATCCCGTCATGTAATCCATTTATTTCAACAAAGTAACTGTAATCCAATTACCCTCACTGAAACAGTTGTTCTATAAACGGCACCAGTGAAGTGAGAAATGAAGCTTTTAGATCAAACTCCACGCTGAGAGGATCTGCAGGTGGAAGTGAGTTTCTGTGGTATTTTGTAGATTTTATAATCACATAAAATCAGAAAAGGCAAAGCTCAGACTTTAATCTGAAGTTTTTGGCCTCGTTCACACGAACACAGGGATTTTTAAAAACAGACACATTTCTCTTCGTTTGTTTTCATCTTTTACACACAAACAGAGAATTCGCCTCTGAAAATGAATCTTTGTCTAGAGTGAAGATTCTGGAAAACTCCAGTTTGGTGTTTGCGTGTTAAGTGAGATAAATGTACTGTATTTTCCGGGTGATTAGACACTATCTTAAACCTTTAACCCCATCAAAAAAGGACGAATCCAGAGCGCCCCAAACACGAATCCACTCAGGTGTCCCAGCACGACTTCAGTAAACTACAAAACCACACCACCTGCAGAACACACACAAACACACACAAACACACACGGAGCAGACAGCGACCGCACAGCGAAACACACCCACACACACACTCATCACTCCACGCCGACGAGGAACGGAACGGAGGAACGAACTGAAAAAGCGACGAGCGCAATGTGCCGCTTCTAGACACCACACCCTCCCTACACGCCACAACTGAACACACCCAGAGTCACCGTGAACAAACAAACAAACAAAACCACTCACCCATCACACTGTTGGGTTTCATTTAAAGTCCCACGCCGTTTATTTGTGAAAAAAGTTCGAAAATAGACCATTTAATGACAGTGCGTCTTATAATCCAGAGCGACTAATAGTGCGGAAAATACGGTAGTTAAAACTATTAACTGAGATTCAGGAGCAGGACTGCGCCTCGGCCTCCAATTTCCCGGAAGCATTTCCCATCCTCCCAGTTTGTCTGGGCGAACTCGACCCCACCGTCCCACCTCCTATGATGCTCGTCTTTCAGTCATAAGACGCCTACGAGCGGAGTCCCGTTCCGGCTGGACCGATTGAAGACTGAGACGGAGCCCCCGCCCAGAGTCTCCCCCGGCCACCTCCGCCCCCCCCGAACATAACCAAAATGTCGTTGTTGTCGTGGTCCGAGCTGCTGAAACAGAGTTTTAGGAGCTGACGCCAAAAGTGCAACCAGTGTTTCCCTTTTCCTCTGGTCAGCTGTGTGTGCAAATGAAACACAATCATCATGACCAGAGACCAGTGAGGCTTTATCAGATCTGTGGAGAGGCGAGCCGCTCACTAAAGCACCATTTTAAACAGATTTGTGAGGAAAACTTAAAACTGTAATGAAATAAAAGCTGCAGGTTTGAATCTTAATCGCGGCGCCGCCCAGAGGCTCGATGGACCATCTGTGTGGGTCCATGTAAACGAAAACTTTTCTGAAAACGATGCTGCGAGCGCGATGTTATTTTGTAAAACGGAAAGTGGGAAATATTCGTTTCGCAACAAACTCGATCTGATGATGATGATGATGATGATGATGTTTCATATCCATGACCAGAGATGAATGAGGCTTTATCAGATCTGTGGAGAGGCGAGCCGCTCACTAATGCACCATTTTAAACAGATTTGTGATTAAAACTTACAACTATAATGAAATAAAAGCTACAAGTTTGAATCTAATCCAGGCATTTCCGACGACGCTCGATGGACGATTTATCTGACTCGATGTTAACGAAAACTTTTTTGAAAACGATGCTGTGAGCACGATGTTGTTTTGTAAAACAGAGGGAGGGAAATATTTGTTTCTCAACTAACCCTCAGCTGTGCATATCCGAGCACAAGTGTCCGCTCTGTTTCTGAGTCCGGATCACGCTGACGTTTGATTGTTGTGGCTGTCGATCAGCTGTCAATCATCGCTCTGGAGCCCCGCCCCCTCACCCGCTCACAACTACTTTTATTTATTTATTTTCCTCGAGGGCAGAGTAAAGCTCCGGGAGGTGTTTCATGGTCTCTTTAAAAACACACCGCATGACATCACGAGGTGGAACAGAGTATTTATTTTTCTTTTTGAGAGAAGAGCTGGTGTTAAATGTTCAGGTTTGTGAGTTAAACGTGTGAACGAAAAAAAACAAAACAAAACGACTCCAGTTTGTCTTTGTGTGACGAGGAAACGACGCGAGACCAGAGCAGAGGATCACGGGACATTTAACCGACACGTGTCACTGTGTTCGATCAGATTTCTCTTCCTCGCCAAAATCCGATCTCTGTCTGATCTCTGTCTGTGTGTCTGGATCTGATTATCTGATTACTCTTACTCT
The DNA here is from genome assembly GCF_026225935.1 of Boleophthalmus pectinirostris. NCBI lineage: Eukaryota > Metazoa > Chordata > Actinopteri > Gobiiformes > Gobiidae > Boleophthalmus > Boleophthalmus pectinirostris. The sequence continues at coordinate 1,357,660 of NW_026571290.1, forward strand.
CTGTGATCTGATTACTCTGATTACTCTGGATCTGATCTGATCTGATTACTCCGTGTGATCTGATCTTACTCTGGTGATCTGATTACTCCGGTGATCTGATTACTCCGGTGATCTGATTACTCCGGTGATCTGATTACTCTGGTGATCTGATTTCCTGTCGTGTGTGGGTCAAACGCAGACGACAAAAACGAGCGGATCCTTTTCTCGTTCGTACGTTGTGTTCGAGCCGCAGCCGGAGCCGGAGCGCCGACGTGAGCGAGCGCGACGTCACCAAACCGCTCTCCAAACGAAGCTCATCGAGGCCAGCGGTCAAGTTGTCGCGCGGCGGGTTTGTCGGGTTTTGCTCTGTCTGCGGTTTAAACTCTTCACCGGATTTTGAATTTTAAACGCCGTTGAATTTCTCGCTTTGAAATTTTTTTCTCTAAAAAAAAAAAAAATGTGTTTGAAGAATTTTTAACATGAATTTTAATTGAGGAAATTTTAACGTTTAAATTCTGTGTTTAAAAAAAAATTTAACCAATATTTAAATACATTCAGCACAGATATTTTCAAGCTCTCACATTCAAAAGTTGAAACTCAGAGATTAAAAAAATTCACAGCAAAGATCAAAAATTGCCAAGGCAGAAGCAATCGATCCAAAAGTGATCCAATCTAATTTATTTATTTTTTAAACTATTATTATGAAAAATGATGATACTAACAAATTGGTGATGTTAAACTTTCAGGTAATTAAGCCTGACAGAATTTAAAAATAATAAATATAATAAATTAAATGAGGTGCGACGGGTCAAAGTGTTCAGAGCTCGTGATCAGTTCTTGTAGAATGATCATGTTCTTTTTGTTCTTAAAAGTGAGAGAAGCAAAAAAATAATAATGTTTCAGCTCTTTGATAAATGTTAGGAAAACAGGATTACATTTCAAAAAATTGTTTTGTGGATGAAAAACCTTCCAAGTATCATAATAACGCTCAGAAATAGTTCATGTTTTTTTCCTTACATAGAAATCCAAAGAGAACGTTTGTCTCGATTAAGTCTTTAAAACGGATGTATTTTAGAGTAAAAACAGAAGTGTTTTCATAAAGTGATATTCTGGAACATTCAAAGAAGAGCTGCTCTGTTGTTTCTACGTCCACGTCACAGAAGGAACATTTATTACTGTAAAATACTAAATAATATCTGAGGAGTTTATTTGTTTCAGTCACTTAAGAGACCAGGCTTTTATTTGAGACCAGGCGGCGATTTGGATTTGTACATTTGGACTGAAATAAAATTAGCAAAGGATGAACAATTACACAGACCAAGATGTGTAATTTTCCATTTGTTTGCGAAATATCTGCACTTAGAGCAACTTTTTCAATTGTTACGAACACAGACGAACCGACGCTCGACGGTAGACGGGGACTTTTTATATTTAACCAATTAACGTTCACACTGTTGTTCACATACAAGTCACATTTAATTGGAAGTGTGAACGACCTCGCAAAAACATCGGATTTCACAAAAAAAAAAAATCCAAATTGAGCGTTAAGCCCTGCAGTCTGAACCTTGACTAAGGCTGCGTTCAGTCTGCACCTGAAGTGACCCAAATCTGATTTTTTGTCTCTATGTTCCTGTATCTGATCTTTTAATGTTAGTCTGAACCACACAGATCTGATGTTTTCACATGTGACCAGGACACTTGGATCTGTGCTCCTGAAACTGATCCATATCTGATCTTTAACATGTGACTTCAGTGTGAACGACCAAAGTCACATTCATCCACCTACACGTTATCAACAAGACACAAACGTTCACAAACCTTCTTCTCGTCACACGAAAATTGTTATTGAACGTCTCCACATCCACACGTTCCTTTCAACGTTCTGTCCCACAAAACACCACCACCAAAAACCTGGTCCTTCTCCTTCTCAATCTCCTCCTTAAAACAAGTCAGTTGTTCATGTTGTGGCTCCGGTACGAGAGGAACTTTAAAATCTCCAGGTGCTCGATGCTGCGTCCATGTTTGTTCAACTTGTGTAAACACAGAGACGCTCGCTGCGGTTGACGTCGTCGTGTCTCCAGTGTCACATGTGGGACACTTTTGGACCGTTTAATGTTCACACTGGAGTCACACACAAGTCACATTTAACTGGAAATGTGAACAACCTCGAAAAAACATCAGATTTCACCAAAAAAATCGGAATTGACCGTTAAACCCTGATAGTCCCAAAAATACGGCAATAACGTAAAATATCAGAAGACCAAATGAACCTCACTGGATTATTCTCCGAAACACACAACTCTCAGAAACTTACTTTTGATCCCTTGAAAATCTGTCTTTTATGGTTGTAAAGTTCTGAGCGGTTTTATAAAACATATTTCCAGGTTTAATGTACGAAACCGTCAGGCTGAAAAGGTTCAAACCGAAAAATCCTGCAGCGTTTGTCGTCCGTCTGACACGATCCATCGCTTCGTCTCGGCGTCTTCGATCTTCTCGCTGTGAAATTTACACTCTGAACTTTGACTGTTGAATTTGAGAACTTGAAAATATTTGTGCTGAATATTTAAAAAGGAGAATTTTCTATTTAGGATTTTTAAAAATGTTGAAAATGTGCACTTCATCATAAAAATAATTCAAACATGTTTTTTTCAGAGTTAGAAAATCCAAAGTGGTTTTTGAAATTCAGAATCTGACAAACGATCTTCCACGTTCCTCTCGGTAATTTAGTTTGAATCACTTTTTGATCTGAGGATTTTTTTTTTATATTTATTTGAGGCGTTTCTTTCCTCGTCTGTAAATGTTCCTGTAAATAAAAATGAATCTTTTTTTTTTCTTTTTTATTTATATCAGTTCTTTGTTTGGCATGAGATTTTTAGGGACTTTGTACAAACTGAAGCACAAATGTAATACACTTTTATTATGTTAAACTGTCTCCTGGGCTTTTATTCTGAAACATTCTGCTTCCTGTTGTGTCGCCTGAGTTCAAATGAAAAAAATACAAAAACATTTTCATTTATTATTAAAATTAAAAACCAGAACTAAAAGTGTGAAAAGAGCGTGAGATTAAGAAACCAGAGCTGGAGTTGTGTTTGTTTCATTCACATGTTTGAGTGACTCTTTATGATGAGTCTGTCCACGTCTCCAAATCTCCAAACGCTCTGTTCCACCTCATGATGTCATGAAGTGGAAGTTTCCAACAGTTTGAACAGCTCCTTTTTCCCTTTGGTTCAGTCGAGGTCGGTAAAGAAATTCCAGAACAGAAATGATCCAAATGATTCTGGTGAAGGTGTGTAATCCGTGTGTCGTTCGTTCATTCGTTTTTCAATATAAAACCAAAAATAAGAAAAACGAAAAAACAACACTTTTCTCCGTTATTTGTTTCCAAAACCAAAATTCAAAAACAGATAATGATTCATTTTTTCAGTTTTCAATATTGTGTTTAAATGAAGAATGGAAAAAAAACGGATAATGACCGTTTCCCGTTTACGTGACGTCCGTGACTGAGATGCTGGACTGAACCAGGACTGATCCAGGTCCGAGACCAGACCGGGGCCAGACTGGGACTGAGACTGGGACCAGAGCGGGACTGAGACTGGGACCAGTGGTCCGAGCAGTTCCGTGTCATCGTCTGTGCGCTGGTTCCGTGCGGGGAAGGTCTGGACGAGCTGCTCCGGTCCTCCACACTCAAGAACCACGGCTGGTTCCGAGGTGGAGCAAAGCATCAAACTGACGCTTTCACACCAACGAAAACGAACCGAACTAAGAGCTTTTGGTTGGTCTTGGTGGACCAAGTCCGGGACCAGACCGGGACCAGAGCGGAGGCTCAGAGCCCACAGCAGGGCCGGAGCTCGAAGCTGAGGCTCAGACCCTGTGGAGGCTCGGAGTCAAAACTCGGAGTCCACACTGGTCCCGCTCTGGTTCTGGTCTGGTCTCGGACCTGGATCAGTCCTGGTTCAGTCTGTACGTGGTGCAAAAGTCCGACATCTCAGTCACTGAAGTCACGTAAACAGGAAACGGTCGTTATCCGTTTTTTCAAATCTTCATTTAAACACAAAATCGAAAACTGAAAAAACGAATCATTATCTGTTTTTTCATTTTGGTTTTGGAGACAAATAACGAAGAAAACTGTTGTTTTTTCATTTTCTTATTTTTGATTTTATATTGAAAAACGAATGAACGAATGACACACGGATTGTGTGTGGAGTTTGAAGATCGAGACGTTTAAAGGCCGAGATCGAGACCAAATCGAGACCGTCTTTGTAATTTTTCACATTTATTTGTCTTTTACATTTTGGCACAAGTATATCAATGTTTTTATAAATCTGTCTCCTTTTCATCACTTGTCAAGTGTCAGACCTCGAAACTGAGACAAAACCAAACGGACAAAAAGACGAAACCAAGACCGTAAAAACGGTCTTGAGGCCGGTCTCGGGACCAAGACCAGTCTCGAGTACATGACATCAGCTCTTTTGAATTTCAATTAAGAATTAAAAACTATAAAATGTGAATTTTATTTATGTTTATTTCATTTTTTCCGTTTTAGTGTCAAAGAAAAAAACAGACCTCCATTTCCAATATTTAATTTAAAGTTTATTTCACATAACTCACAGACAACAGACCCAGGACCCGGACTCACAGACCCACGACCCGGACTCACAGACCCAGACCCGGACTCACAGACCCACGACCCGGACTCACAGACCCAGACTCACCCGGACTCACAGACCACGACCCGGACTCACAGACCCATGACCGGACTCACAGACCCACGACCCACAGACCCAGATCACGACCTGACTCACAGACCCGGACTCACGACCTGGACTCACAGACCCGGACTCACGACCTGGACTCACAGACCCAGACTCACGACCCGGACTCACAGACCCAGACTCACGACCGGACTCACAGACAGACCCGGACTCCGGACTCACAGACCACGACCCGGACTCACGACCCGGACTCACAGACTCACAGACTCACGACCCGGACTCACAGACCCACGACCCGGACTCACAGACCCAGACTCACGACCCGGACTCACAGACCCACGACCCGGACTCACAGACCCAGACTCACGACCCGGACTCACAGACCCACGACCCGGACCGACTCACAGACAACAGACCCACGACCCGGACTCACAGACCCAGACTCACGACCCGGACTCACAGACCCAGACTCACGACCCGGACTCACAGACCCAGACTCACGACCCGGACTCACAGACCCACGACCCGGACTCACAGACTCACAGACTCACGACCCGGACTCACAGACCCATGACCGGACTCACAGACCCACCCGGACTCACAGACAGACCACGACCCGGACTCACCACAGACTCACAGACTCACAGACCCAGACTCACACAGACCCGGACTCACAGACCCGGACTCACGACCCGACTCACAGACTCACGACCCAGACTCACAGACAGACTCACGACCCGGACTCACAGACCCACGAC
>NW_026571290.1:1368108-1428108 GCF_026225935.1 Boleophthalmus pectinirostris
CAGTGTGATGTCATTAATATGTTTAAGAACTCTACTTCCAGTCATTTTCAACACATTTTAACCTCGACTGGTGTAAAACTATAATTCATATTTACAAAATTAAGTCAAAAATTTGAGAATCATCAAAACCTGCACTTTAAATTTTTTTGCCCAGAATAAAAAACGTGAAACACAGCGGCAGTCTGATGCGCTGTCTTCGTTCTCCGGGAACTTTTTCTCCGTCACCACATAAATCTGGGAGGAGGAGGGACCAGGACCCAGAGTTGGAGTGGATCTGTCCTTCACCGTGGTTGTTCTCCAGGTTTCTGTTTTGTTCACTGGGTTTTTGTCGCTGAAGGAGAGTCTAAGGACAGGGGGCGCTCTGGGACAGTTCATTTGTTTGTTTTCTGTGAATGTTGGTTAATCTGCTGTTGTCTGTTACGCTGTTTGATATTCTAACTTTCTTGTCTTATTTGGGAATTTAACCGGTGCAGGTTTGAGTTCAGGGGCAGGTTAGAGACTCAAAGTGATCGAGCTTCGTAGTGCCGCTAAACCAGAGTTAAAACATTTTATAAACAAAGTGTTGATTAAAGTTGTAAGTAAAAATAAAAATAAAACTCAGCCTCTCTCTTTTGGTTGTGTCACCGTTTGTTTATCTGACTTTACCTTAACTCCTGTAAAGCCCATGAAATATTGGGTTGTTCATTTTAAAATTAAAAACCCAATTTTGAACGGGCAAAACTTTTAAATTTTGCAAAGTAGTTTGCCCCAGACTTGTTCTTCTCGTCCATCCGGTCTCTCATTTTCTCCAGTATCTGCACCTTCTCTTTGTCTCTCGTCTCTTTCATTTTCTCAATCAGAAACTCCAGATGGATGAAAGTGGTGACTGCATCTTCGTTCAGAGCGATTCCCTCCAGCTGCACAATGATGTTGAAGGCCTCATTAAGCAACTCTTTTTTCTTTTGTTCAAGCTCAGACATTTCCGTCTCCAGATGCTGCAGCAGACTGGTCTTCTTCTCACTCGCAGCTTTGTTCTTTTCAAACTTCGCCTTCATTTCTTCTTTGGTCCTTTCCACTCTTCTGGTCTTTGTCACATATTTCCAGTTTTCTTTCACATGATCGTCTGCTGGACACTTCCCAGAACAGGAAGTACATTTCTCGTCTTTCATGACCTCACACCAGCTTGGACTCCAGGCCCAGGTGCATCCTGGGTAATGACAGTTCTCTTCACAGTTATTACAGGTGACAGCTTTGTTGTCCCACCAGGCGTCTATTTCCTCTTTCACTTTGTAGGTTTCTTCTATGTTAACTTTAAAATGTTTGTTCTCTTTTTGAAGTCGTGAAAGTTCCTCTCTGTTCTTTCTGATTGCCTTCTGTTTCATTTCCGTCTCTGTCACTCGTTCCTTTAGGTTCTGGATGCAGGCCGTGAGTCTGTTCCTCTCTTTAATCACCTTCATTGTCGACTTCAGAGACTGAGGTTTTGTTGTTTCCAGAAACTTTGTGAACTTCTCCATTCCCTTGTTTGAAGTTGTAAATGCATGTTTTGCATCTTCCTCTTCATCATCACTGTCATCTTCAATCTTGTCTTTTTGACGGTTGTTGAACTTGAAATACACTCGTTCATTTTTTGAGTCTCTGGCACAAAGAATCTTTGCATCTTCCAGAGCTCTGAGAGCATCTTTAGGTTTTCCTCCACCTGAGTGAGTCATCATCACCACAATGTTCTGCTCCATGTCTTTGCTGAACATTGAAGTGACAGAGTTAAAGATGTAGGCCATCCTCTCGTCCAGTCTGTTCACTGAGGCCTTCATGACCAAACCCACAGCATTGACTGTGTCCACTCCCTCAGGGATACAGAACAGGTCTTTCAGTTTTTTTGTGACCATATCATCATGTTCTAATCCTCTGGTGTCTCCGTATCCTGGAGTGTCGATGATGGTCAGTGAATAAGGGACAGTTTTTCCCTCGAATCCATAGATGTCGTAAACAGACACAGCAGAGGTCTGACTCTCAGACTGAGGTCTGTCCTTCTCATCTGAGATGATCTCAAACCAGACTTTGTCTTCAAACTCCACCCCCATCACAAAGTTGACCAGAGCGTTGATCAGAGTGGACTTCCCTGAGCCTGTCTCTCCCACCAGGAGGATGGTCTTGTTCAGATGCCGTGGATCATATTTTCCAAGAGTAAATCTCCTCAGTTTAGATTCTTCATTTGATTCTTTGTCCAGATTTACTCTTTTCAGCTGCAGCTGGTATTGTGCAGGAGGTCCGTTGTCTATCTTCTTGCTTTCTTCAATTTGCTTTCTAAAATTTGAAGCCATATTTGTCCTAGAGGGAAAGAGAAAACACAATTTAGTTAATGTGGTGTCAGAAAGTTTTCATCTGTAAATAGTTATTTTATTTTATAGTGTCTGTGGATGACATTAGTGATGTCACTTCTTTCTTCACTTGTTTTGTCTCTGTGTGTTGTTCTATGTGTGTGTGCGTCCAACCAGTGAGTAGTTGTGTGTTTTTATGTTATATTTGTACATATGAGTGCATCTGTTCAGTTCAGCAGCTCTTAATTATCCACATGTTATGAGAGTGTTACAACCTGTACGTTTGTCACTGTGTTTTGTTTTTATCTCTTGTCTTTCATGTTTTATGTTTTACTTGGTCTCCATCCCATCCCCACTGTGTAACCCGATGCCGATTAAGTTTAGAAAAGCACACGGTGGCTGTACTCATGCAGTTGCATCATTAATGTTATAGAGGGCGCCAAAGACCACATCACCAGGCAAATGTCACTGTTTTTGTTTCCCAATAAAGAGTGCAGCTATAATATTGTTATGTCAGTTGTTTATACTTACCTTCATACTTTGTATACTTTATATTGAAATTCTAATATTGTGTTTTTTTGTATCTTTTGTTCTTGTTTTAGACCATACACACCCACTGCCATAAAGCCCCTGTAACTCCAAAATATTCAATAAAGTTCCCTGGTGTACCAGACCTCTCTGTGCCCACTCTGACCAGAGCTCATGTTGCAGATTTCTATCAGATCAGCACACACCAGAGTGTCCCACTCTGCCACTTGAAGCAATCAACTAAGTTTGTTTGTTTCAAACATCACTCTGCCCACAGAGTGCAGGGTTCATGCTGCAGAGACATGTCAAATAATGACAAGGGTATTATATTTGACTCAGATATCTCAGATGCACTGTTTTTGTGTTAGATGTACACAGTGGCGGATGGTCAATAGGGGCGCAAGAGCGCCGCACTCCCTAACTTGACCTAGATAAAAAAAGAAGAAAAAAAATTATGTTTATGTATTGTGTTTAATATTTTGCTTAAAATGTAATGTGTATCTGCATAGATATATTTTTATCACGTTAAATGTGCTCATATCACTTTATTTGAGTCATGTGTTTGGAATTTGAGTGCGGAGAGTCGGAGCAACCTGATGGAAGAGCCTGAAGTTTTGAGAAAATTTGACATCATTTTGTTGCTTTTGCCCATGACTTTACATTAAACATGAACACACATGTGGATCTATTGTGGTTCAGCTGCTCTGTCACTCAGCCCCGACTCTGCACTGACACATGTTACTGCTACAGGCGCTAATGATGACAACAACAGAGCTGTGTGCTGTACTGTTATGGAGAGTTCATACAAGTACGTCCTAGGAACAGTTTTAGGGAGTAAGAACAAAAAAAGAAGCATTAAGATGGAATGAGCTTTTGGCTGCGATGAGATACTACGGCTCTGATTCTGATTCGCACACTGGCTAATGGCAGCAAGCTGTTAGCTTAAACATCTCCACAGTAAAGCGCAAGGAGAGACCCGCCGCTGGGACCCACGCGCCGCCGGGACCAGGGCCCACGCGCCGCCGGAGCCTGTCGCAGCCAGGACCCAGTCACTGCCTGGGATGGGGCAGTCGCTCGCTGCTCTGTCCGCCTCTGCCCGCGTGTTTCTCGGTGTAAAAGTTTCACCGGGCGTAGTGCACAGAGGACATGAGTCCACCTGGTGCCCTGGTGCTAATATGGACTGGTGTAACTGTCAGATTTAAGTGTGAAGTGAGATTAAGACAATTTTACAATCAGCTTGTCCACTCTGCTCTTGGACCTCTTGTCACGGACCTGACTACTGTACCGGGATTTGGACCAGTTTGATCTCTTCATAGTGGACAATAAACTTTTGGAGACAAAACCAGTGGGACAGTGGACAGAGGAAACACTCTGCTTCAGTCTCTGGAGAAGGTAAGAGGTTTGTTTTCATTAGTTTGGGGCAAATTTGAACATGGAGCGTCACAGGTAAATAGTGTTAATTGTTAAATAGTGCCTGATGGAGCTGCTCCGGTTGTTCCGCTGTGCGCTCAGGAGCTGCGCTGATGCCGTGTGTTCATGCTGTGACTAGAGCCTCTTAGTGTAGTTTTGCTGACGTTGTTGGGGCTGGGTGTGAGCAGTGGATCAGGTTGTGCTGCTGCGTAAACTTGGGTAAACTTGCGTAAAGCTGCGCTTGGCTGTGCGTTGTGCTCTGATAGTTCAACCAATAGTGACCAAAATGAAAATGTCTTTTTCTGTTTAATTATAATAGTATATAGCCTATATATAATACATATATTTATAATATATATTTATAATTTTGGCCTTGGCGCCTCCCCAAAACCACCAGCCACCCCTGGATGCTCAGCTTTTTGTGTTGAGTTGGTGTGTTGTCATTTTCAGTTTCACTATTAGGCCCATTCTGCAGTTTGTCAATGCAGATGTTTTTATTTTGAATGAGCTTTTGGGCTACATGGGAATTAGCACAGGAATTGACAGCACTCTGCAGCCCGCGATGAAACAAAGCAAAAAATAAACGACGCAGTGCATGGCTGCCAATCTGAGCCATCGGCCCCTCTGACCCCCATCATTCACCCACACACATCACTTTCATACTAAACAATGTAGGCGTGTAAGTGTCTTGCCTAAAGTGCAAGTGCCTTGCTCTAAACATGGAGCCAACTCCACACATAAAGGTCCAGCAGTCGAACCCAGAACCTTCTTCCTGTGAAGTATCAGATTTAGCCTCTTGGTCACAGTGCCACTCGCCAAATTAAATGCAGCAAGGAGAAAATGTTGAACGGAAACTATGCGGACAGTGGCAGTACTTCAGGCCAAGAGCTTCACCAAACACTTGGGAGAGACAGAAGATATTTAGGGAGGTCACGGTGGCCAGGCACTTTATGCCAAACCTGTGGCTTGAACATTTTCAGGTGAGCGAAGCACCTTCTGAAATGTTGTGAGGCACCAGTGGATCATATGTGGGACCCACTGTGGCTGGACAAGCTTCGGGGCCAACAAATAAGCACATCACAATTGGCCTTTACAAGTTGGCTTCTGCAGTTTACAGGATCATAGGGGAACTGTTTGGATTCAGCAAAACCAAAGTACACCATTGAGTCTATGCCTTTTGCAAGGGACTTTATGATTTTCTTTTCACACAGTGTTGCTGCCCTGCCCCCACTGGGATGATCAGACCACAGTCTTTTCCTGTTAACACCTCAGTATGTCCCTGCAATGAAGACCCTGTCACCACGAGGACTGTAAGGAAGTGGAGTCAGGAAGCCAGCCATGACCTTCAGGAGCTTTGAGACCACAGACTGGGATGAACTCTGCCAGCTCAATGAAGACAACATCGACAGCATGACGGACTGTAAAACAGATAACATCACCGTCTGTGAAGATACAGTCGTCCCCACACACACTGTCCACTGTTACTCCAACAACAAACCCTGGATCACCGACCAGCTGAAAGATCTACTTAATAAGAAGAAGCCTTCAACTCTGGAGACAAGGACAAGGTGAAGAGGAGGCAACGACAGCTGAAGGTCCAGCTCAGACAGGGTCTGGAGGCCTATGGCAGGAAGTTGGAGGTAAAACTCCAACAGAACAACACCATGTGGAGGGAGATGAAGACCATCACAGGTTTGAACCCCAAAACAAAGCAGCAGGACAACAGCCCAAAATCTACTCAATTTGCATTTTAAATGTTTTTTTTTAATCTCCTGGACCCTCATCTCTTCACCTTCCAGATGCCCAATCCACACCTACCCCCACCCCATCACCTCTGCCCCCACCCCCACAGAGGAACCCAGTCCAGTGTCTTTGTTACTTGCCCAGGTGAAAAAACATCTGGAGAAAGTGCATCAAACCAAGTCTCCTGGACCAGACCAAGTCAACCCCCGTGTGCTGAGGCCATGTGCAGCTCAGCTCACTGGGATCTGCACTTTCTGTTCACCCTGAGTCTGAAGCTTGAAAAGATCCTGGTGCTGTGGAAGACCTCCTGCATTGTGCCAGTGCCCAAGAAGCCTATTCCATCTGGACTTAATGACTTCAGACCAGTTGCTTTGACATCTCATATCATGAAAGTGTTTGAGAGATTTGTTCTGGTTCAGCTCAGACCCCTGGTGGCATCATCCCTGGATCCTCTACAATTTCCATTCATTTTCTTATGCTTTATCTGGGGCCAGGTCACAGACACAGCAGTCTGAGCAGGGAGGCCCAGACTTCCCTTTCCACACACACTTCCTCTAGCTCCACGAATCCCGAGGCATTCCCAGGCCAGCCAAAAGACATAGTCCCTCTACTGTGTTCTGGGTCTTCCTCAGGGTCTCCTTCCAGTGGGACATGAAAACCTCCCCAAAGAAGTGTCCAGGAGACATCAGGAACAGATGCTCTCCCCTTCATCCCAGCCGCTTCACACAGGTCAAACTGCCCCAGTGCTGTAGGTCCTGGTCTGATGAAGCCAACAGGACAACATCATCTGCAAACAGCAGAGATGATCCTGTGGTCCCCAAACCAAACCCCCTCTGGCCCCTGACTGCACCTAGAAACTCTGTCCATAAAAACAATGAACAGAACCGGTGACAGGGGCGGCACTGGTGGAGTCCAACATGCACTGGGAACAGGTCTGACTTACTGCCAACAGTGAACACAGACCCAGACTCACAGAGCACCCCCCACAGGACACCACAAGGGACACAGTCGAACATCTTCTCCAAATCCACAAAGCACATCTGGACTGGTTGGGCAAACTCCCATGAACCCTCGAGCACCTGATGGAGAGAGTAGAGTTGATCTTCCTCCAGGATCTGAGTTCTCTGGATTCTCCTCTCCAGTCCCTGGCATAGACTGGGGAGGCTGAGGAGTGTGATTCTCCTGTAGTTGGAACACACTCTCCAGTCCCCCTTCTTATACCACAACCCCGGTCTGCCAGTACAGAGGCATTGTCACCAACCGCCACATGATGTTGCAAAGATGTGTCAGACTCCCAACATCCAGAGACTTAAGATCCTCAAGACCGATCATCCACCCCTGGAGCCACCGAGGAACTTTAACCACCTCAGTTACTTCAGCCAGGGTGATGGACGAGTCCGTCTCCAAGTCTCCAGCCTCGGCTTCCTCCTCGGAAGACGTGACTGTGGGATTGAGGAGATCCTCAAAGTTGTCCTTCCACTGCCAGACAACATCCCCAGTCAAGGTCAACAGCCTCCCCCTCCCTGGTGTTGATGAAACTCTAAGTTTTTGCCTTTGCAAACGCACAGGCTGCAGCACACTTGGCCAATCAGTACCTGTCAACTGCCTCAGGAGTCTCACCAGCCAACAAGGCTCAATAGGACTTTTTCAGCCTGACGCTACCCCTCACTTCCAGCGTCACCGCCAGGTTTGGGGATTGCACCAGAGACCTTGTGACCAGAGCTGAGAACATGTTCCACTTGGACTCCATGTCCCCAGTCTCCTCCAGGATCTGGAAGAGGTTCTTCTTGAGATGTGAGTTGAAGGTTCTACTGACAGAAGCTCTGCCAGATGTTCCCAACAGACCATCACAATATGCTTGAGTCTGCCAGGTCTTTCTGGCTTCCTCCTCTGACAGCAGATCCAACTCACCACCAGGTGGTGCTCTACAGCTCTGCCCCTCTCTTGACCTGAGTGTCCAAGACACCAAATGTCAACCCTCTGTTGTACTGGTGTTGCCCACATGAGCTCTGAAGTCCCCCAGTAGAACAATGGAGTCCTCAGACTCCAAGAACTAACTGGGTACTCTGCACTGCTGTTCGGTCTGTAGGCTGACACCACAGTGAGAGACCTGTCCCCGATCCGAAGGAACTCCGAAGGAACTCCGAAGGAACTCCGAAGGAAATCAGCATTCGTCCAGCGGAGGAGAGAGGGTGTATGGAAAGAGGCAGCCAGGATCAGAGGAGACGCAGTAGAAGGAACTTGAGGACACTACGTCATATCTGCTGGAGAGGGACAAGAGGGACACTTGTGCTTTCATCCACTTTTAATTTTCTATTTTAACTTTTATTTAACTTTTATGGTTGCCATTTTAATATTTTTAAACAGACTTACTTACTTACTTTAATTGGATATTAAAAAGGCGTGTGCTATTTTATCATTATCTAATAAATTATAATCTTAATGGCAAAACCAGCTGGCTTTTATTGGTCACACCTGTGTAACGGAGCTACTAATGGCACTACATTTTCAATAACAGAGTAATCTAATTAATGACACTCCCCATGGTTATTGTTACCGGTAAAGCAAAGTGGCACGTCAGAGTTGGGTTGAATGAGGCGTCGCGGCTACAGACGCACATCATCTGCAGGAGCAGGAGAGAGCATGGCCAGGATGATTGGCTAAGAAGTTGGGTGGGCGGAGTATATGCTCTGCCTTGTTGTTTTTTCCCGCACACTTCAGGTAAATGAGACAAACTCAATGACACTGGCAACGAGGAACCAGGGACATTCAGAGGCAGCATTTTCAAACTAGAAATAACAACACTTTTTCTCCCTCATTGAAATAAAGGGCAAGAATGTTAACAGTCAGTATTACATTAATATTAATACTGTAGTACTTGATTGAGTTTTTCTTTCCTATATTTTCTGCTCAAGAATGAAAGATAAAGTGAGAAACAAACCTAAAACTAAACCACGGAACACTTTGCCAAGCCAAGACATGACTTCATTGAATGAAGAAGACAAGAAATGGAAATGTTCGCTTTCATTTTATTCCAGAGGGGGCAGAAGATGGCTCAGCATCAGTCTCAGATTTTGTCATGACTTTGCTCAGAGAGAACTTAGCCCTCCCGCCGACGCTGGATTTGACCATAGAGCGAGGACACCGCTGTCTCGGGCCAAAGCCGCCACCCGAAGCAACACTGAGGTCAATAGTGGTCAAATTCACCTCATAAAAAAAAGAGGAAGTTTTGAAACAAATGTGGCAAAGAAGAGGACTAACGCTGAACGAAAAAAAGGTGATAGTGGATCACGACTACTCCCCGGATATACTGAAAAAACGCCGTGAATACACAGAAGTGAAAAGAGTTCTGAGAGAAAAAAAGATAAAGTTCCAAACACCTTACCCGGGAAAACTGAGTTTTCTATGAGGGCGACACGAGGATCTACACCTCTGCAGCGGACGCCGACAAAAGACATGGTGTGACGGGGTTTACCTGTAACAGTTCTGAATCCCACCGCATCCTGGGCCGACAAGATCAGAGACGTGATGTGGCAGACAGCGAGACGAGCGGAGGACGAGAGGAGGACGAGAGGAGGACGAGAGGAGGACGAGAGGAGGACGAGCGGAGGACGAGAGGAGGACGAGAGGAGCGGCGAGGGACCCAAGGCTGGATACAAGAAAAAACTAGAGGCTTTCTGGAGGGAATAAGGAAAACTGTGTCTAGATCAATGTGACAAATTTCTCACGTTAAGAGGGACAAGTGAGAGGAATATTCTTTTGTTTTTAAGAGGAAATATCGGGGACTACGGGAGAACAGTGCGATGCACTGCACCAAACAGGTACCGCCACCAGAGGGCCCCTCGCGAGCTCCAGGTTGTGAGGACTTTCCCTCTAATCTGCTCATGACTCATCTCAACACCAACAGTGTGGTCTTCACAGAGACCACCGAGAAGGAAGTCACTTTAAGGTGGACATGTGTTAAGGTGGTGGAAAAGTTTAATTGTTCAAACTGTTCATTGTTTTCTTATGTTCAAGTAGCACAGGGAATCACTTATTAAGAGATGTTAGTCAAAATGTATGCAGATAATGGCTTCTCCTGTATGTGTATGTACATATGTATTTGTACATATAATATAAAGGGGGTGTTGAATCCGATCAAAAGAACCAAGATACTGGGGAAAATGAAAACAGAAAATGTAGATGTGGTATTTTTACAAAGACCCATTTATAAAATAAAGAACATGAGAAATTGAGGCGACAAGGTTTTGGTCAGGTTTTCTACGCATCACATAGATCTGGACGTAAAAGAGGAGCAGCTACAATGACGTCCAACAAGGTTGCTTTTGAAAAATGGTCTGAATATACAGATAAAAGGGTCGATATAGCATGATGATTGGTAAACTAGACGGCTTAGATGTCACCCTCTTCAATCTTTACACACCTCCAAGTTCACAATAGTATTTCTATAAGCGTATAATGGACTTGATGATAACCAAAACACAAGGTGTCATGATTTTAATGTAAGACTAAAACCTTTACTGGACTCCTCGGCACAAATCTCACACAACAGCATAGGGAAGAAAATTTGAAAATTCATGAGGGAAATGGGAATATCTGACGTGTGGCGTGAATATCACCCACAACAAAAAGATTATACATTTTACTCTGCAACCCATCGTACCTACTCGAGACTTGACTATTTCTTTATGTTTAAAAGAATATAGAAAGGGTAAAAGAATGTCAATTTGGATCAATGGACGTCTCGGACCACAGCCCTGTGTACATGAAAATTCACACTGACAAGACAAAAACACCATTCCTCTGGAGACTAAATTCAAGTTTACTCAAAGAAGAATTTAAGGAAGAAATAAAAGAAGAAATCTGAAGATAATATAGAAGATAATGAAAAGGACAGTGTTTCTCCAAAAATATTATGGGAAATATTATGTAAAGCGGTTCTGAGGGGTAAATTGATTGCACAAGTCACATTATTGAAAAGAAAGCGTCAAGAAAAAAAAATTGAAATCTGGAACAACAACTAAGTGAATTGGAAGACCAACATAAATTAAAACAAGATGATAATGCTTTGCAGAAGATCAAAAAAATTAAAAAGGAAATAAACCAAGAACTAGAAATTCACATAAATAAAAGAAAACTATTATGAAGCAGGAAGTAAATCAGCCAAAACTTTAGCATATAGACTGAAAAAACAGCAAGCTGAAAGAGCCATAAAATAAGAAAACCATCAACCAAGGAAATAATTTACAAACTGTATTCCTTAAAACAACAGGATGAAAAAGATTTAACTAAAACATTGTTAGACAAACTAAAACTACCAATAATCTCAGAAGAACAAAATAGAACTTTAACAAATACAATAACCGCTAAAGAATTAACAAAAGAATAAAACTACACAAGTCCCCAAGAGCAGATGGATATAATGCAGATTGGTACAAAATTTACTCAGAAGAACTCACACCTCTTGTTTTGAAAACATTCAGTTGGGTTTTAAATGGAGAGAGACAATAATTACAGTTGTCCCAAAAGAGGGAAATGACAAATGTTCCAGTTTCAGACCAATCAGCCTTTTGAACCAAGATTATAAAATCTTTACCTGAATAATGGCAAGAAGATTAGAACATATTATACCTGATATAATAAACTTGAACCAGACAGGATTTATCAAGGAAAGAAAGACAAGAGATAACATCAGACAGACGTTCCATGTGCTTCACCAGATACAAAAAAAAAAAAAAACATCAAAAAGGCCAAGCAGTAATTATGGGCCTAGACGCTCAGAAAGTATTTAACACCGACTGGACATTTCTGTATCGAGTACTTTTTCGATTTCCTTGGAGGAAATAGATCTCGGACCTCAAAAACACACTGCGCCCCCCTTAATAAAGATACACAATATTTGACAACAAATTCAGAATCTATGACCAAGAATCTACAATAAAACACATTTTCAGCTTCCTAGCTCTGTTTTTATGAAGTTCTGGTCTCTCAAACATTAGAAATTAAATTAACATGGCCCTAAAATTTCAACGGGCCAAAACTCAGGAACAGCTCAAGGGACTGAACTAAAATTTTAGATGCTTTCATTTGGTCATTTTAGACATTTTTTGAATTTTTTTCCAGCCAAATCTGAGATTTGGAGGGCGGTTGATTTCATACGGACTGACCCTATTGCAGAACTTGTGTCAAAGTCACTTTCACACATATTATAAATTATTATATCTTAGTATCTCTATATTATGTCCATTTAATCCAAATTATAAAGAGACAAATATGTGGTGCTGCAACAATATTTATCAGTAAAACAGTAATAATAATAGTAATTTGTCTGTGAGTGTGAGACGCTGTCCTGCCCCTGAAGAAATGTATTTGATCTCTCTCTCTCCAACAGAGTTGTAGCTGGACGTTTAAGCTGCTCTACTTGTAAAACAGTTCAATTAAGAAATCGGTTGCTTTTACACTATACTTTTAGAGAGAAAATTAAATGTATATATGTTTTTAAGAAATAAGTCAGACTCAACACCGACTCACAACAGTTACAGAGAAGATATACTGAATCATTACATTCTGAATCTTAACTGGTCTGAATGTAGGAATAAATTAATACTTTCTTTTACTTTTTGTTAATCGTAAACTGCGATCTAAAACTGATCTGAAGAGTTTATTATACAGTTATTACAAGGTTAAAACTCATAAAAGTTGATCTGACAGAAAATGTCTCCACATTTCAGAATGTACAAACTCAGAGAACTCACCGTGTTCAGATGTGGTCATGTGTGTTCATGTGTGTTCAGGTGCAGGTCTCAGTGAAGAGTGAAGCTTCTAGAAGAGCAGAGTCTCTGGAGAGAGTCTGAGGAGCTGAGTCTTGCAGATGAGAAATCCTCCTCTGATCTGAATCATGAGCACATCCTGTTTCATGACAAAGTGTTTGTGATATAATCAGTTGACATAAAGGCTCATGGAATGTGCTCCACTCCTCTTCCTGTTTCCTTTTTTGTTGATGAGCTGCTGCAGGACCTGAAACTTTTTACATTAAAAGCAAATGTGTGGTTTACTTGCCTGCTTCTCTGTATAAGAAGGCAGCCTGGCGAGCCTGCACCTTCTGCTTTCTGTTGAATGCAAGAGCATAGAGCCAATGGCATGGAACAAAATATTAAATGTGCATTTGATTTTATTAAAGTGAATTTGAGTTTAGTGCCAGTAGTAGCACCTGCTCGTGCTCAGGGCCTCATTTTCATATGCACACCTCTTGGACATGACGTCCCACAGAGGGGGGTGGGGTAGGTGTGATGGGGTGGGGGTAGGTGTGGTGGGGGTGGGGGTAGGTGTGTGGGGTGGGGGGTAGGTGTGATGGGGTGGGGGTAGGTGGGGTGGGGGTGGGGGTAGGGTGTGGTGGGGTGGGGTAGGTGTGGTGGGGGTAGGTGTGGTGGGGGGTGGGTGTGGTGGGGTGGGGGTAGGTGTGTGTGGGGGTGGGTGTGTGGGGTGGGGGTAGTGTGTGGGAGTGGTGTGGTGGGGGTGGGGGTAGGTGTGGTGGGAGTAGGTGTGGTGGGGGTGGGGGTAGGTGTGGTGGGGGTGGGGGTAGGTGTGTGGTGGGGGTAGGTGTGGTGGGGGTGGGTGTGATGGGGTGGGGGTAGGTGTGATGGGGTGGGGGTAGTGGTGGTGGGGGTAGGTGTGGTGGGGGTGGGGGTAGGTGTGGTGGGGGTAGGTGGTGGGTGGGGGTGGGTGTGATGGGGTGGGGGTAGGTGTGATGGGGTGGGGGTAGGTGTGGTGGGGGTGGGGGTAGGTGTGTGGGGTGGGGGGTGGTGGTGGGGGGTAGGTGTGATGGGGTGGGGGTAGGTGTGGTGGGGGTGGGGGTAGGTGTGGTGGGGGTGGGGTAGGTGTGATGGGGTGGGGGTAGGTGTGATGGGGTGGGGGGGGTGGTGGTGGGGGTGGGGGTAGGTGTGGTGGGAGTAGGTGTGGTGGGGTGGGGGTAGGTGGGGTGGTGGGGTGGGGTAGGTGTGGTGGGGGTAGGTGTGATGGGGTGGGGGTAGGTGTGATGGGGTGGGGGTAGGTGTGGTGGGGGTGGGGGTAAGGTGTGGTGGGGGTAGGTGGGTGTGGTGGGGGTAGGTGTGGTGGGGGTAGGTGTGGTGGGGGTGGGGTAGTGTGGTGGGAGTAGGTGGGTGGGGGTAGGTGTGGGGGGGTAGGTGTGGTGGGGGTGGGGGTAGGTGTGGGGTGGGGAGTAGGTGTGGTGGGGGTAGGTGTGGTGGGGGTGGGGGTAGGTGTGGTGGGAGTAGGTGTGGTGGGGGTAGGTGTGGTGGGGGTAGGTGTGGGGTGGGGGTAGGTGGTGGGGTGGGGGTGGGGGTAGGTGTGGTGGGGGTAGGTGGTGGTGGGGGTGGGGGTAGGTGTGGTGGGAGTAGGTGTGGTGGGGGTGGGGGTAGGTGGTGGTGGGGGTAGGTGTGGTGGGGTGGGTGGGGTAGGTGTGGTGGGGGTAGGTGTGGTGGGGGTGGGGTAGGGGTGTGGTGGGGGTAGGGTGGTGGTGGGGGGGTGGGGGTAGGGTGGTGGGGTAGGTGGTGGTGGGGGTAGGGTGTGGTGGTGGGGTAGGTGGGGTGGTGGTGGGGTAGGTGTGGTGGGGGTAGGGGTAGGTGGTGGGGTAGGTGGGTGGGGTAGGTGTGGTGGGGGGAGGGGTGGTAGGTGTGGTGGGGGTGGGGTAGGTGTGGTGGGTGGGGGGTAGGTAGGTGGTGGGGGTGGGGGAGGGTGGTGGGGGTAGGTGTGGTGGGGGTGGGGGTAGGTGGTGGTGGGGTAGGTGTGGTGGGGTGGGGTAGGTGTGGTGGGGCGGGGTAGGTGTGGTGGGGGTGGGGGTAGGTGTGGTGGGGGTGGGGTAGGTGTGGTGGGGTGGGGTGGTGGGTGGGGGTAGGTGTGGTGGGGTAGGGGGTGGTGTGGGTGGGGTAGGTGTGTGGGGTGGGGGTAGGTGGTGGGGGTAGGTGTGGGGTGGTGGTGTGGGGGGTAGGTGTGGTGGGGGTGGGGTAGGTGTGGGGGGGGGGGTAGGTGTGGTGGGGGTAGGTGTGGTGGGGGTAGGTGGTGGGGGTGGGGGTAGGTGTGATGGGGTGGGGGTAGGTGTGGTGTGGTGGGGTAGGTGGTGGGGTGGGGGGTGTGGGGTGGGGGTAGGTGTGGTGGGGTGGGGGTGGTGTGTGGGGGGTGGGGGTGGGGGTGGGGTAGGTGTGATGGTGGGGGTAGGTGGGGTGGGGTAGGTGTGGTGGGGTGGTGGGGGGTGTGGTGGGGGGTAGGGTGGTGGGGTAGGGTGGGGGGGGGGGGTAGGTGTGGTGGGTGGGGGTAGGGTGGGGGGGTGGGGGTGGGTGTGGTGGGGGTAGGGGGTGGGGGTGGGGGGGGTGGTGGGGGTAGGTGTGGTGGGGTAGGTAGGTGGGGTGGGGGGTGTGGTGGGGTGGGGGGTGGGGGGGGTGGGGGTGGTGGGGTGGGGGTGGGGTAGGTGGTGGGGGTGGGGGTAGGTGTGGTGGGGGTGGGGGTAGGTGTGGTGGGGTGGGGGTAGTGGTGGGGGTAGTGTGGGGGTGGGGGTAGGTGTGGTGGGGGTGGGGGTAGGTGTGGTGGGGTAGGTGTGGTGGGGGTGGGGTAGGTGTGGTGGGTGGTGGGGGGTGGGGGTAGGTGGTAGGTGGGGTGGGGGTAGGTGTGGTGGGGGTGGGGTAGGGTGGTGGGGGTAGGTGTGGTGGGGGGTGGGGGTAAGGTGTAGGGTGGGGGTGGGGGTAGGGTGGTGGGGTGGGGGTGGGGGTAGGTGTGGTGGGGGTAGGTGGTGTGGTGGGGTGGGGGTAGGTGTGGTGGGGGTAGGTGTGGTGGGGTGGGGTAGGTGTGGTGGGGTGGGGGTAGGGTGTGGTGGGGGTAGGTGTGGTGGGGGTAGGTGTGGTGGGGGTGGGGGTAGGGGTGGGGAGTAGTGTGTGGGGGTGGGGGTAGGTGTGGTGGGGTGGGGGTAGGTGTGGTGGTGGGGTGGTGGGGGTAGGTGTGGTGGGGGTGGGGTAGGTTGGTGGGGTAGGTGTGGATGGGCGTCTGGGAGGTGAAGAGATGAGGGTCCAGGAGATGAAAAAACATTTAAAATGCAAATTGAGTAGATTTTGGGCTGTTGTCCTGCTGCTTTGTTTTGGGGTTCAAACCTGTGATGGTCTTCATCTCCCTCCACATGGTGTTGTTCTGTTGGAGTTTTACCTCCAACTTCCTGCCATAGGCCTCCAGACCCTGTCTGAGCTGGACCTTCAGCTGTCGTTCCCTCCTCTTCACCTCGTCCTTGTCTCCAGAGTTGAAGGCTTCTTCTTATTAAGTAGATCTTTCAGCTGGTCGGTGATCCAGGGTTTGTTGTTGGAGTAACAGTGGACAGTGTGTGTGGAGACGACTGTATCTTCACAGACGGTGATGTTCTCTGTTCTACAGTCCGTCATGCTGTTGATGTTGTCTTCATGGAGCTGGCAATTGTGACAATGACACATGTACAGAGAACAACAGAACTGAAGCACGCAAAACATCTCTGAAGTTTTAACAAAGGCAGACGTTCTAGTCACTTACAGTCAAGTTTACTCACAGTACTGGAGCTTTGGGTGAACAAAAACACGGTGTGGGTCTGTGTGGGTCTTACAAAACATTGAATGTGCAGAAATACTGAGGTCCTGGAGGTTTTGAGTGTGAGTTTTCCACTGGGCTATGAACATTTCATACAGTTAAAGTGAAACTAAACACTAAATCTACTTTTTGCTTCTCAACTCTGTATATGGGGTTTTAAACACTTAAATCTAAGTTTGTGCTTCCTCCAGAGGCCTCTGTGATTTAAAGTAGTATGTGACATCACACAGCACTGCCCTGATCACAGACAGGTGCCTCTGATACAAATACCTGTCTGCAGGGGCGGAGTCTGAAGTGTGGACACCTGTTCGACCAGTCACACTGCTCCTTATACTTCAAGTCAGATGACACGACTACAAAGTCGATCATCGCCGATGAATCCTGGTGCCACGTGCACTGATGGACCTTGTGCTTGAACATGGTGTTTGTCATGGACAAAATGACGAGCACAGAAGTCCAATAACAAAACACCGCTCAGGTTCAGATCAGGGAGGCCGTCCTCCCAATCACCCCTCTCCAAGTGTCACTGTCGTTGCCCACGTTTGCGCTGAAGTCCCCAGTAGAACAACGGAGTCCCTGGTCAGTGCACTGTCTAGTACCCCTCCCAGGGCCTGGCCGAAGGCCGAGTACTCGAGTACTCTGCACTGCTGTTCGGCCCGTAGGCCCCACACCACAGTGAGAGACCTGTCCCCGACCCGAAGGCGCAGGGACGCGACCCTCTCGTTCTGTGCAGTGTTGGTGACTCTCCCTGTCAGCCTCTGTGCAGTGAGAGACACATTGTCACAGCAGAGGTCGGCAGGTGACCAATGGTGGAACGACAGAAGGTCACCAGCAGCTTGTGTTTAGTTGCTCCTTCCTGAGCACCTCAGGATGTGCAGTCACTGCTGGGCCTTTTTGACCAGTGCTGAGGTGTTGACTGACCAGGAGAGATCCACAGAGATTTGAACCCCAAGGAATTTGAAGGACTCCAGTCACTCCACACTTTGGCCATTGATGTACAGAGGGGCGGGGGGGCTCTGTTCCTCCGAAAGTCCAGGATGAGTTCCTTAGTCTTTGTAATGTTCAGAGCCAAGTTGTTAGTTGCACACTACTCGCTGAGTTTCAGGACCTCATCTCTGTAGGTGCCTCATTCCCCTCTGGTATCAGCCCCACCAGCGTCCTGTCATCAGTGAGTTTGACCATGATGTTCTGTGCGTGGAACTGCAGTCGGGAGTGTAGAGCAAGTAGAGGAGAGGACTCAGCACACAGCCCTGGGGGAGCTGGTGCTGAGAGTGTGGGTGGATGATGGTGGGACCCAGTTTCTCCTGCTGGGGTTGACTGACCAGAAAGTCCTTGATCCAGGAGCAGGTGGATGGTGGGAGCTCCAGGTTGGCCAACTTGGGGATCAGGATGTCTGGTATTACTGTGTAAAAGCTGAGCTGCGGTCAGTGAAGAGCATCCTGACATAGCTCTCCTGTTTCTCCAAGTGGTTCAGTGCAGAGTGGAGGGCGATGGTTATAGCATCTTGCATCAAATCATCATAAGGGAAATTTGAACCGCTCTTACTCTGACCACCCCCCTGGACCTGTTTGACCCAACCAGGGGCAAAAAACCCCCGACAACACAGCTCCCAGGATCATTCAGACACTCAAACCTCTCCATCACTTTAAGGTGACGGTTCAAAGAGAGGAAGATAAAAAGAGATGGGTGTCAATAAGGCAAAATTATATAAATGTAAATGTACAAGTCAAAATAAAATAGAAAATCTGTAAAAAATAAATATCTCAGAAGAGGTAGTATGAAAAAACTGCAAAAATGATATAATGATTGACAGAACACAGGGTTATCTGTTCCATAAGGGTGAGTTGTACAGTTGTAGGGAGTATTATCTGTCCCTTTTTAGTCTGGTACAATATAAAAACACTGACATAAATGTTGCATCAGTTCATGAGTGATGACACAATGGATTCACATCCAGTGGGGCCAAAGTAGAGGCACCTTGAAGGCCAAAATGTCGTCTAAAATGCTTTAAATTTTTAGGGTTGATTTCACGATGACATTCTTACAACACGGAGCTAATGAAAGATTCAGGGGAGAATGAACAAGAGCAGACACGGAGACCAGTGCAGATGAAAAACACGCCATTACCATCCAACAAAGAGGGGCACTGTATGCTCAAGCTGTGCCCAGAGCTGCACTATCTTCAAGTCATCTGCCCAGAAGTGAAACAGAAAATCTGGTAAAGCAAGTCCTCCAGAAAATTTAGGCTTTTGAAGCAGAGATTTGCAGTTCTTGCAATTCTTTTCACTGAATTGATTCTAGCAGCTGGAGACAAATATAGTATCATCCAACATTTAAGAACTCCATGCATGTGTGCATCTAGGGGAGATTGTTAACACGCTCTCCTCGGGGTCACATTGACCCGATGAAAGATTTTTTTCCTTCCCGCTCTCTTGGGGCGGGTCAGTCAGACCCAAAAAATAATTTTTAAATGAATTCTCTCCAGGTGAGAAAATACATTTTTGGGTCTGATTGACCCGCCCCAAGAGAGCGGGAAGGAAAAAAATCTTTCGTCGGGTCAACGTGACCCCGGGTTTAAATATCCTCATCTGAGAAGTTCTCCTCTGATTTGAATCATGAGCACATCCTGTTTCATGACAAAGTGTTTGTGATATAATCAGCTGACATAAAGGCTCATGGAATGTGCTCTACTCCTGTTCCTGTTTCCTGTTTTTGTTAATGAGCTGCTGCAGGACCTGAAACTTTTTTCCAACGCATATTGACGTATGCAGACGTATTTGACATGTTCCAGACGACCGCAGAACTTACTGAATGTGTTTCCAACTTGTAGCTACAGTTTAATGTCGTATTGTCAGCGTTTAGGAGAATCGGTATAAAAATGGGTCAGTACTCTTCCAGACTTTGTGCTCCCATATTTCACATGAGCCGATGCAAAACACTTGATCAGAGAAAACTTCGGCCACAGAGGATATCAGACAGTGGGAAAATGTCCTCACTGAGAGTTGTAGGAAACAATTATTTGCATTTTTAAAGAGCGTCATGTTGGCGATCTGCGGAGAACACATACAGCCTAACCAATCAATTCATTCTTCCATCTCAATGAGAAGACTTTATTACTCTGTATTATCCACAGAATTTGTCCTCCGCAAATAATGAAATCCAGTCAACAAAACCACAATATTAATCCATTTGAGTTGTTCTTTGAAAGTAAAAAGGCGAGAGTCACTCGTGTGTTTGTTTACATCGTGTGAAGCTGCAGTTTCGTGATAGTGACTCTACTTCCTGTGGACTTTATCTTCAGTCTTTTATGCTTTAAAAACCAAGTATCTGAAGTATTGCACCACATTTCACAAATAAAAATAACTCAGTTTTGTCTTGTACCTAAACGAGAAGTGCAAATTTCTGAGCTCGAGAAGTGCAGTGGCGACTGATTTTACTGTAGACAGGAAACAGCGGACGCGATCGCGCTCACAACTTTACAGCCTGTGGTCTGTAGACAGATCCCGCTGCTCTGACCTGTCAATCAATCTGTTGCATTCAGCACCATGTACAGAGAGAGATTGATATGATTGTTATGACCCAGCTCGTTTGGGGTGAGGGAAGTAATAAAAATAAAACCAAGATGTAAAATGGAATAAATTAAATAACGTTTAATTAACAGGAATGTAAAGGTAAATTAACAAAACATTAAAAATATACAGAAAACAACCTAAACTAAGAAACAGAACAACAGAATAAACAGAGTTTTGTGCCACAAAAGGGTCACGCAGGCACACACAAAAACGAGTGGTAAAACTTAGGGACACACATTAAACCAAAACACAAGTTCCCCAAATTAAACCACATAAACCCACAAACAGAATCGAGTGACCAAATCAAAAAAGGCACAAAACTAAACTAAACTAAACTACACACACACAAAACAAAATGGCAGACTGACCACCAAGACCAGCAGCCCCGAACAGGTGCAGATATATCGTATGATATCATTTAAATTGTCGAGTGGCAGACTTTTAATAGGCGCCAACGACATGTGATCGTTGGCGATACGCTGCCGTGCGCTATGTATAGGTTAGACCAGGCATGTCCAAACTACAGCCCGTGGGCCAAATGCGGCCCTCAGACAAATTTTTCTTGGCCCTCAGTCTTCCAGGAGAATTGGCCCACATTATCTTACATCAATTAAAAATTAAAAACTTTTTACTGCAAGTTTTTTGAAAATCTACCTCGATAAAGCGAATATTGAAGATTTAGTGTTTGGTTTTGAGGATTTTAGCGTGAATAAAGACTCACTGTATTGAGCTCCAGTCTACAGCCCTCGGTCGTCGCTCTGCTTCATCCCTGGGTTAGATTGTCTTTGGGCATAAGTTGTGGACGCTGGCAACACGCTCAGCATTAGATGGTATAAGTTATCTATATGTTATCAAAACGTCTTCTATAAGTTACTAATACGTTATGTATACGTCCAACTCATTATGAATACACTATGTATATGCCCAAATTTGAAAAAAAAAAAAACATCGATGGTCCAGCATATGCCAGCGATTTAGGGAAATTCTGGTACATCTGCAAACATTCTCTAAATCATCAAGGTGTGACAGGGCGTTTAAATGTGCATTTGATTTTATTAAAGTGCATTTGAGTTTAGTGCCAGTAGTAGCACCTGCTCGTGCTCAAGGCCTCATTTTCATACGGCATGACGTCCCACAGTTATAACCATAGACTGTAAATAAACAGGAAGTGAACCTGGGGGCTCTTCCTGTTCCTTCTTTCTGCTCTCTTTGACTTACATTGGAATATTGTGTCGATAATAGTCTCTGTGCTGTTGTACTTGTTCTGATCCTGATCCAGATTGTTCTAAACACATTCAGCAAAGGTTCTAAAGGTTCTGCTCTGTTCTGTCAGTGGAACTTTTTTAGGATCCAGACCTGAGAAACATAAGGATCTAGTTTTGATATTAATTTTAGTATTGATTTGAATTTGATTTTTGGTTCTTTTGACTAAAACTAATCTGAAATACAGTAATTCTCTGATTAGTCCTGGTGTAGGCCTGTGTGATGAGAGCGCAGCTTCGCCTGCAGAGCTGGCAGAGTGCACAGAGCCTCCCTCTCTGCTGTTGCTGTAAATACTTTTTTGGACTCTGCTTTGCCGTTTTCACTGTAAATATTGCACTTTGTGTGTTGGGCTGTGGTGTAAATAAAAAAATTCATTTTTTTTTTTTTCATCATTTTATTTATTTTATTTTGGACGAACCAGTGACATCCTGGTTTGGACTATAAAATAAATTAAATTGTTTAAGGGTTTTAACAGATTTGGAACTGGAGGATAAGTGGATGGTTTTCTTATAATACTGGATGTCAGAAAGGAAAATGAGAAAATAGAAGATGATGAATAAATTTAAAGAATAAATCTTATAATAAAGATAAGATGAATAAATTTACATTTGTTCACATTTGTGGCCGTACGTACAGAAGCCGAGAGGGTCACAACAAACGCAAACGCCGCAACAAATACAAATGCGTCAACATAACAAAAAGCCACAACACACCAAAAAAAGCCACAGCGGAAGTGACTGGGGACTCGATTTTAATGCAAACGCCACAACAAATAGAAATGCCACAACACATTAAAAAGCCACAACACATTAAAAAGCCACAACAGAAGTGACCGCGGGACTCTATTTTCCGACGGACCGATCAAGCGGCAAGTGAAGAAGAAGAACTACAACGTGAAACGAATAATGATAAAACAATAAATTACTTTTACTTACGTTTCCAACTTCTCTGTTCCTTTACTTTTCACATTGTAGTTCTTCTTCTTCACTTGCCGCTTGATCGGTCTGTCGGAAAATAGAGTCCCGCGGTCACTTCCGCTTGTGGCTTTTTAATTTTTAATGTGTTGTGGCTTTTTAATGTGTTGTGGCTTTTTAATGTGTTGTGGCTTTTTAATGTGTTGTGACTTTTTAATGTGTTGTGGCTTTTTAATGTGTTGTGGCTTTTTAATGTGTTGTGGCTTTTTAATGTGTTGTGGCTTTTTAATGTGTTGTGGCTTTTGTGTTTGTGTTGTGGCATTTGTATTTGTTGCGGTGTTTGCATTAAAATAGAGTCCCATGGTCATTTCTGTTGTGGCTTTTTTTGGTGTGTTGTGGCTTTTTGTTGTGTTGTCGCATTTGTATTTACTGCGGCGTTTGTGTTTGTTGTGGCCCCTCTCGGCTTCCGTACATACCGGCTTGTGAAAGCGTGAACCCGTCAGATCAGAAGCTCAGAGTCGGGTCTGATCAGGACTTGGATGGAGACTCTGGGAAAATCAGGAACCACAGGAGGCGCCAGTGGGAATAACTGTTTATGTTGTGTCCTTAGGCAAGACACTTCACCCACATTGCCTGGTATGAAAGTGGTGTGTGTGTGAGTGATGGTGGTCGGAGGGACCGATGGCGCCGATTGGCAGCTGCACTTCTGTCAGTCCTGTATGAAATCAGCCGTGTTCAAGGAATCTCCCCTATGAGCCGCCTCAGATTTGGCTGAAAAAATTTCTAAAAATTCTAAAATGACCAAATGAAAGAATCTAAAATTTTAGCTCAGTCCCTTGAGTCGTTCCTGAGTTATGGCCCAGTGAAATTTTGGGGCCATGTTCACTTTTTCTGAAGCTTTAATTTATAAACATGTTTTAGACCAGAACTTCATCTAAAATTGAGCGAGGAAAGCTGAAACTGTGTATTATTGTAGATTCTTGGTCACAGATTCTGAATCTGTTGTCAAATATTGTGTATCTTTATTAAGGGGGGCGCTGTGGGCCCCAAAATCTCACATTTGGTCACCGCTCTTTTTTTTTTTTTTTTTTTTTGAGGTCCAAGATCTATTTCCTCCAAGCAGATCTTTACAAACTAACTGAGCCTGAATATTTGAGACAATGAACATTTCTGACACAAATCTCACACTTTTCTGAGTTTTCATGTGGACGGTGGAGAGTCTCAAATATGTTCACAGACCAAATGTTGATCTTTTTGGCCTCTTCTTTGGAGCCTCGGTTCCACATGTGACACAGTTAGATGTTGATCAAACTTTTACCAGAGAAACTTTGTCATATTCTGATGAGTTTAAAGTCATAAAAACATCAACTATTAACTTCCTTCATTTCAAACAGAATATTTGAAAATGAGTCTCATGGGTCATTTTTGGTGGAGTTTAGGGACTTTTCCACCTGCAGAAAGATTCACTTCCCTTTAATAAACTTAAACACTATTTGTTTGTTCTAAGGGAAAACAGTTGGAGATTATTTGTGGTACATTACTTGGAAAAGTGTCATTAATCCTTTGAGAAAATTCAACTATTAACTCTGTACAAAATTATGAAAAAAGGTTTGTTTGCATTATTTATTCTATTTTTATTTGAGGAAGATAATTTGTTTTCTCACAAAGAAACAGTTTTTCATGTTGTATAAGTAAAACAACAAAAGTTAAGATAGTTTTTATAGAAACTGATCAAAGGCAAATTACATTTCCTGTTAAATCACGAAGTCTCTGATTCTATAACCATGACTTTCAGTACCACTATATGTATATTATTTTTGCACAAAAATATTACAAGAAGGAAATAACATGAACAAGGAAAAATTTGATACTGACACAAAAGTTACCAAAATACAATAATCTGATCTGTTTTTGTTCATCTGATAGAAATTACATTTAAAAAATCTGTGTGAAAAACAACCTCAACAGAAAATACCAACATACTGGAAAAATCTGAACATGTAGATCATCTGCTTTTGTATCTTGCACACTAAGTGTTCCTCACGACTAATGAACTTCTCAAGTCATGTTTGGATCGTGTCATAATCTGCAGGGTCAAGGAGATAATCTCGTGCTCTTCTTTTCTGAACTTCTGGAACCTTAACACAACAGATTCTGTTCTGAAATGGGACCCAACAAGTTTCTGCCGATGTTCAGGAGGACACATGAGGGTTCTGTCGTCTCCATTCTCACATAGACGTCACCATGTTCATCTGAACACTCTGAAATATTCCCAGTGAACCACCTGATGTCATAAATACATGCATGTACTGACCTGGTACAGAGAAATCTGATACAATCTCATTTTGTATTTCAGAAACTGAAACTTCAGGACATAAATGATCTTGAGATGTTCTCCTCATTTCTAATCTGACACCAGAATGAAACTGTGGTGTGATCTAGTACCATTCCCAGTCTTTGTCTTGCTGTAGCTCTTCTAGTTTGAAAATAAGTTCATGGTTTGTTATGTCTTTAGAGCTTGTAAAGAAAAACTTTAAATTCTTTATGTTTTGTAAAGTTCACTCAAACATCTGGAGTGTGGTCAATATTTGTTTTTTGTCAGTCAGATCAATTTTGATATTTGTCAGTTGAAGACTGGTCCTTGCAGATAATTGAATCTTTCTGCAGGTGGAAAAGTCCCTAAGCTCCACCAAAAATGACCCACGAGACTCATTTTCAAAAATTCTGTTTGAAATGAAGGAAGTTAATAGTAGATATTTTTATGACTTTAAACTCATCAGAATATGACAAAGTTTCTCTGGTAAAAAATTAATCAACATCTAACTGTGTCACATGTGGAACTGAGGCTCCAAAGAAGGAGCCAAAAAGATCAAACCTGGACTGTGAACATATTTGAGACTCTCCACCGTCCACATGAAAACTCAGAAAAGTGTGAGATTTGTGTCAGAAATGTTCATTGTCTCAAATATTCAGGTTCAGTTAGTTTGTAAAGATCTGCTTGGAGGAAATAGATCTAGGAACTTAAAAATTGAAAAAAAAAAATTGAGCAGTGACCAAATGTGAGATTTTGGGGCCCACAGCGCCCCCCTCAATAAAGATACACAATATTTGACAACAGATTCAGAATCTGTGACCAAGAATCTACAATGATACGAATGTTCAGCTTCCTCGCTCAATTTTAGATGAAGTTCTGGTCTCAAACATGTTTATAAATTAAGGCTTCAGAAAAAGTGAACATGGCCCCAAAATTTCACTGGGCCATAACTCAGGAACGACTCAAGGGACTGAGCTAAAATTTGAGATTCTTTCATTTGGTGATTTTAGAATTTTTAGAAATTTTAGAGCCAAATCTGAGACGGCTCATAGGGGAGGGCGGCTGATTTCATACAGACTGACCCCTCTGTCAGTCTGCCCCAGGGCAGCTGTGGCTACAACAGTAGTTTACCATCAGCAGGTGTAGAGTAAATGAATGATGCTGAATTTATTTGTACGTTTATTTTATTAAGGAAAAGCCCCTTGAGGTGAGTCACGTCGTTTTCGAGGGGGATCCTCATCATCCAAAGAAAACAACAAGCCTCAAAAATACAAACAAGCAAAACAAAACAACATATCTAAAACAGAAACACAGAACGATAAGACAGAGTACATAGACACAGACATTAAACATAAACATAGAGAAACGTTAATATAACAACCGTACAAATCCCTCACTAAAAGCATCACATTGTGTTTTAAGATGAGTGAATAAGTCTTTCTTAAAGATGTGGAATGATGATTCCATAAACCAAAAACTGGCACCACTGTGAAATTACAAAGAAACATCAACTTTTTAACTTTGAAAATTTTATCAATTTTAATAATCTTAAATTATTTTTTAAGTGTCTTAACTGCGATACACCATTACACTCAGAATTTGCCAGGACCATAAAATGTTCACACAGAGCGAACACAAGAGGCGCTGCTCATGGTGATTGTGTTGTTCAGGTACAGGACGACTCTGGGTCAGTCCTCGTTCTCTTTTAAAGGGGCCAGTCTGTGGAACGGTTTAACCAGCTCATTTAAAATTGGAAACCAACTACAACAAATTTAAAAGGAAATTAAAATTATTGTATGTTTCCAATCAAAACTGCATCCACTGAAAATGTTCTGTATATATTTTATCTGTATGTAATTTATGTGTCTTGTATTCTCTGTTTTTATGCATGTAGTTTATATTTTTATATGGACAGGTGTTGAAAACTACACTTGTGCTAAAACACTCAAAGCATCTGGCTTGTCTAATGCGATTGTGATGTCCTTAATAAACATAAATAAAAAAAATTTAAAAAAATGATGTGGAGCGCAGAGAGTTTGGCAAATTGTTCCAGTCTGACGGTGCTTTGACTCTGAACGCTCTTCGTCCAGTGACTCTGGAGGTCCTGGGTACTACAAAGGAAGGACGGTCTAATTGTCAGAGAGCATGGTGAAGAAAATGGAATAAAGTATTGTTGGAGGTAAGATGGACAGAAAAGAAAAATGCATTTAAAGATGAACTGAAACCAGTGAAAGCGCATTCTTGCATCAGGAGGTAAACAATCCAGAGTTTCATACAAAATCCAATGGTGCGTGAGACATGGACATTGCAAGATGAATCTACACAAACTATTGAAGGAAACACACAGAGGACGTCGGTGAATAATGTTCTGTAAAGGGTCTTTAAAAGCTCTATAGAAATAAAGACTTAGTTATTTTCTTATTTACATTTATGGATATGAAATTCTCCTTAGATAATTAAGAGATGAACGACGAATGAGGAGAGGAGGAGATATTAACAGACTGTTCCTACGAAGAGAAAGTTTCTATATTTATTTCTTACAAACACTGACCCCTGGTGGCTAAATCAAGAATATTAAATTAAACTCGCTCGATGAGGACATATGATTGATGGACTGATGTCATGGCTTATGTTACATGATGTGCAGTGTTGGGAGTAACGTGTAGGAAAAGTAGTGAGTTACTGTGCGGCGTTGTTTTTTTTACTTTAATGCAGTAAAGTGGCATTACAGGGAAAAACGTGGTAATATTTTCCTGTGTACAAATGTGACCATCGTTACGGTTCCGAGTGTCGGGTCGGTGCGGAGGTGAAGCCCGCGTAGACCGTCCGGTGACCGCAGGTGAAAGGACCGACGCAGAACTCCACGCTCCACGAGACGAAGAACAGACGACGCA
The DNA here is from genome assembly GCF_026225935.1 of Boleophthalmus pectinirostris. Lineage (NCBI taxonomy): Eukaryota > Metazoa > Chordata > Actinopteri > Gobiiformes > Gobiidae > Boleophthalmus > Boleophthalmus pectinirostris. The sequence continues at coordinate 1,395,640 of NW_026571290.1, forward strand.
CGATCGAGCTCGGGATCCTCTCAGGGGCGGGCCTAGATTCTAAGTTCTAGTCCAAGATTAGTCCTGGTTCAGTCCACGGTTTAGTGCTGGTTTGGTCCTGGTTCAGTCCACGGTTAGGTCCACGGTTTTAGACCTGGTTTGGTCCTGGTTCAGTCCTTGTTTAGACCTAGTTTAGTCCTGGTTACCTCCGCCAAGGAGGTTATGTTTTTACCAGCGTTTGTTTGTTTGTCTGTTTCCAACATAACTCAAAAAGTTATGGACTGATTTTGATGAAATTTTCAGGATTTGTTGGAAATGTGCAAAGGAAGAACTGATTTCATTTTGGGGGTGATCCAGAAGAAATCCTGGATTCTGGATCACTTTGAAATTTTAGTCAACATTGTGGTAAATGGGGCCAAAAATTGTGTTTCTCAATATCTCGGTTAATTATTGACCAAACCCCATGAAATTTGACTCAGGGATGGACAATGGGATCCTCTTTCATATTCCAAAGGCTGATCCGGATCTGATCCAGAAGACTGATTTTATCACAATTTATATAAAAAATGGGGGTAGTCCTTGGCGGAGGTCTGCGCTCTCTGACTGCTTTTCTAGTTCAGTCCTGGTTCAGTCCTGGTTCAGTCCTGGTTCAGTCCTGGTTCAGTCCTGGTTCAGTCCTGGTTCAGTCCTGGTTCAGTCCGTCTACAGAGGAGAAAATAAAACCATGATTCAGACCAAGAAGATGGAAAATATCAGTTTTATTTGAAAAATGATTTTACAAAAAGCCTTTGATTTGTGGGATGAAGTCGTGTGTTTTCTGTGTTTTACACATCAGGATCAGAACAGGGTTAAAGCCCCACGGCGGAATATTTCTTCACATTAGAATAACAAATTACAAAAAGCGAAAAGACCAAAATACAAGAGCAGGAATGTACGTTTAGATCAACTTATTTAGTTTTATCCTTAAAGAGGAAATATCGACTCTGGAGTTTTAACTGGGTGTTCACACCAAAGTGTCAAAAAATGTCCTTCATGTCTCTATTTGGAGCCTTTGCATTTGAGTTCAGAAGCCGTGGACAAATGGGAGAAAAATACTTGACGAGCGTCTGTTGCCCTGGAAACAAGAGCCCGGTCCCGGTCTTTTCCCAAAACGATGGACCAGACTGAGAGACTTTAGTGTTTTTATTACATAAAACCATCAGAGGAGGAGATCGACTCGGCGCGTTTATATTTATACTCCACTAATGTCACTGGATCAGTCCCGGTCTAGTCCCGGTCTAGTCCCGGTCTAGTCCCGGTCTAGTCCCGGTCTAGTCCCGGTCTAGTCCCGGTCTAGTCCTGGTGATCTGCTCGGTGATTGTGGTGTATATATTTATACTCTGCTAATGTTTGTGTCTCTGGTTCTTGGGTCTTTCTCTTTCTTCTGGATAATAACGTCTCTACGTCTCTGGATACTCGTCCCTGATTGGTTGATGTGGCGCGTCCGATGTGAAAAGTTCAGCATTTTCATCTTCTGCCGCTGACGCTCTGGACGCATGTCTAGAGCGTTGACGCCAGAACTCTGAAGACACGCCGCAAAAACTCAGGACGCCCCAGACGCCCCAGACGCCCCAGACGCCCCTCCACAGACTTTACATATAAACTGGACATTTTGACGCTTCGGTGTGAATCTCAACAGTTCACAAATTTACACCAACATGTTCCATTTATTTTAAAAATATATATTCACCCAAAACAATGTGTTATTACCCCAGAGAAGTATAATACTCCCTCCTCATGACCCCAGAGAAGTATAATACTCCCTCCTCATGACCCCAGACAAGTATAATACTCCCTCCTGGTGGTGCTGGTGGTCTTCTCAGTGGAAGACGACGCTGTGGACCACACTATGGGCCATGGACATGGTGGTCAGGAGCCCCACGATCCAGCTGAGGCCGCGGGACGGCTGCGGCAGAGCGCGCAGGTACGCCACCGTGTGGATGAAACGAGAACACACAAAGACGCGGAAGTGGAGCAGGGCCCAGGCCGGATCGGGGCCGGTCAGAGAGTAAAGAAAACCAATGAGAACGAACGGAACGATGTTCTCCAGGTCGTTCTGATGGCACCTGCAAAAGAACAACAATCATAAACAACAACAAACAACAACAACAACAACAGAAACAACAACAAACAGAAACAACAACAGAGTACAAGTAGTAGTAGTAGCAGTAGTAGTAGCAGTAGTAACAGTAGCAGCAGTAGCAGTAGCAGTAGCAGTAGTAACAGTAGCAGCAGTAGCAGTAGTAGCAGTAGCAGTAGTAGTAGCAGTAGTAGTAGCAGTAGCAGTAGCAGTAGCAGTAGTAGCAGTTGTAGTAGCAGTAGCAGTAGCAGTAGCAGTAGTAGCAGTAGCAGCAGTAGCAGCAGTAGTAGCAGTAGCAGTAGTAGCAGTAGCAGTAGCAGCAGTAGTAGCAGTAGTAGCAGTAGTAGCAGTAGTAGCAGCAGTAGTAGCAGTAGTAGCAGTAGTAGCAGTAGTAGCAGTAGTAGTAGTAGTAGTAGTAGTAGTAGCAGTAGCAGTAGTAGCAGTAGCAGCAGTAGCAGCAGTAGCAGCAGTAGCAGCAGTAGTAGTAGTAGTAGCAGTAGTAGCAGTAGCAGTAGTAGCAGTAGTAGCAGTAGTAGTAGTAGTAGTAGTAGTAGCAGTAGCAGCAGTAGCAGTAGTAGCAGTAGTAGCAGTAGTAGCAGTAGTAGCAGTAGTAGTAGTAGTAGCAGTAGCAGTAAGCAGTAGTAGCAGTAGTAGCAGTAGTAGCAGTAGTAGCAGTAGTAGCAGTAGTAGCAGTAGTAGTAGTAGTAGTAGTAGTAGCAGTAGCAGTAGCAGTAGCAGCAGTAGCAGCAGTAGCAGCAGTAGCAGCAGTAGTAGTAGCAGTAGCAGTAGTAGTAGTAGCAGTAGTAGTAGTAGTAGCAGTAGCAGTAGTAGCAGCAGTAGTAGCAGTAGTAGTAGCAGTAGTAGTAGTAGCAGTAGTAGCAGTAGCAGTAGTAGTAGCAGTAGTAGCAGTAGTAGTAGCAGTAGTAGCAGTAGTAGCAGTAGTAGCAGTAGTAGCAGTAGTAGCAGTAGTAGCAGTAGTAGTAGCAGTAGCAGTAGCAGTAGCAGTAGCAGTAGTAGCAGTAGCAGTAGTAGCAGTAGTAGCAGTAGTAGTAGTAGCAGTAGTAGTAGTAGTAGTAGCAGTAGTAGTAGTAGCAGTAGTAGTAGCAGTAGTAGCAGTAGCAGTAGTAGCAGTAGTAGCAGTAGTAGTAGCAGTAGTAGCAGTAGTAGCAGTAGTAGCAGTAGTAGCAGTAGTAGCAGTAGTAGCAGTAGTAGTAGTAGCAGTAGTAGCAGTAGTAGTAGCAGTAGTAGCAGTAGTAGCAGTAGTAGCAGTAGTAGTAGTAGTAGCAGTAGTAGCAGTAGTAGCAGTAGCAGTAGTAGCAGTAGTAGCAGTAGCAGTAGTAGCAGTAGCAGTAGTAGCAGTAGTAGCAGTAGTAGTAGTAGTAGCAGTAGTAGCAGTAGTAGTAGCAGTAGTAGTAGCAGTAGTAGCAGTAGTAGCAGTAGTAGTAGTAGCAGTAGTAGTAGTAGTAGCAGTAGTAGTAGTAGTAGTAGTAGTAGTAGCAGTAGTACCTTCGTGCTCTCTCCACGTCATCGTTTGTTCTCACGAGTTGTTTTAAATCTTCTGGTTTAGACGAATGAGCTGCTGCGTCCTCAGGGTTTTGAAACGCCTGAAACACAAGAAATACACAAGAGTACACACAAGTACTGCGTCAGTACACACCAGAGTACACACAAGTACTGCGTCAGTACACACCAGAGAACACACCAGAGTACACACAAGTACTGCGTCAGTACACACCAGAGAACACACCAGAGTACACACAAGTACTGCGTCAGTACACACCAGAGTACACACAAGTACTGCGTCAGTACACACCAGAGTAACACACCAGAGTACACACAAGTACACACAAGTACTGCGTCAGTACACACAAAAGTAGTCAGTACACACAAGTACTGCGTCAGTACACACCAGAGTACACACAAGTACTGCGTCAGTACACACCAGAGTACACACAAGTACTGCATCAGTACATACAAGAGTACACACAAGTACTGCGTCAGTACACACCACAGTACACACAGGAGTACACGCACGAGTACACGCACGAGTACACGCACGAGTACACGCACGAGTACACGCACGAGTACACAGATTCATACACCAACACATACACATTGTGAGGGAAGCGCTGCAGTCGTAGTAGTATTAGTATCACTAGAAGTACTTTCTGGGTGATGCGGTAGTACGCGGTCAATAGGAGTAGTCGTAGTATTTGCAGTACCTTGCGGGTCAGGCAGTAGTACTCGTAGTATTTGCAGTACCTTGCGGGTCAGGCAGTAGTACTCGTAGTATTTGCAGTACCTTGCGGGTCAGGCAGTAGTACTCGTAGTATTTGCAGTACCTTGCGGGTCAGGCAGTAGTACTCGTAGTATTTGCAGTACCTTGCGGGTCAGGCAGTAGTACGCGGTCAGTAGTAGTACTCGTAGTATTTGCAGTACCTTGCGGGTCAGGCGGTAGTACGCGGTCAGTAGTAGTACTCGTAGTATTTGCGGTACCTTGCGGGTCAGGCGGTAGTACTGGTAGTATTTGCAGTACCTTGCGGGTCAGGCGGTAGTACGCGGTCAGTAGTACTGGTAGTATTTGCAGTACCTTGCGGGTCAGGCGGTAGTACGCGGTCAGTAGTACTGGTAGTATTTGCAGTACCTTGCGGGTCAGGCGGTAGTACGCGGTCAGTAGTACTGGTAGTATTTGCAGTACCTTGCGGGTCAGGCGTAGTAGTGCGGTCAGTAGTAGTACTGGTAGTATTTGCAGTACCTTGCGGGTCAGGCGGTAGTACTGGTAGTATTTGCAGTACCTTGCGGGTCAGGCGGTAGTACTGGTAGTATTTGCAGTACCTTGCGGGTCAGGCGGTAGTACTGGTAGTATTTGCAGTACTTGCGGGTCAGGCGTAGTATCGTAGTATTTGCAGTACCTTGCGGGTCAGGCAGTAGTACGTAGTTATTTGCAGTACCTTGCGGGTCAGTAGCAGTAGTACTGGTAGTAGTATTTGCAGTACCTTGCGGGTCAGGCGGTAGTACTGGTAGTATTTGCAGTACCTTGCGGGTCAGGCGGTAGTACGCGGTCAGTAGTAGTACTGGTAGTATTTGCAGTACCTTGCGGGTCAGGCGGTAGTACGCGGTCAGTAGTAGTACTGGTAGTATTTGCAGTACCTTGCGGGTCAGGCGGTAGTACGCGGTCAGTAGTACTGGTAGTATTTGCAGTACCTTGCGGGTCAGGCGGTAGTACGCGGTCAGTAGTAGTACTGGTAGTATTTGCAGTACCTTGCGGGTCAGGCGGTAGTACGCGGTCAGTAGTAGTACTGGTAGTATTTGCAGTACCTTGCGGGTCAGGCGGTAGTACGCGGTCAGTAGTAGTACTGGTAGTATTTGCAGTACCTTGCGGGTCAGGCGGTAGTACTGGTAGTATTTGCAGTACCTTGCGGGTCAGGCGGTAGTACTGGTAGTATTTGCAGTACCTTGCGGGTCAGGCGTAGTAGTAGTACTGGTAGTATTTGCAGTACCTTGCGGGTCAGGCAGTAGTAGAGCGGTCGCAGTAGTCAGTAGTACTGGTAGTATTTGCAGTACTTGCGGGTCAGGCTAGTACGCGGTCAGTAGTAGTACGGTAGTAGCGGTAGTAGCGGTAGTAGTAGTAGTATTTGCAGTACCTTGCGGGTCAGGTGGTAGTACGCGGCAGTAGTGTACTGGTAGTATTTGCAGTACCTTGCGGGTCAGGCGGTAGTACGCGGTAGTACGGGGTATCAGCAGGAGTTTTGTGGTGATTATCGCGCGTATTTGCGTCAGAGGCCATACTGGTAGTATTTGCAGTACCTTGCGGTCAGGACTAGTACCGGTCAGTAAACAGGTAGTATTTGCAGTACCTTGCGGGTCAGGACGGTAGTACCAGGTCAGTACTAAACAGGTAGCATTTTTGTGTGGCAGGTGGAAGTACAGAGGTTCAGTAGTAGTAGTAGTAGTATTTGCAGTTAGCAGTAGTAGCAGTAGTAGTTGCAGTAGTTAGCGGGTAGCAGTAGTAGTAGCAGTAGTAGTTGCAGTAGTAGTAGCAGTAGTAGTTAGTTAGCAGTAGTAGTTAGTAGTAGTGTAGTTGCAGTACTTGCAGTAGTAGTAGTTGCAGTAGTAGTAGTAGTAGTAGTGCAGTAGTAGCAGCAGTAGTAGTAGTGTAGTAGTAGTAGTAGTAGTAGTGCGTAGTAGTGCAGTTAGTAGTAGTTGCAGTAGTAGTAGTAGTAGCAGTAGTAGTATTTAGTACAGTGTAGTAGTAGTAGTAGCAGTAGTAGTAGTAGCAGTAGTAGTTGCAGTAGTAGTAGCAGTAGTTCAGTAGTAGTTGCAGTAGCAGTAGTTAGTAGCGGTAGTACGCGGTCACGGGGCCCATCAGCAGGAGTTTTGTGGTGATTATCGCCGCGTATTTGGCGAAAGATCGAAAAACCTCGTCCTCCATCAGAGACGCCATCTTGGATTTAAGACTCTGAAACAAAAACAGAACTGAACCAGGACTGAAGTACAGGACTAAACCAGGACTAAACCAGGACTAAACCAGGACTAAACCAGGACTAAACCAGGACTAAACCAGTTTTTTGTGTGGCAGTTGGACTGGAAGTGTGTACAGAGGTGACAGGTGAACAAGTAGTAGTAGTAGTAGTAGTAGTAGTAGTAGTAGTAGTAGTAGCAGTAGTAGTTGCAGTAGTAGTTAGTAGTAGTAGTAGTAGCAGTAGTGCAGTAGTAGTTAGCAGTAGTAGTAGTAGCAGTAGTAGTAGTTGCAGTAGTCGTCACAGTAGTAGTAGTAGTAGTTGCAGTAGTAGTAGTAGTAGCAGTAGTAGCAGTAGCAGTAGTAGTAGTAGTAGTAGTAGCAGTAGTAGTAGCAGTAGTAGTTAGTAGTAGTAGTAGTAGCAGTAGTAGTAGCAGTAGCAGTAGTAGCAGTAGTAGTTTGCAGTAGTAGTAGCAGTAGTAGCAGTGCAGTAGTTGCAGTAGTAGTAGTAGTAGTAGTTGCAGCAGTAGTAGTTGCAGTAGTAGTGCAGCAGTAGTAGCAGTAGTAGTAGTAGTAGTAGTAGTTGCAGTAGTAGTAGTAGTAGTAGTTAGCAGTAGTAGTAGCAGTAGCAGTAGTAGTAGTAGCAGTAGTTGCAGTAGTAGTTGCAGTTAGTAGTAGTAGTAGTAGTAGTAGTAGTAGTAGCAGTAGTAGTAGTAGTAGTAGTAGTAGTAGTAGTAGTAGTAGTAGTAGTAGTAGTAGTAGTAGCAGTAGTAGTAGTAGTAGTAGTAGCAGTAGTAGTAGTAGTAGTAGTAGTAGTAGCAGTAGTAGCAGTAGTAGCAGTAGTAGTAGTAGTAGTAGTAGTAGTAGTAGTAGTAGCAGTAGTAGCAGTAGTAGCAGTAGTAGCAGTAGTAGTAGTAGCAGTAGTAGCAGTAGTAGTAGTAGTAGTAGTAGTAGTAGTAGTAGTAGTAGTAGCAGTAGTAGCAGTAGCAGTAGCAGTAGTAGTAGTAGTAGCAGTAGTAGTAGCAGTAGTAGTAGCTAGTAGCAGTAGTAGCAGTAGTAGCAGTAGTAGTAATCACAGTATCAGAAACAGAAAAGTACTACTATTTTGTACTTAAGTAAAATTACATTTACTCAGCTAAAGATGCACTCAATTACAAGTAGAAGTACTGCTGCCAAAAGTACTTAAGTAAAAAGTACACATGAAAAATACTTCTAGGACCAAACCAGGACCAAACCAGGACCAAACCAGGACCAAACCAGGACCAAACCAGGTCTAATACAGGGACCAAAATCAGGATTTAAACCAGGATTTAATTAGGACTGAACCAGGACCAAACCCAAGACTAAACCAGGACTAAATCAGAACTAAACCAGGATTTATCCAGGACTAATCCAGGTCTAAAACCAGGACCAAAATCAGAATTAAAAAGGATTTAATTAAGACTGAACCAGGACCAAACTAGGAACTAAACCAGAATTAAACCAGGATTAAACCAGGATTAAACCAGGATTAAACCAGGATTAAACCAGGATTAAACCAGGTCTAAAACGTGGAGTAAAATCAGGGTTAAACCAGGATTTCATTAGAACTAAACCAGGTCTAAACCAGGTCTAAACCAGGTCTAAACCAGGTCTAAACCAGTTTTTTTGTGTGTCAGATGTGGGTGTGGCAGTTGGACTGTCAGTGTGTACAGAGGTGACAGGTGAACAAGTAGTTGTAATAGTTGCAGTAGCAGTAACAGTAGTAGTAGTATTTGTAGTAGTAATCACAGTAGCAGTAACAAAAAGTACTGCAATTTTGTACTTTAGTAGAAGTACATTTACTCAGCTAAAGATGTACTCAATTACAAGTAAAAGTACTGCTGCCAAAAGTACTTAAGTAAAAGTAAAAACTACACATGAAAAATACTTCAAGGACTAAACCAGGACTAAACCAGGACTAAACCAGGACTAAACCAGGACTAAACCAGGACTAAACCAGGACTAAACCAGGACTAAACCAGGTCCAGACTCAAATCGATTTAAAACTCTTCAAATCTGGAGACAGTCCCAAACACAAAGTACTTTTGACAACTGCAGTATTTATACTATTTGCATGACTTGTAGTACTTGTAGTACTTGTAGTAGCAGCATTTGCAGTAGTATTTGCAGTAGTATTTGCAGTAGTATTTGCAGTAGTATTTGCAGTAGTATTTGCAGTAGTATTTGCAGTACTTACAGGGAGCGCAGTGCAGTAGAGCAGAGGTGGTTGTGTAAGAGTTTGGACTGAACACAAACACTCTGTGATGTCACTTCCTGTGAGGAGGCGGAGCCACCAGCAGGTTCACACAAGTCCACAGGAGGCGGTCCCAAGTACTACAAGTACACACAATACTGCAGTACTTTTAGCTGAGTCATGCAGTACAAACACACACAATACTGCAGTACTTTTACACAAGTCACACATGATACTGCAGTATTTTTTACCAGAGTCATATAGTACAAACACACAAATGATACTGTAGTACTTTACCTGAGTACTATAGTACAAACACATGATACTGCAGTACTTTTCTATGTGTGAAGTACAAATACACACGATACCTCAGTACTTTACCTGAATACTATAGTACAAATACACAATACTGTAGTACTTTTAGCTGAGTCATGCAGTACAAATACACACAATACTGCAGTTTACAGTTTTACAGATCCAATAAAAAAGCCAAACCAAATCTCCAGGTCTAAACCAGGTCTAAACCAGGTCTAAACCAGGACTAAACCAGGACTAAACCAGGACTAAACCAGGACTAAACCAGGACTAAAATCAGGACTAAACCAGGACCAAAATCAGGATTAAACCAGGATTTAATTTAGGACAATCCAGAAAATCCAAATCCAACAGACGTCGATGTTTAACTGAACCAAACATAAAATAAAACCAAAAAACACTTCAGTTTTAAAATGGGTCAAGTTTCTTCACTTCTGCCTCAAATCGACAGTTTAAACATGAATCACCTGAGGGTTTGGCTCCATCTACTGGACACAACAGGAATAAACTCAAAAACTAAAAAGAGGAAAGAGACGAGAAGAACGAGACCTGGACCTGGACCTGGACCTGGACCTGGACCAGGACCTGGACCAGGAGCAGAGGGTCTGGGTTTTTTCACGTGACAAAAGGAGCTGTTCACTTGAAAATCGACGTCTTGCGCAGCTTGAGTTTAAACTTTTTCCCTCTGATGTGACGAGTGTTTGGAAAGAAATTTATTCAAGTGGATCATGAGTGAAATTATTTTACACTAAAAACTGAGGACTTTTTATAAACTAAATTATTTCTGTACTTTACAATAGTAAAGTGAAGTTTACTTCAAGTCGACTTGAGTTTTCAGTTTAGACTCTGTTCTGTTGAAATACAAAAGTTTAGCTTCAGCACTTTTTACAAATAAAGACGTGATCTTGGAGAGAACATTTCCTTTACATTTTGACCTCAAATGTCACTTTTTCTTTTCATTTTCTCCAGTGAAGAAGAACTTTCATAATCTTTGTTTGTGAAATGTTTGAAAAAAGATCAAACTTGTTTTCAACGTTGTGTCGTGTGATGTTGTAAAAGCGTCACACTGTTTATATCAGACATGTCCAAACTACGGCCCGGGGGCCAAATGTGGCCCTCTGACAAGTTTTTCTTGGCCCTCAGATTTCCAGGTGAATTGGCCCAAATGACTTTGCTTCATTTATAAATGAAATATTTACTACAAGTTTTGTGAAAATCGACCTTGATAAATCAAATATTTAATATTCAGTTTGTGTTTTTCAGGATTTTCGTGTAAATAAAGTCGGATGGTTCATTCTAACGTGTTAAACCTGCACATGTTTCAGTGATTCACTGCACTGAGCTCCAGTCTCCGGCCTCGATCGACTCTGCTTCATCTGGGTTTAGAAATGTGGCTCTGGATGAAAAAAGTTTGGACTCTCCTGATTTAAATACTTGAAATATCCTCCTTAAAGTATTGTTCAAGTTTCCTCCCAGTGTCTGTGCACAAGAGTAAAGTACAAATAAAATGACAAACAAACTTAAAGTACAACAACAAGTAAATGAGAAAAATAACCAAAGTTTATCAAAGTTTACTTAAAGTAAACTTTAAAGTGTACTTTTGTAAACTTAAAATGAACTTTAAAGTATACTTAAAGAAAAAACTATGAAAAAGTATTGAGTATATTTTCTAGTACAGTAAAAGTACTTGTTCTGTAGTGTACTTGATATACTGAAGTATACTTAATAAAATTAACTTTAAGTGTACTACTCTTACGAAGGACTCTCATGTACAATGATTTCAAGTATTTCTATCTAGAATTGATCATTTTTTTTATTTATTTCCAGCTCTTAAACTCTGAGCACAGATGATTCTTTTTGGTGCTGACGTCGTTTATTTGAAGAAAACTTCACTTAAATTAAAATAATCTCGCTGCACAAACACGTCATTTCTCTAGTTTTAAGTCATTTTCTGGTAGATTTAAGTGTTTAGATGTTAGATTTAGGCCGAGTGTTTCAGTCTGAGAGAAGAAGAGCTGAGTCTGGATCTGCAGGTTTTTATAAAAAAGTGTTTTTGAATGTTACTTACTTCCTGTTCTCACGTCCAGGGGCCAAATGAGTCCCCACAGGAACAAGCTCAGCTTTTAAGGTTCTGGACTGGACCAAAACTGAAACGAGTGGGGGAGTCCTGGTTTAGACCTGGTTTAGTCCTGGTTTAGTCCTGGTTTAGTCCTGGTTTAGTCCTGTTTTAGTCCTGGTTTAGTCCTGGTTTAGTCCTTATCCTTTCCTTTCATAACAGTGATCCATCTGACTGTGGGTCCATGGACTTGATCACAAACCAGACTCTACAAAAACTCATCAAAAATAAAAAATAACGTGTTTCCTTTTGTACATTCATGACCAAACTTTACAAACATTTACATAGAGCAAAATAAAATAAATTATTTCTTTTTTGTGTGTGTGTTTTTCTGCATTAGGTTCATACAAACTAATAATAATGTGGCGCCATCTGCAGGTTCACGCCGGGAACTGCACTCACTGTTTTTACATTCTAACAGATTAAACAGAAGCCAGACCTGGTCTAGTCCTGGTCTAGTCCTGGTTTAGACCTGGTCTAGTCCTGGTTTAGACCTGGTTTGGTCCTAATTTAGTTCTGGTTTAGTCCTGGTTTAGACCTGGTCTAGTCCTGGTTTAGACCTGGTTTGGTCCTAATTTAGTTCTGGTTTAGTCCTGGTTTAGTCCTAATTTAATCCTGGTTTAGTCCTGGACAGTGTTGGAGCAAAATTTTTTTAATTATTGCAAAACTTAAACAGAAGTGAAATCTAAAATGGTGTAACGGATAAAAAGAATAAAATACCAATTTAATAAAAACTTTAAGACGAAACAAAACAAAACAAAACAAATGCTCATAGCTGAAGTCAGTCGAACAGAGCCTCGTGAAGCATCGACACCTCAGTCGTAATATCGTCTCAAATGGTTGGACGTGTCTGAGGCCTCGGAGAAACACTGACCTCTAGTGGACAAATTTAACCATTGTCACGCAGGTGTCTCAGTATTGATGAAGTATTATTAGTGTAAGACAATAGGCGAGTTTGAGCTGACGTCATTGTTATTAAAAGCCCGCGTTGCTGCTGGGAAATATTTTGGTCGGAGGCAAGAAACACGTTCGCGTCAAACACAGTGCGTAACCTCACGTATTTCTCCCCGATAATGTTAAACTCCTGCTGCATTATCAGATGCACAAATAGAAGCACGGAAAATGTCTTTTTCATATTCTGAGTAAAAAGAACCGCTAACGGTGAATTAAACGACTTTCAAACATCCGCAGAGCAAACGTAGAAGATCCTAACAAACCGTGGACTCCAACAAGTTCAACAACACATCCAGACTCTTGGAGGTTTTCATCTTTTCTGCTGTGAATGGCCCAGGAGTTTCCACCAAGTCATTGTGGATGTCGCCCAAGTGAATATTTGTCCAGGTAGTTGGAGATTCAGACCAGAAATTTGGTTTGGTCCAGGTTCTGTCGGGGTTGAAAAGGGTGATTTGTCGTCCGTCGATGCTTATGACCAATTTCTGGTCAAATGGTCTTGGGTCCTCTGCCGTTAGAGTGGATAAATAACCGGGATCAATACCCTTTACGTGTTTTCTCGCTCCGTCCGTCATGTTGAATTAGTGTTTCTTGCCGCCAACCAAAATAATTCCCAGCATGCAACGCGCGCTTTTGTCAACAATGAAACTCGCCTATAGTTGTGTGCAGAGCGACACCGTACCAACAACAACAACAATAATAATGATTATTTAAAATAATATGTAAAGAGCAACATAAATAACATGCTGTAAATAAGAAAATAGGTGTGACCTTGTGAGGTGGAATTAGATCAAAGTGATCCCAAACCATGGATCCACTTGTAGACGCCATCGAAAATGAAACAAACACCAAAAGTCGCCAAAATCACCATTAACGTCACACAATACTCCTCACTACCCAACATCTTTAAGAAATATTGGTGCGTCTTTTATACTGTAGCAGTTTAGCGCTTGTCAAACCACAGAAGTGCACCGAACACTCTGAAACACTCTGAACCAATCGCAGAGCGGAACATTTGCCGAGCCAATGAAACGCTTCGATACACTGAAGCGATCGACGAAGCAGTAGGAGGAGGGACCCACACTTACACACTTTGGTCACGTGAGCGGCTGCTGCGAGACGAGCTCTGAAGCTCCGACTCATTTGCCCGTCACTAATATTTAGTTTAAAACTGAAAATGTATCTGCACAGACACATTTTGATCATTTCACTTTATTTGGAAGAGCTTGAAGTTTGGAGAAAATGTGACGTCATTACATTTCTTCTGCCCGTGACTTTACATCACAGTCCTGAGGTACGTCTTGGGGCGCAGGGTGGGGGGCGACCTCAAATCAAATGACTGTTCTGAATAAACGTTTCTCGCACACCTGACCTATTGTGATTTTCTCGGGGAACAAAGGTACGAGAAACATCCACGGCAGAACCAAGAACACAAACATGATATGAACTTTTTTCACCGTCTTGTATCACGTCAGAAGGGCGACCCAATGAGCACGAGCTGAACTTGTGCGCTGAAATTATTTTTAAGAGGAGTAAACGTTTACATGATCAAGGAAAAAATAAATATGGCTTTAAAGTCACAATAAACCACCCACTTAATTCGGATTTAAGTTTAATTCTGAATAAGTTTAATTCTGAACAATCATTAGGAATTAAGTGTTACCATGATCTTTTTAAAGTGGAATTCATTTTTATTCCAAATTCAATTATTTTTAATCAGAATTAAGACTCTCATGTAAACTGGGCATGTGTTATGTTAAAGGGCCCATGTCATGCAAAATAATTCTTTTCACATTGTATCTTCTGCACAGTTTGGGTTTTGGAACATCCATTACACAATAGTTCTGAAATCAGTCACAGACCAGGAACTATGAAAGTCCGACTATTGCTCCTCCCCCCACCCATCCTGAGAAAGCACAGGCTCCGCCCTCCAAACGTGACGTAGGCATAGATGTAGTGAGTCGCCCTTCCTCCGCCGTCTCAGGGAGGGAGGGGGAGACAGACCTGGCCCTGATAGTGGTAGGAATAAACTTTTATTCATCATGGAGATACAGAGCGTTCAGCCTCATGTGTTGGACCCGGAATCGGACGAGGACTTTGAGGAGCACGAAGCTCAAGCACCGAGTCCACATCAGCTGAACATTACTGATTGGTTAAGTTTTAATAAACACTAGTAGATAAATTTATTATATCAGGGTAGAACAATGAGCTTCTACTGTCGCTTTTGTTTATCTGTTCATCTTTATGACAGTTTAAGACATTATTAATTGATAATATCTTCATATATTCTACTTATAAAGTTCTTTAAATGAGTAAACATTTTTCGTTAACGTACAGAAGGTATAATTGGGCAAACTTGAATCCTATAATAATGTTCGATCAAATGAGGAGGTCATAATGTGAACAGGCGACACTAAACATCAGAGGTCCTAATGACTGAGGTGTGAGGTGTAAACTCCATTTTGTTCTCGTGCAGAAGCAGTGAAGGCGACTCACTAGAATAAGAAGTAGGCTATGTTGTTAGCATCAATGTAATATCGTATTTAGTCCTGTTTTAGTCCTGTTTAATCCTGGTTTAGTCTTGGTTTAGACCTGGTTTTAGTCCTCGTTTAGACCTAGTTTAGACCTGGTTTTAGACCTGGGTTTAGATATAGTTTAGACCTGGTTTAGACCTGGTTTAGACCTGGTTTAGACCTAGTTTAGACCTGGCTTAGACCTGGCTTAGACGTGGTTTAGACGTGGTTTAGACCTGGTTTAGACCTGGTTTAGACCTGGTTTAGTTTCCGGCAATGAGTGGAATTACTGAGAAAAAAAAAAAAAGGGAATAGCCCCAAATGTGAAAACAGT
Organism: Boleophthalmus pectinirostris; assembly: GCF_026225935.1. Taxonomy (NCBI): domain Eukaryota; kingdom Metazoa; phylum Chordata; class Actinopteri; order Gobiiformes; family Gobiidae; genus Boleophthalmus; species Boleophthalmus pectinirostris. The sequence continues at coordinate 1,410,641 of NW_026571290.1, forward strand.
TAAAATCCCTCTGTGTAATCCATTTATTTCAACAAAATAACTGTAATCCAATTACCACTCACTGAAACAGTAACTGTAACTGAATACAGTTACTCATAATTTGTACTCTGATTACATAACTCCGGTACTTGTAATCTGTTACTCCCCAACACTGGATCCAGGATTTTTAAAGCATCAGACAGAAAAATTCTGGCTGATCCACACTCTACTATACAACAGGTGTAATGCAAAAACACAGGCTGTTAGGTCAAGGAAACTCAACAGAGTTACATATTATTGTTCATGTCATAAAAAAAAAAAAGAAAAAACAGTATTCCAGAGATACATGTTAATGGAGAAAAAGAACATAATTGCTAATTTTCTATTTGTTTTATTTATAATACTTTTATACTTAACGTCATAAAGCAACAAAGCAAAAACTGGAGAAAAATAATTACAGATTTTGGATTCATCTGCAAACACAATAAACCCCGACTAGATTAAAGTTTATGTGACAGGTTACACCACTCATTTCACAAAAAATTGATTCATTATATTTCAGATTTTTCTAAAAATATTGTCTAGTTTTTTTTTTTTGTTTGTTTGTTTTGTTTTGTTTTTTTAAATTGCATTAAGTTGATCATTTTTCTTCCTGGTTGGATCCAGATAACAGATAAAACATGTGTAAAGGTAAGTCCATAATGTTAACGAGTCAAAAGTGGTTCATTGTATTATGATTAAAATTCAACTAATAAAAAATAAACAACTACAACTTTATTTTGTAAAATGATGGTTTAAACTAAAGATGAAAATATCTTTACTAGCACAGAAACCGTCCATGCATTTGTGTCACATTTTCTGTGTTGGTGACCTACGCCTTTATACTTTTTTTTTTTTTTTTTACTAAATAGGAATTAGAAAAAGACTCTTGCACGTGCACTTTAAGAGATTGTGTTCAATGTCATGAATGATTCAAATTTGCAGACAGTTTATTTTATCCCAAAAGACTCTTTGAGGCTTTCTTCAACCTGTTTCTTTGGGATCCATTTCCAGGCTTGGGGGATATTAGCCGGCAGTGCCTTGTATTCTCTTGCAAACTGAAAATTGAACTTTGCCAAGACATACTTCCAGTAGTTTGAAGCCTTCAGACTTATATCAGGTACTATGTTCCAGGCAGGAAAGATTTCTTTATACCTCTTGTATGGATGCCACTGCCACTTGGTTTCCTCGCACTGAAATGAGCCATTGGTGAGAACAAGAGATGAGCATATGTCAATGTTAAGTTTCTGTGATTGATGCCATCTGTACTTGCCAAAAGCTTGAGGCAGATGCAGTGTCGGCCAGTGCTCAGAATGGTCTCTTCCTCCTGCTTCACATGTAGCAGAACAAAAAGGGCACTGTTTACCACAGCCAATCAGTTTATCAAAAAGTTCATCCTGCGGTTTCATACCAAGACTCTGAAGCTTTTCCTCAGGGCTTTCTGTTTGAAGTTTCTGGCGCAGTGACTTGGCCATTTCATTTACACTTTCTTCGAGCCATGTGGCAAACTGCTCTAGGTTGGCATTGTTCAGAATCATGAAAGTGTCAAATGCATCACGGGAAATGACAAGTTTATCTCCAAGTTCATTGCAGATAATTTCCACAAACTCCTTGACAGTTGCACTGCTGGCTGATTTAGCCTTCATCAGAGATTTCTTTATACTCGTAAGGCCTGATTCAAGAAGTTGGCTCTCAGACTGAAGCATGTCCTTTTGCTCCGAGAGGTGTTTAAGGATCTGGTCCAGTATCCACTGTTTCACATAGTTTTCATAAGAGCGTATGTAACAGAGAAAATCTGAGAAACTGTCTTTCTGAAGCAGATCCAGCAAAACTGTGTACTGGAAAACCATCCGTGTGCTAAACTCTTTGTAAGTGTGCATTTCACTTACGATTGCAGGACCCAAAGAGCTGCTGATGAAGTCTTTTACAGCAGGTCCTAAACATTTGTGTGCAAACTCATCTGCTTTCTTTTTGCACTGATCTCGTTCATAGAACACATCTATAAAAGCAGTATGGAAGTTTTTCTTATTTTGAACAAGACGTTGGTAGGGATCATTTTCTTTGAGGAAATTGTCATGCATTTTCTGAAACTCTCTGGCTGCTCCTGCACAGATGTGTTGTTTCAGAGAGACTTGGAAGCCCATGTCCTTGATCATTTCTTCATTGTTTAGATTTTTATCAATAATGGTTAGAATCTCTTGAATGTAGGTTTCACGATAATTGTTTTTTTTCTCTACTTTCTGATTCACACAGTGTTGACATGCAGCAATGATCCTATCTGCTAACATTTGTGCCCTCATCACTGAATCTTCATGTTTCACATATTTGGAAATCTGATGCACAAAGTGTTTAAACCATCCTTCAGCAGTACATTTGTATGGACCATGTCCACAGTCTGTCAGTCTCCTTTTGTTTAATTCCTCACATGCAAGACTCCCTTTGTCTTTCAGGTTCTGTCTGAGGTGGAAATCCACATTATCAAAGATATTAAGAGGATGTTGTTTATAATCTATTAATTCTTTTAGAGTTTTGTTCCACATCTGATCAAATTCTTGTGTCTAGTTCTTCCTCTGTCATGTCGGCATGTCTCTCTCTGCAGTTCTCAATCAGTTTACAAACCCGACCCTCGAGTTCTTTAGTGTATTTCTCTTTTACTCTGTCCAGCTCTGCCTGTCCCTGTTTCATGTCTGCTGCTGCATTCAGCTCATTTGACACTGAATGTTCTAAAGCTTTTCTAAGACTCTTAATGCTGTTTTCAAACTCCTGTTTGTATCTTTCTACAAGATAGACATGGCCCTCTTTTTGTTTGAAGTACTCTGACAGCTTGTCAATAAGAGTAGTTTCCCATGATGAAAGCTTTGTACTTGCCTCTGATTTTAAATAAGTTTGTAGTTGTTTGACATCAGAATACTGTGCTTTGTCTTTGTCTGCAATGGTTCCAAAGTTTTTTATTTTAGTCTGAGCTGTGGTAACCCATGAGTACATGTCTATCTTTAGGTCCCATTCCCATTTGTTGTATTCTGTGCACAGTCTCATGTAGGCATCAGCCACCAGGCTGTTTCTGAAACTGAAGATGAAGTTTTCGTGTTTCACTGCCTCCCACAGACTTCTGATCCACTCATGGAACTGCACAATATCATTTGCAGGTGTTGCATGATTCTCTAAAATGTGCATGACATTTTTCTTGAGTTCATAGACAGCTTCACTGTATCCTGCGTTGACTGGGGCCATTGGGGGGTTTCCGTTCCACAGTCCAGGGATGTACCAGTTTCCAGTGTCAGGATCATAGTCCATCACATCAGTGAAGCTCTTGTACTTCTCTTTTCTCTCCATTTTGGCTGCAGCCTGAGTCATCTCGTTTAACTGCTGCAAGAGCAGTTTTCTGTCTCTCAGGTTCTTGTCATGAGCAGAAACATCTGACACGTTCTGGTGGACAAACTGACATTTGGGTTTTTTGCCCACTTCTTTCATTCGGAGAAAAGCATGTACAACGATCTGCAGGATGTCTTTCATTTCTGTAGAATTCTCCATAGCGATATTGATAATAGTGATGTCACTCAATCCAACCAGAAGAGTTGCTAACTCATTGTCATGCTCATGGCTTTCGTCCAGTTGAGCGAGCTCTGGAGACTTGAGGCCCTCAGTGTCAATGATCACTAAGAAGTCACACTTGAGACTTGCTTTCAGATCTTCACTGATTCTGATGAGTAACATAAAGGCTCCTCTTGTGCATCGGCCACTGCTCACAGCAAACTGCACTCCAAACATGGTGTTGAGGAGAGTGGACTTCCCCGTGCTCTGAACTCCTAGAACTGTGACCAAAAGAATCTTGTTGTTTGGAGACACCAGGTCATGGAGCTGGGCCAGAACATCACTCACCCATCTGAGAGGGATGTTGGAGACATCTCCATCCACCAGCTCCAGAGGAAAGCCGTCAAGCAGCAGCTGTGCACAGAGTCTGGGGAGATGTTGTAACTGTTTGTGTGAAGAGTCATTTTCTGGAAGAGACACTGACGCCTCATAGATTTGACCCATTTCACGGAAGAAGTGTTCAGTTCCCAGGGAACTATTGGAGAGTTGCTCGTCAATTTCTTTAATCTCTTCTTTGTTCTCTGAATCATTACATTTTCTTTTATATTGTTCTCTGAGGTCTGACAACTTGTCATGAGACAGGTTATCAAGATTTATCCTTAGCCATTTTAAGAAGAAGGACCTCTCTATGCCAGGGCTGGATATTGCTTCAATGAAGCAGGTCATTGCTTTGCTCATGTCATGAGAATTCTGTTTTTTCCTAAGTTCTTCTTTTTGCTTTTGCAGTGTACCTTTGTAATGTTCAATGCTTTGAGTTCCAACTTTCCTAAGCCGACATTCCTCTTTTTCAAGTGATGTTAGATCCTTCCATGTTTGTCGCTGCAGGGGGAGCTGCGTTTCTTTGAACTGAACTATGTCACTGATGTTGCCAGTTAATGCATTTGCTTTGTCTTTGGCTTTCTGACATTCAGTTTTACACTCATCAACATGAATTCCCAAATTAAGCGCAATGTCAGTCATTTGTTCTATTGGCATTTTAGTTGTGGTGTTCTCAATCACATTGGTGAGAGACTCACGCAGATCCTTGATGAAGGCTGCATTGTTTTTTGTGTTTTTCTTTGCAGTAATTCTATTTCTATTCAAACCCAACTCCCTGGCTACTATTTTCAGATTTTCTAAATTGAAATGTCTGTTTTTCTGGTCAACCACTAAGTAAATCTTGTCTTTTGGGTTTGTTTTTCTCAGAAGGGTGTAATCTAAATTACAATTGTCAAAAAATACAAAAACCGCTGAAGATACTTGACATAATAAAGCGTACTGTGTTTCAAAACAGGCAATATCCCCATGAAGGTTAACTATTGCCACTGGCTCATCAAAAATGTCAATGTTCTTGTTTCCACAGGGAAGGTACCAAGTAATTTCAGCCAGTCCATTAGAGATGATTTTTGGGCAGTCACCACACTGCATGTCGTGGTGCACAAAGGTGTCATGATACTGCTCAGAATTGCTCAGGAGTTTATTGAGGATCTCAGATTTGGACAAAGAGCACTCACCAAGTCTCACAAAGGAGATCATTGGGATTTCAGAGTGAACGATGCGTTCTTCTCTGAAGCCCTTGGATTCAACGAGGGACTTAGGCCTGTACTTTTTCACAATGTCTCTTAAGGCCCACAGCATCAGTGTGCACTGGTTTGTGTCGCAGTTTGGAAGCAGCAGAGGAACAGCAAACTGACACATTGACATTTTGAGTGACAGCTCCTGCTGCACAAAGCCATCAGAGCACAGAAACAAAGCTGTTATTATGTCAAGAGGGTTCAGCATATCCAAGTTTTCACTAGCAAACAGATCATCAAAGTCTGACTCTGTATTTGATTTAACACTGTCCAGGTCACTCACTGAGGCGTAGTCCATGTTTCTCGCTGTTACATTTGCCATCATAAGTTTCTTTAGAAAATACCAGACCACGTCTGTCTTTGACTTGATGGGTTTGTCAGTTATCGCCTTGGAATCAATCTGCAGAATTGTGCTCATGGACAGTTTTTCTTTGTAGTAATGCTCCAGTTTCACATCTTCCAGAAATCTCTCCAGTTTAGAACCTGGGAATACACATAAAAAATGTGATTGTGAGACAAAAATAAATATTTATATTATACCACTATTTGTTCACTTTATCTTCACAGTCCACACAAATTTGACCAGTGACAACTGTGACAATGTTTGGAACATACAGTATTTATATTATGCCCTGAAACCTTTCACATCAACTACCACATTCTTAAATATTTGACTTTCAAAATACCACCAGGTCTAATTATGGATGTATGGAATTATGTTACAATACAAATAACTCCAAATATGTTTGCGTCCTCCCTCATCAACTGTCTTGATGAAGTTAAATCCTGGTTCACCTCAAACTTCATCAAACTCAACAGCAATAAAACCGAACTTCTCCTTGTAGGCACCAAATCCACCCTAAACAAGACCAGTCCCTTCTCCATTTCCATTGACTGCTCCTCCATCTCTCCCTCCCTTCGGGTAAAGAGTCTGATGTCATCCTCCTCTTTCTTCCTCCACTTCTCCTCCTCTCTCCAGCTCTCTCTTTCCTCTGTCCTGTCACCGTGGGGAGCAAAGCCTTCAGTCGTTCTGCTCCTCCCCCCTGGAACACTGTCTCACTCCCACACGTCAAATCAAACAGAAAACACACCTGTCTCTGGCCTGTTCACTCCACCACAGCACCAGACCATAGTTTCACTGTCCTGCTTTCACCGTAAGATTTTGACTGTATGTTTCTGAAGTGTATTTAACTTTGTTTATGCTTTTGTTTGCTTATTGTCGCAAGGCATCCTTGAGTGTCCAGAAAGGTGCCTTTTTTTTCACAGTGTTCTGTGGTCCATGTTGACATGATCATGTAAAAATGCTGGACGATTAAAAGTGTGTGATAATAATGCCCTGATATGCTCCTCCTCCACACACACCTCAGTCTCTTCCTTTGTCAACGTGAACACACAGAGCGACACAAACTGAGCCGCGCTGCAGGAGGCTCCAAGTTCTTTGAGTATAGAACCACACAGCCGTCCTCCCCTGCCCCACCAGCAGGTCACACACCAATCGAGTCGAGTGTGTTGTTTTCCCCAGTGTCGTACTACTCCAGACCTGTTTTGGTCTCAAGACCGGACTTGAGATCTTTTTTTTACAGTCTTGGTCTCGAGTGCATTTGGACTCAGTCTTGTCTTGGACTCGAGGTCTGACACTCGACGAGTGTGATCATATTTCAGCTTCTGATGTTGACAACAAACTTGTACCGGTGTGCGGGAGCGCGGGGCGTCTCTGCAGCCTGTGCGCTCGTCTGGAGCCCACACACACTGTGCAGCACATCACAAACACACGCTCCCTGCATGACGCTTTACCACAACAGCATGTGTCCTCGTAAACTTTCTAGAACATCCTACCTGTCCATCTGCCTCACGTCAGCCTCACGTCAATGTGATGCTCCTCGCCTTTTTTATCGCGCTCTTTACTATTATGTAGATTCACATTAGGCTACATAATTAACAAATTTATTAGCTAAATAACAAACGGGCAGTTCCCATTTGCCAGCGGAAAAATCCCCTTCTGGTTTGTTGTAATGTCTCCAGCAGCTCTTCAGTCTTATTCATACTTTTGGTCTGTTGTTATAATAACTGCTGTTGTATATAATTGCAGAATAATGCCAAGAAAGGAGAGGCTAAAAAAGGAAAGAGAAAAGGAGCTACAGCAGGCAGCCCAGGGAAGCAGCTCTGTGCTCTTCTCCTGGACCAAAGCGACGCCACATGAAGACGAAAGGTCAGAGTCAAGACCAGAGTCATGTTCACTGTTTAGGGCCTTTTAAAGCTCCGATTTTAATGTTCAACTGTTCCTCCAATTTTACTGAAATATCTTAAAAGCTGTCCACATTTTATTTTTAAGTACACAAAGTGGTTTGGTGGTACTAAATCAGGCATTAAGCTATAATAGCTCTTATTTTGTACCAACCATAAGTTATTTCTGTGTTACAAGACTTGCAGTGATCTTCTTTTATTTTAATCTATAATAAAACAGCCGTAGTTCCACATGTGCACAAAGTGTCCTTATTTTTCTCTGAGCTCCTGCCCCCAAAATGTCTGTGCACTACAATGATTATTATTGATATTGTGTGTAATGTGTAATAACTTCAAAATGTCCAGTCTTTGCTTTAAAGCAAAGAGTGGACATTTTGAAGTTATTACACAGTTATTGTTTTTTTACTACTTTCACTGTGTGTTCATTCACAGTTTTGTTGCCTTCAGTGGGAATCTGCATTGTACATTGAAATAAAGACCATTAGATGACAAAGTGTTTTGTTTTTATCTAGTGAAACTGGGAGAGTAGAAATTCAAGCTCTCACAAACCATCTGAAACATTGTTAATATCCTTTTTAGGTTTAAATCTAGATCTTAGTTGATTTTAAAAAGATAACTTCTAGTGTTATAATAGTTTTCTTATACTGACCCTTTGGACTTGAGGTGACGGGCTCCTCTTTAGTCACACTCTCTTTACCTTCTGCAGTGTAAAGGTGAACCTCGTCGTCCTTGAGTAGTGAAAATAAAATGAAGTTTGTTCTGTTCATGAACACAAAGTATTTGTAAAATGTGTAACTTACCTCCATCGTTGCAAAGACACGACTGGGCCAGAACAGTTCAACTAGTTGAGTCTTCTTCCTAATGCCAGAGACACTGCTTTAGTCAAAATGCAATGACCTACATAAAACAATGTGTATCACAATAAAAGTTGTACATTTCAAGTGAAAAAGAAACTTAACAGCTCACTGTCCGGAGTTTGTGCACATTTAAAAACTTGATTTATTTGGTAAATGACATGATTACAGAGGCAGAGAAGCAGATGAGTAAATAAATCCGAAAGAAAGAGTGCACAGTGCATGAGCACGCACAGAATAAAGCAGGATGTGGGTTAAAAGAAAATGAATTTATGTTAAAACCAAAGCAACTCTTTTGCTGCCAAACTCAGTATATGGGTTTTAATAATATTGTGGATTGTTCCTAGTCCAGTCCTCACCTCATCCCCTACACACCTCACACCTCATTGGATCTAATCTTTTCCACTAAAACTTAGCGGGCGGTCACAAAGGACTCTTAACTTTGAGACCCCCACCCCAGTTCTCCCAGTTCTTCCAAGAGAGAGACCCAGTGGGAGCAGACAGGAGAGAGAGAGACAGAGAAACTGAGCAACTCCTTTAAAAAAGACTTTCCACAAGGGACAACGTCCGAGAACCTCTCTATGCAACAAGTTCACACCCGTCTTTTGACTTGTTTTCATTCCAATCACTGGAGCTGATTTGACCAAAAGTGAAGCTTTCATATTTTTCCAAATTAAAATATTTGCATTTTTGTATCCAGAAGCCTTTTGATTAATTAGTCTTAATGAGATGACCAGCACTATCAGACCTCATGGACACTTGTGCTCCTCTTTAAATACAGAGGAAACACACCCAAGTCGGAGTTACTGTTTAGTTCACATGGCCTTCATCTGTCCCAGCTCGTCTGATTCTTCAGAACCAGTGTTCTGCCAATGTCAGACCAAACCTGGAGAGACTAAACCTGGAGAGACTAAACCTGGAGAGACTAAACCTGGAGAGACTAAACCTGGAGAGACTAAACCTGGAGAGACTAAACCTGGAGAGACTAAACCTGGAGAGACCAAACCTGGAGAGACTAAACCTGGAGAGACCAAACCTGGAGAGACTAAACCTGGAGAGTTTACACTCAAGGACTGCACCGAACATCACTCTCTCCTGGTCACATGCACATGTCACAGAATGGTTTACTTCATCAATTTAGACTCAGTGCCTAACTTTATATAACTCTTAAAGTCGTGCCTAATCTCAGATCTGTAGACACCAGTCGAGGATCACCTACACTCATCTGCATATTTCATATTTAAACACTTCTGTTTAACTTGGTCAATAAATCTTCATGAACCACAGTTTGATTTGGGGAATAGTGATGTTATTTCAGATATGGCTCAGTGAAATGGACAAGAATTTTACAAACCTTCAGAACAACTGTTTAATTACATATTGATTAATTAATTAATGTAGGTAATTTGTTATATTGTATTGGTAATAATTCTCAACATTTGTTGAGTGGTGCCCCAGAACTCTTCTTCTAGTCAGAGTTAAACACACAGACCTCCTCCCACTGTCCGACAAGGAGTCCAAGGGGCACCAGCCACCAGTGTTTGGAGTAAATTGTTATAAAAATAACGAGTTCCTGTACTGCGTTGCTTTTTGCTGTAATGCAGTAAAGTGGCATTACAGGAAAAAACTGTAATATTTTCCTGTGTACAAATGTGAGTGTCGCGTTTCACATTTGCATTTTTAAGATGGACTGAAGTGGTGAGTTTTTTGTTTTATTCATACACATTCACTAAAGTCACAGTGATATCAGCAGTGGTGAAACACCATCGTTACGGTTCCGAGTGTCGGGACGGTCCGGAGGTGAAGCCCGCGTAGACCATTGGGTGACCGTGAGCGAAAGGACCGACGCAGAACTCTACGCTCCACGAGACGAAGAACAGCCGACGCCCAATCGAGCTTTGAGGAAACACTGCTCCACGAACTCAGGGTTCACTCAGGAACTACGAGTCCAAGTGTTAGTCCAAGTTTAGTCCTGGTTCAGTTCTTTTGGTGAGAGTTAAAGTGCTGTTATATTGGTGTCATGTTTTATATTTTAAATACAGTTATACTGTATTGAATGAGTTTGAAATGACAGTAACATGTAATAAATAAATAACACATTACAGTTTTGAAGTCACTCGCCCAACAGCACCAGCCACACCTCAGGTGGAACAGGTGTGCACCTGGAGACACACCGGCACAGACAGTTTGTGTAATCCCATGGAAAAGAAGAGAACAACGACAAGTCGGGAGACCAGCTCACACTCCTCTGTGTTTGTGCTTCTTTGTCATAAACACATTCACATGGAGGACACGAGCAAGAACATGTGTCAGGTAGAAAGAGTCTGACATGTTTGTGTGATAAATAGAACATGAAGAAGTAATCTCTCTTAATTAAACAACTCATTGTGATCATGATTCATTCATGCACCAGCAGAGACCTGATGGTTTTATGACAGTGGATAAAAACAATATAAAACTGATAAAACTGAGCAGAGCCAAGAGGCGAACCAGGCACCTGACATCTTCAATCATGTGCTCATCATCATCACAACACACACACAGAGTCTCACACACACACACACACACACACACACACACACACACCAGGCCTCACACCGCTGCAGTGTGTGCACAAACACAAACACCAATTCTTGGACAAAAAAACCACATATTTTTCATCACTATTATACACTTTTAAATAAATAAAAATGATGAAATAAGTGAAACCTTTAGTCAGAATGTCTCAGAGGTTTGAGGTTGTTTTTTGCAAGAGCGACATTCAAAAGAAACTCAAAACAGGAAAAACTGGTTAGTAGCAAAACACTGGCTGGAAACGCTTAGTACAAAAGCTCAGTTTGTTTTGATTAAATTTCATGATAATTTAAGTTTAAAACCTGCTCTCCTGTTTCAACATGTTTATGGTACAAACACAGAGACTCTGTTAAAGTCTTTTTGTAACACTGAAGTGTTTTCAGTCTGGACTCACCGTGTTTAAACGAGGGATGTACCAATCACATTTTTTTGCCCTTGAGTCTGAGTCCTTTGATTTTGAGTATCTGCCGATACCGAGTCCTGATCCGATACTTTACGATACTATAAAATAAAATGAACTAAGAGCAAAGAATCAGATCCAGGATGTTTGAGGATCAGGCTGAACTTGTAAAAAATCAAATGTCCAAAACTTTCATTTTATTCACTTTTCTAAACATGAACCAAACTCTAAACATGAAGCATCAGTGTTGAAGATCTGGATTTTTCACAGTCTTGGAATGTGTCACTTATTAAACTTAATGAACTGAACAAAACAGGAACCAGAACCAGACCAGAACCAGACCAGGACCAGACCAGAACCAGACCAGAACCAGACCAGGACCAGACCAGAACCAGACCTGGACCAGACCTGGACCAGACCAGGACCAGACCAGAACCAGACCAGACCTGAGACTCAACTCTGCACAATCTACACTTTGGAGATTTGATATTATATGGAAACGTGCATTACACCACATTTGAAACATTTAGGCTCGTCTGTGATCTCTAAATAATACAAATTCTTACCAAATAAAAACGAGACGACAGAAACTCCACAGCCTCTCTCCCCCACACCGCCACCACGCATGTTTGCAACATGAAAACAAACAGCACCGTGTGACAACAGCAACGGCCGTGCAGATGTGAACACGGGCCACAGAACCACAGGCAACAGCGCCCGAGCACGACACAACCCAAAAGTCCCAGCGTAAGTGTCTCTATTAGAACAGGCGCTGGGACAGACAGACGCACTGACTGGACGTCCCTGAACAAATCCTGCGCCTCAGTAAAAAAAAACAAAAAAAACCCAAAACTGTTGTGTTCTGTGCGTTATATATGTATATTATTTATCCGACGCCTGATCGGAACATAACGTTTGAGTCCAGATCAAGTCCGCAGTCACATGATTGGCGCCGATTTCCAATCACATGATCGGATCGGGACAACTCTAGTTTAAAGTCCTTTTCTAACAGTGAAGTGTTTCAGTCTGGACTCACCATGTCTGAAAAGCAAAAACGAAGTGGAGAAAAAGGTTCTTTAAAAGCTGATGGAGCTTCAGCTGTAGATCTCAGAACAGGAACCAGACACTCTGATGAGGAGAGGAAGAGGAGGGAGATATAAAGTGATGCAGTGACGTAGTGGGCAGAGAGTGGAAGGGCAGGGCTGATGTTCATGTGACTGGGTGTGTGTGTAGGTGTTTTCCAGACATCTATTTATATCTATTTATTTATTTATTTGAGACAGGGACAGCGCACAATGTTTACATTAACCTTAACAGGAGATGTTAATTTCCACCTGTCATGTCTGTGCAGGTTCATTGATTGATTATATTTAACTGACTTTAACTATCAACTGTTCATGGAGACGTGTGTCATGGCAGGACTCAAGTTATGTGCACACATGTTCTGGTTTGAACCCAATTTGAGCACTATTGTGTAAGTTTGGTCTAGTCCTGGTCTAGTCCTGGTCTAGTCCTGGTCTAGTCCTGGTCTAGTCCTGGTCTAGTCCTGGTCTAGTCCTGGTTGTGTTTGTGCAAAGACAGAAGCAGATTTATATCCAAAACAGAAAGTTAAATCTTGAATTTCCTGTTTGTGCAGCGTCCAAAGAAAATGTGACACACTTAGTTTTGTTTCCACATTTCATTTTGTTCACACTTTATTAAATCTTGACAAATGATCAAAAAATAAAACCATTTTAAAAGAAAATAAAAGATTAAAGATTCTGAAACATGCATGAATGACTCCAAATACAAGTTCAGGTCTGATTTAAAAAACATAATTATGGATTATTTGTTTTGTTCGTGGCTTTTTCTTGAACCTTTTGTTTTACCATCCCATACCATACCAACTTTATTTATAAAGCACTTTAAAAACTTTACAGTAAACCAAAGTGCTGTACACAAACACAGGACAGACAAACAATCGCAGTAAAAGAAATATATGGTACACATAAAATACACCTACTAAAAATATAGAAAAACTGTAAAATACTCAACAAAAAATATACACGTCACTTATTAAAAGTCAGGGAAAAAAGGTGTGTTTTTAGGAGTGATTTAAAAACAGGTACAGACTCGGCCTCTGATCACTAATGGCAACTGGTCCCAGGGCCGAGGGGCAGAAACAGAAAACACACAGTCCCCACGAAGTTTTCGTTTAGTTTTTGGGACGGCGAGCTGGAGTTGGTCTGCAGACCTGAGAGTGCGAGAGGACAGGGGACATAAGGGTGGATCAAGTCAGTGAGGTAGGAGGGCGCTGGGCCGTGCAAACACTTAAAAGTGAATAAAACTAATTTTAAAATCAACTCTAAAAGACACTGAGAGCCAATGGAGAGAAGCTAAAATAGGAGAGACGCTCGTGTGTTTCCGGGTTCCAGTTAAAAGTCGAGCCACTGAGTTTTGGACCCGTTGCTACTGGGAAAGTGCGTTTTGGCTGACACCAACATAATGTGCATCACAATAATCCAATCGAGTTTTGGCGTTTCATGTTTCAGAAGTTAAATCCTCAGCCTCTTGCAGCTTCACACCTCGACCTGGTGGTGGCGAGTCTGTTGTATCCAGCACTTTTTATCTGTGGATGTGGAGCTGGTGCCTTCGTCGGGTTCACTCCCCTCCCCTGCTGCTCGTCCTGTCAAGTGTTTGTTCTGTGTCTGGACGCTGTTGGTTTTTGTGTTTTTCTCCCAAAACCATGTCGTGATATCAGAACAGGATCTGGGGTGGTTCTTTTTGTTTTCCTACACCCTACACTGCCACCTTCTGACGCACCCCGGTAATGCAACAGTATCTTAAAATACACGCATCAAGAATCTCAGACGTCCGGTCATCGCGCAATTCACACTGGGAAGGATTTTCCTAAAAAGTGAACATCAAACGTCCATGTTTGTTTTCCCAGTGGGACGTGTCTATTGTCAAAGTCGATCTTTTCAAGTCTTTTGAACCATTTCACTTTTGTTTCTGGTTCTGATATTGTCATATTTTAGTTTTGGGATTCGGACATCATTACATTGAAGTCTATGGTAAAATCATCTGTTTATTTTAATTAATGGTTAAATATAAATATACAAATCACAGATGCAAAATTAGACTTAAACTCAGACAAAACAAAGAGAAACTGTGTAATAAAACTCTAAATAAATCTTAAAAACATCAAGAGACGGACGTTAAATAATAAAACATAAATATATAAATGTAAATGTATAAGAAAAAAAACACAAATAGGTAAATAAAAAATCTCAGTTATTTACAAGAGTTTGTAACGAAAACAAAACGAAATGATGATTGCTGTACAGTTGTAGGGAGTATTATCTGTCAGGTACAGATTGTGCCAGTTTTCTCCTGATTCCTCGATGTCTCTGAACAAACTGATGAGGTCCTTCTTCTTCTTCTGCAGATGTTCCTCAGAGTCCTGCTCTCTGCTCCTCTCGTCTTCTCTGTGGAGTCAAACACAGAGTCAGAACCTCTGGTCTGATCTACAGTGGAAGTGAACGTTTCAAATCTGTGCTCATCAACAACTGGACTGTGTATAAACGTTTGTAAGAGTTAGAAATGAACAGTTGTGAGTAAAAGTTGTATTTGATTAGAAGAGTTCACACTTCACCTGTACAGCTCCATCTGGGACACAGAGCTCATGTTTGAAAATGTTAAATAAAGATTCTAGAAACTCTACGTCTCACATTAAACCAGGTCAGACTCAGGTGTGATCAGACTTTACCTGAGGAGGAGCTGCACAATCCTCTGTTTCAATTCTTCTTTATCCACAAAGAATCTGTGAAACAAACCAATAATAATCGATCACATTCACACGTCTCCTCAGTCACATCCACAAAAACTATGAGGAGAATTTAGGACAAAAATGATTCCACTGCTGCTCTGGTAGAACCTCCCAAACCTGCTCAGAGCAGCAGAGATCAGATCTGAACAAGAGAAGAGACAGAAATGAGGAGAACATCACTCAGTCTTACCCAGACACAGACGACTGTAGACTCTTCACCCAGGTGAGGCGGGAGATGTCTCTGTGGACCTTCAGACAGTCCATGACCCAGACAGAAACATCATGTTCTTCTCATGTGAAAGTCTCGCACCACTGCTCCAGGAGCTTCTGGTATCTGTAGAGACGCTGTGTCTCTTCTCTGAGCTCGTCCTCATCTCCCTGGTACAGGAAGTTCTCTACAGCCTCGTCCTGCTCCTCACACAGAGATGATGACTTCTGTGATCTGCAGAACTTCTCCTCCCACCTGTGGAGACATGTAAAGAGCTCAGTTCTTCACTGTATTTCCCCACAGTTCTCAGACTCAGCTGATCCACTCTGAGACAGTTGTGAGGAAGAGCCCAGGTGCCCCTCACAGCAGCAGTGTGACAGACTCTGAGGAGGAGCTGTGACGCACAATCACACACACCATCACACTCAAACATCTTTAACATCTCACCTCCTGATTTCTCCTGATTCCCTCCGATGTCTCTGAACAAACTGATGAGGTTCTTCTTCTTCTTCTGCAGATGTTCCTCAGAGTCCTGCTCTCTGCTCCTCTCGTCTTCTCTGTGGAGTCAAACAAAGCTCTAGATAAACTCTACGTCTCACATTAAACCAGGTCAGACTCAGGTGTGATCAGACTTTACCTGAGGACGTAAAGACAATCCACAATCCTCAGTTTCACTTCTTCTCTGTCCACACGTCCTCTGTTCAACAAACCAATAATAATGAGTCACATTTCCTCGTCTCCTCAGTCACATCCACAAAAGTTTGAGCTTTAACCTACAGGAGGTGGAGAGTGAAAGAGGTGGAGAGTGAAAGAGGTGGAGAGTGAAAGAGGTGGAGAGTGAAAGAGGTGGAGAGTGAAAGAGGTGGAGAGTGAAAGAGGTGGAGAGTGAAAGAGGTGGAGAGTGAAAGAGGTGGAGAGTGGGAGAGACATTCAACACAGAGTCTGAATGTGAGTCTGATTATTTAACACAACAGACGAGTTCAAAACAATAAACCACTTTGTGTTGATCAGATTAAAGGAGCTGAACCTGATGTGTCTGAAAATCAGAAAAACTCCACAGACACAGAGAGAACATGTCTGATAAAAACATCTCGTTTTGACCCTGAGAGTTTCTTTTAAAATATATTTGTATTTGGGACAAAACTAAAGTTTCTTTGATAAATGAAAACATCAGGTTCATCTCCTTTCACCTGTCAGAGCCCAACACCCTGCAGCTCCTCACCTCTGTGACCACAGAGAATAACAAGGTTCTTTGTTCACTCGACGGTCGTCCTCCTCAAAGACCTTGGCTCTGCTCTTGATCACTGTGATGGAGGGCGGGGTCAGTGAGGGAGTGGGCGGGTCAGTGAGGGAGTGGGCGGGGTCAGTGAGAGAGTGGGCGGGGTCAGTGAGGGAGTGGGCGGGGTCAGTGAGGGAGTGGGTGTGGTCAGTGAGGGAGTGAGTGGGCGGGGTCAGTGAGGGAGTGGGCGGGGTCAGTGAGGGAGTGGGCGGGGTCAGTGAGGGAGTGGGCGGGGTCAGTGAGGGAGTGGGCGGGGTCAGTGAGGGAGTGGGTGGAGTAAATGCAGATGTGGGCGTGGTCACATTTCTGTAAAATACAAACATAAGATGAGAGGCAGGTCCTTTGGGTCCTGGTGTTTTTATTTCAATGTTAAATTAATGTTTAAATGGTCAGAAAAAGTTCTTCCTTGTGCCTAATTGTTTCTGCATTTTGGATTTATTTTTCAGTGTTGATGACTTTGTTAAAAGTGCAAGTCAAAGGAGGAACTCACGCTGCAGGTGGAGCGTTTCCTCTGGACGGGACCTTCTTGGATCTGAGGCCACGTTTTCTGATGGAACAAAAATGAAATATTTCAATCACCAACACCAAACCAAAAGTATAAAAACCAAAAACACGTCTGAGCAGAGGCTCACACACTGACACCTGCAATTAAAATGATTCATTTAACTCACACCTGCCTCCATATTGGATTTATGAACATTAGGGGGCGCTGTTGACATTCAGAATAAACCAAACACCAGCAGCACCAAACCAACGGACCTGGACCACAGCTTGAGAACCACTGCTGCACATTTAAACTTTTTATTCACTTACGTTAAACGTGGCTTTTTGAAGTTTATATAAAGGTCTTTTGATCGATCTCTGACGTCGCTGCCCCCTTCAGGTCTGAAAGAGAAAGAACAGAACACAAACTGTTCACCACAGAGTCACAAAATACAA
>NW_026571290.1:1435608-1468748 GCF_026225935.1 Boleophthalmus pectinirostris
AGGACTGGAGGACTGGACTGGAGGACTGGAGGACTGGAGGACTGGAGGACTGGAGGACTGGAGGACTGGAGGAGGACTGGAGGCTGGAGGACTGGAGGACTGGAGGACTGGAGGGCAGGAGGACTGGAGGAGGAGGACTGGAGGACTGGAGGACTGGAGGACTGGAGGACTGGAGGACTGGAGGAGGAGGACTGGAGGACTGGAGGACTGGAGGACTGGAGGACTGGAGGACTGGAGGACTGGAGGACAGGAGGACTGGAGGACTGGAGGACTGGAGACTGGAGGACTGGAGGACTGGAGGACTGGAGGACTGGAGGACAGGAGGACTGGAGGACTGGGAGGAGGACTGGAGGACTGGAGGACTGGAGGACTGGAGGACTGGAGGGCAGGAGGACTGGAGGACTGGAGGACTGGAGGACTGGAGGACTGGAGAGGGAGGAGGACTGGAGGACACTGGAGGACTGGAGGACTGGAGGACTGGAGGACTGGAGGACTGGAGGAGGACTGGAGGACTGGAGGACAGGACTGGAGGACTGGAGGAGGACTGGAGGACTGGAGGACTGGAGGACTGGAGGACTGGAGGACTGGAGGACAGGAGGACTGGAGGAGGACTGGAGGAGGAGGACTGGAGGACTGGAGGACTGGAGGACTGGAGGACTGGAGGACTGGAGGACTGGAGGACTGGAGGACTGGAGGACTGGAGGACTGGAGGACTGGAGGACTGGAGGACTGGAGGGCAGGAGGACTGGAGGGGCAGGAGGACTGGAGGACTGGAGGACTGGAGGAGGAGGAGGACAGGAGGGGACTGGAGGACTGGAGGACTGGAGGACTGGAGGACTGGAGGACTGGAGGAGAGGAGGACTGGAGGACTGGAGAGGACTGGAGGACTGGAGGACTGGAGGACTGGAGGACTGGAGGACTGGAGGGCAGGAGGACTGGAGAGACTGGAGGACTGGAGGACTGGAGGACTGGAGGACTGGAGGACTGGAGGACTGGAGGACTGGAGGGCTGGAGGACTGGAGGACTGGAGGACTGGAGGACTGGAGGGCAGGAGGACTGGAGGACTGGAGGATCCTCTCCCTGAGTGTCAGCGGCCCTCACTGTGTGCACTTCCTCTGAGGCGGTGACCAGCTCTGGGTCGACCAGCAAAGGTTTGAGGTGAAGGTGACACGACGCTCCTTTACAGCTCCTCTCGTCCAGACCCCGGGGCCCCTTGGTCCTGGTGGACTGTCGACCGGGACAAACTGTCCTCTGTGCCGCCGCCAGAGTGAGACCCAACCCACGTACACAGGAAAGGAACACTGCGTCGAACTGAAAAAGAAACTACGTCTGTTACCAAATTTACAGTAGTAGAACGTTACACTATTTTACCTGAAAAACCACACCAACACTGGGTCACCTCTCACTTCTTCATCTCTCACTTCTTCATCTCTCACTCCTTCATCTCTCACTCCTCCACTCTCACTCCTCACTCTCTCTCACTCCTTCATCTCTCACTCCTTCATCTCTCACTTCTTCATCTCTCACTCCTTCATCTCTCACTCCTTCATCTCTCACTCTTCATCTCTCACTCCTTCATCTCTCACTCCTTCATCTCTCACTCCTTCACTCTCTTCACTCATCTCTCACTCCTTCATCTCTCACTCCTTCATCTCTCACTCCTTCATCTCTCACTCCTTCATCTCTCACTTCTTCATCTCTCTCCTCATCTCTCACTCCTTCATCTCTCACTCCTCCATCTTCACTCCTCCATCTCTCACTCTTCATCTCTCCTTCATCTCTCTCTCACTCTCATCCTCTCATCTCTCACTCCTTCATCTCTCACTCCTTCATCTCTCACTCCTTCATCTCTCACTCCTTCATCTCTCACTCCGTCTCTCCTGCTTCACTTTCCCCGCCCCTTTTAAAGTTCTTGGTTCTGATTGGCTCGTGCATCAGTCTCTCAGCGCTGCGCACAATAAAACTCTCTCCAGAATAAAAACATTCAACATAAAAACATGTAAACATGACAACTCCACATGTCACTCAAGTCAGGGCTCAAAATGTCACTTTATTTTAATTAATAGTAAAAAAATATATAAAAGTTTAGGTAATTTCTGAATCAGACCAAACATGAAAAAGTCTGAACAGAAGTTTCAGTCAAACGTCTGAAACGGGACAAAGTTTCATTTCCAGAGTGAAGGACGCTTCTTCAGACGGACGATGCACGAGACGAGAATCTGAGAACAGGTCAGGTGGAAAAGGTCAGGTCGTGTGGAGGTCGTGTGGAGGTCGTGTTGTGAGGTCGTGTGGAGGTCGTGTGGAGGTCGTGTGGAGGTCGTGGAAGGTCGAGGTCGTCGTGGAAGGTCGTCGTGTGGAGGTCGTGTGGAAGGTCGTGTGGAGGTCGTGTGGAGGTCGGTGTGGAGGTCGTGTGGAGGTCGTGTGGAGGTCGTGTGGAGGTCGTGTGGAGGTCGTGTGGAGGTCGTGTGAAGGTCGTGTGTGAGGTCGTGTGGAGGTCGTCGTGTGGAGGTCGTGTGAAGGTCGTGTGGAGGTCGTGTGGAGGTCGTGTGTGAGGTCGTGTGGAGGTCGTGTGGAGGTCGTGTGGAGGTCGTGTGGAGGTCGTGTGGAGGTCGTGTGGAGGTCAGAACCAGGAGTCCGACAGCAGCAGATATCAGACGTGGGACCTGCAAGTCGTGACTCAGTCTCGAGTCAGACTTGACTCACTATTTTGAGGACTTGACTTGCTTAAATGGATTAAGACTTGGGACTTGACTCGGACTTGAGGAGTGTGACTTGAGAAGACTTGGTGCTTCTGCTAAAAAATAGTTGTTTTTATAAAATACTTTTCTCTTTATAGTTGATAAATGTGACGCTGAATTTTACAGGAACAAACTGGAACATGTCGCTCCCACTTCTGTTTGTACTTTGGATTGACCTGAAATATTGTACTGTGAAGTACTGTGAAGTACTGTGAAGTACTGTGATGTGGTGTCCTCAAATGTACTACTATACTATATACAAAGCAGTACAGTATTTTTTTTTTTATTATTTATTGTTTATTTATTAAATATTCAAGTCAGTTGAGAAGACGACCTGGACAAGAGACAGAATAAAACAGAAACACAAACAGAAACATTCACCTCAACCACAACATGAAACAGAAAACAGAGACACGAGACACTGAAACATTTACAGTTAAAGATATAAAGTGTTAAACTTGTGCAATGATCCTGTCAAATATTCTGGACGCAGTTTTTAAACAGTAACACAACATGATGAAAAATATATGATTTATTATTTATTAAACACTTTTCCATCTGAATTCCTTCTGTTCTGATCGTTCAACTCTTATTTAAATACTCAAATATAAATATACCAGGACTTTTTAAGTGCAATTTAGTTTAAAATTCATATAATTTGTAAAAATCTAAAGACTTGAAGTGACTCAGTGAACTCCAAAACAGACGACTTGAAGTCGACTTGGACTTGACTTGATCCCACCTCTGGCAGCTACAGAAACAGGCTTTGTACAAAACACAGAGGATCAGATTTGTTTAAATAAAAATAAAAAGTGAAATGTGCTTTTAAAGTAGTTTTCCATCCAGAGAAAATCTGAATTATGTGCGTGTCATTCTCCAGTTTGAGTCCATGAAACCAGAATCAAATCTGTTGAACTCAACTGGTCAGGTTAGTACAGAAGCCCGAAGCGGCAAAAAAAAAAAAATTAAAAAAAAAGGAGGCACGTGATTTGGGCTCCATTTTTGTTGTTGTTGTTGTTGTTGTTGTTTTTTTTCCCCATATTCAAAATTCTTGCCTTTTTTTTGTACCAACTCAAAAAAAAAAAAAAAAAAAAAAAAAAGTTTGTGTCTTTTTTTTTTTTTTTGCACAAAAGCATCAGTGTTTTTGTGTTCTTTTTTATGAGTTATATGAAAAGTAAAATCGACACATCACTGGTCATGAAAAAAGATGCTGTTTCTATTGTACCATTTGTATTTTAGATTTTTTTTTTTTTTTTATCAGACACATCAACAGTAAAATAAATAAATAACTGTGCAAAAAAAGGACAAGAAACATTATTATTATTATTATTATTAATGTTTTTTTTTTTTTTTTATTTTTTGGAGCCGTTGTTGAAGAAAACAAACAAAAAACTAAAAGAGGCACATCATTTGCGCTCCATTTACTAAGTGTTTTATTTTCCACCATCAGCTCGGAAAAAAAAAAAAAGTTTGTCTTTTTTTTTGTACCAACAACTTTTTTTTCTTTTTGCTTTTTACTGCTGTATATCTATTGTACCTTTTGTATTTTGCCAAAAAAAGAAAAAAAAAAAAAAAAAAAAAAAAAGAAAAAAAAGACAAACAATTTTTTTTTGAGTTGTTGGTGCAAAAAAAAAAAAAAAAAAGACAAGATTGGAGATGATGGTGAAATAAAAAAAACAAACAAAACAGAGCGCAAATGATGTGCCTGTTTTTTTGGGTTCTTTTTGTACCAACAACTTTTTTTTTTTACTGCTGTATTTCTATTGTACCTTCTGTATTTTGAAAAAAAAAAAAAAAAGACAAGAAACAATTTTTTTGAGTTGTTGGTGCAGAAAAAAAAAGTTTTTTTTTTTTTTTTTTTTTTTTTGGAGATGATGGTGAAATAATAAAAAAAAAAACTTAGAAAACAGAGCGAAAATGCACCAACTTTGTTTTTGTTTTTTTTTGCCACAGTTATTTTTTTCTGTTGTATACTTTGTTTGTTTGTGTTGTTTTTTTTTTTTTTTTTTGCTGCTCAGGGCTTCCGTATGTTAATACTTGGAGTAACAGTGTTTTATCTGAGTGTTTCGCTGCCCAGTCGCTCTGACAGAGGCTCGTCTCCACTCGACGCCGCAGGTTTGGTGACGGTGTGATTGACGTGGCGAGGGACGGCGGCGCTTTGTTCAGACGACTTCCTGTTGCACGCGCAGCTCCGATTCTGTTTCCTGGGACCGATTTCGTTGCTCCAGAATCCGTGTGTCGTTCGTTCATTCATTTTTCAAAATAAAACCAAAAAGAAGAAAATGAAAAAAACTAATATTTTCTTCATTTTTTTGTCTCCTAAACCAAAAATGAAAAAAAACAAAAACAAACTGATATTCATTTGATTTTTTCAGTTTTCAATTTTGTGTTTAAATGAAAAATGGAAAAAAAAAACAGATAACGGACTGAACCAGGACTAAACTGTTTTCAGTCCTGGTCTGGCCCTGGTCTCAGTCCTGTCTGGTCCCAGTCTGCGTCCCAGTCTTAGCTCTGGTCTCAATCACGATCTGGTCCTGGTCTCATTCCCGGTCTGGTTCCGGTTTGATCCCGGACCTGTTTTAGTCCTGTTTCAGTCCCGGTTCAGTCCTGTTTTAGTCCATTATCCGTTTTTTCCATTTTTGATTCAAACACAAAATCAAACTGAAAAAACAAATCATTTTCTGTTTTTTCATTTTGGTTTTGGAGACAAATAATGAAGAAAATTGTTTTTTTTTTTTTTGTTTTCTTCTTTTTGGTTTTATTTTGAAAATCGACTGACCGAGCCCCTCACTCCCGTTGTGAGCCTGGCCAGTCAGTCCCTCCGGCCTCCTGGTCAAACGCAGCAGCATCTGGACTCTCGCCCACACCGTGTCATTACTCAAGTCCTCTGGGCGAGATTCAACCGCCTCAGGTCACTCAAGTCAGTCAAGTCAATCAGGTCTCAGAGTCTGACCTTACGATTTGATTTTTACTCTGAAGAGACTGGACCGAGAAGTGAGAATTGAACCTGCCCTGGGAGAGTCTGAGGTGAACAAACCCCGAGAGTCTCAGCTCAGAGCACGAGGAGAAACATCAGGAACCTTCAGATGGAACAACGACGTCTCCATTTAAAAACAGAACTTTTTCACAACGGCTGGAAGTTCTGCAGCCTTACCAAACGGGATTAATGGTTTTAATGGTTTTCTGTGTCAAAATGTGTGTGTAAATGTGTGTGTAAATGTGTGTGTAAATGTGTGTGTAAATGTGTGTGTAAATGTGTGTGTAAATGTGTGTGTAAATGTGTGTGTAAGTGTGTGTGTAAATGTGTGTGTAAATGTGTGTGTAAATGTGTGTGTAAATGTGTGTGTGTGTGTGTAAATGTGTGTGTAATGTGTGTGTGTGTGTGTAAATGTGTGTGTCAAGTGTGTGTGTGTGTGTGTAAAGTGTGTGTGTGTGTGTGTAAATGTGTGTGTAAATGTGTGTGTAAATGTGTGTGTGTGTAAATGTGTGTGTAAATGTGTCGTATTCTCCAGCAGCTTCATAAATCTGCTCCTTCACCAAATCTTCAACCAACAAACGTTCTTCCATAAAGAATTTGTCCACAATTATCAAGTAGAAATGTAACAATAACTGAAATATCGTGATATCGTATCGTCAAAGTTCTCACAATAACATCGTGGACCATCACAATAAATCGAATCACAAGTCTCTTTGTTTAAATGAAGAGTTAAAAACACAGAGGAACTACATAGACCATGATCCTTTGCTCCATTTCAGTGCAGACGACAAGAAGAAATAACAGTTCTAACACTTTTAACTCTTAGTTCTTTGGTTTAAGTTTTGTCGAGACATTTTAAAAAGGAAAAAGAAGAATATTCACAGTTTTGTTAGACAACAAAATTTCACAATAAATATCGAACCGTGAGATGTTCATCCTGAAAATATTGCATAAATATCGAGATTTGGATATCGTTACATCTCTAATCATGAGCCTCCATATCGTGATCTTTCCCACGATATCGCAATAAATATCGTACTGTGATGATATCGTATCGTGAGACTTGGATATCGATAAACCTCTAAATCTTCCAATAACAATTTATCCACAACGACAAGAGAAGAAAGATGAAAACTTAAAGGAAACAACGAGACACTTTAGTCACACAACAAACTCAACTCATGTTCTGATCCTGAAGAAAACAGAAGGAACTTGTTCACTCAGATTCATTCTACTGTTACAATTAACATTGATTTTTTATTATTTATCTTTAAATCTTTTAATCTCAGTTTTCCTGAAGATCTCAAACAGTATTTAGCTCCATTCAGATCCTCTTACAGTTCACGTCCCGCAGATCAGAGATTTTCTGTCGTCCCAAGAGTCAAAAAACAAACAGGAAAAAACTCATTTAAATATAAAGCTCCTTCTGATTGGAACGATCCTCCTTCCCTCATCGATTCGAGCTCTAACTTCAGTCCCTTCGTTTAAAAATGTTCTGGTTCAATATTTACAGAATCAGTGTCATTGTTTTTGATCATTTTGTTGAATTTTGTTGAATCATTCTTGTTGTATTCTGTGATTATCTTTGAACTCTGTATTATTATTATTATTATTTATTTATTTATTTATTTTAAAATTTGTTTCATTATGTGTTAAACAGTCAAGTGTGTGTGTGTGTGTGTGTGGTTGTGTTGATTTTGTTGTTTTGATGCTTATTTGAACTGTATTTGTGTTTTTTCGTTGTATTTATGAGGACCCCTTGAAAACGAGATGGTGAAACATCTCAGGGGCTCATCCTCCAAACAAATAAATTCAAATTCAAATCTATTTCATGATGTGGAGATTTACACAGACACAGACAGATTTGTGCAGTTGGAATGACGGACGTGTAACCGAACATCTGTAACATTCAACCTGCAAACATTTATCTGTGTCAATGTCCACATCATGAAATCGATTTTTAAATTTTAATATGAACAAGTTCCTTCTGTTGTTGTTCTCCTGTAAGTTTTGCTCTTTCTTCTCTTGATCGTTGTGGATAAATTGTTCATGGAAGATTTAGAGGTGTGTCGATATCCAAGTCTCACGATACGATATCGTCACGGTACGATATTTATTGCGAAGTCGTGGGAAAGATCACGATATGTTGGGGAGACTCACGATTAGAGATGTAACGATATCGAAATCTCACAGTGCAATAGTTTCACGATGTACATCTCACAGTTCGATATTTATTGTGATATTTTATGGAGGCAAACAAAACTTTTTCCTCTTCAAACGCCTCGACAAAACTTAAACCAAAGAACTAAGAGTTAAAAGTGTTAGAACTGTTATTTCTTCTTGTCGTCTGCACTGAAATGGAGCAAAGGATCATGGTCTATGTAGTTCCTCTGTGTTTTTAACTCTTCATTTAAACAAAGACACTTGAGATTCGATATTTTGTGATGGTCCACGATGTTATTGTGAGAACTTTGACGATACGATATCACGATATTTCAGTTATTGTTACATCACAAGTGAGAATGTTTATCCTTCGTGGAGTTTGTTGGTTGAAGATTTGGTGATGGGGCAGATTTACGAAGCTGCTGGAGAATACGACACACACATTTACACACACATTTACACACACATTTACACAGAAAACCATTAACCGGAAGCTCCACAAACCTCAGCAGACGTTGTGAAAAGGTCTGTATGGTCCAGATGAAAACCTCTGAACCTTTCTCCACCAAAACTCTCAGTAAAACATCGTCCAGGTCGGATCCATCGCAAAAGAAAAATTCTATTCTGTCGACTGGACAAACGTTTTAGAAGACGTTTCTGAGCTCATCCAACGCTGCTTCTTCTTCAGACGCTGCCTTATATCTGCAGGAAGGAGGAGGAGCTAACTACACTGAAACTCCTCTGAAACGTGTTTGGAGCTCGGTCTGTTGAACTGCACTGAGTCGTATCAGCAGAATCATCATCGTGAAAACCCTAAGAACCTGAAACCATCCTGGTAATACGACTCAGGTTCAACGGACCGAGCTGTGGAGGAGCATGTGTGTGTTTGTTTCAGTGCAGTGAGCGCCCCCTTCAGGCAGATATAAGGCAGCGTCCACCAGCGTCCGTCCAGAACTGAAGAACCTGCGTGGACGAGCTGAGAAACGTCTCTAAAAGTTTTGTCCAGGGGATAAATAGAATTTCATTGAGTAAAACACGGTCTGAGCGAGTCGAGAGGCGCCTGCGTTGGAACAGGAGGCCGGAGGGACTGAGTGGACAGGCCAGAGTTAGTTCAGAGTCAGGATTTGGGAGTGAGAGACTCTGGAGGTGTTGAGGTTGTTGCGGTCGGCTGGATTCACAGAGAGACCAGAGCCGTGTGTGACCTGAGAGCAGAGTTTGAGTCCGACGTCCGCGAGCCTGCGCCTGCCTCGCCTCAGTGCGCCCCCCGCTGTCCTCGTGTGCAAACGCCTCAGATACTTCCGGGTGTTTCGCACCGACAGAGAACGACTGGTCTTTCCACCGCTGCTCTGGTAGAACCTCCCCGTCGTGCTCAGGGCGGGGAGCTTGTCATAGTTTTTGAACGAGAGAACGAGCAGATATTGGGAATACGTCTCCCTCCTCCTGAGTTCATCCACGTTCAGTCTTAGCCTCTCCATTATTCTCTTCTTCATTTTCCGATAAGCAGACAGACTCATGCAGTTCTTGGAGGGCAGACACTGGGGCTGCAGTCTCCCCACCCTGGTGAGGTAGGAGATGTCTTTGTGGACCTCTGCTAACACGTCCTTCAGACACTCTCCGACCCACAGAGAGACGTCATGTTCTTCTCGTGTGAAAGCCTCGTTCCACTGCTCCAGGAGGGTCTGGTACCTGCGGAGACGCTGTGTCTCTTCTCTGAGCCCGTCCTCGTCTCTCAGGAACAGGAAGCTCCACCGCCATGTCCTGCTCCTCACGGAAAAGTGACGGCCTCTGGGATCCTGTCGTAAATAAAATACTGCAACCCTGCTCCCTGTGGACACATTTTAAACAGCACAGTTACCAACATTATTTTCTCTCTCCTGTGGCATGGATATTTCTACATCATTTCATACTTTTTAAAATATTTTTTTTGTTCTGTTCCTCAGCACGGTGCTACTTTGACTGTAGGTCAGTATTATGCACCATCAGATTCTTCCAAAGTTTTCTTACACATCCAGATTATCAAATGTAAACATCACTGCAATTAAACAGGAGCAGTGAACGGTGCATTTCTTCTATTTTTAAACTAGAGATATACATCCTAATAGAGGATTTTTTTTTTTTTTTGCTATGCCAAAGTGCCCACTATTCACAAGAAAATAGTGAGAGCTAAACAAACTGGCTGCCACCATGTGTTATTGGACTGAAATGAACAAAACACTGCAAACAGTTTAACATGGGCCTCCCACTTGACTTCAGAATTTACATTTACTTCAGTGGGTTTGAGCCCATTGTCGGGAACTACACCGGAAGTTTCAGCGCATGTTTCCAAACGTCTTTTTTTGTTTGTGACGTAAGCGTGAATAGAGCCTGTTAACTTTTTTGTTTCATTTAATTGTCAATTAAACAATGATTTAAAGATGTTTTAAACTATTGAATCTGCGTTCATACTGAGGAGAGACGAGACATAGAAGGATGTGATGAATAAGTAAGTAAGGCAGTTTTTATTTATACGGCACTTTTCACAGACATATGTCATGAATTATTGACATATACAAGGCTCTAATACATTTAGCTCAGAATTTTCACTTCACTCTTAATTTTGGGAATATCAGTTATAAATATTTTTATGGTTCACTTCGGGTGTACTTTTTTGGCATGGTGGCATTTTAAAATTTGACTCGATCCATGATACTTTGGAAAATTTCACCTGACTGACCTGACTGAATATTGATGTTTGAAAAAACTGTTGCTCTAAGGGACCCTCAAAGGTCCCCAGGTGACCAGAGGGTTAAAAAAAGTCTAAAAGTCTAAAAAACTGACTAAATTTAGCATTAAAAGATGGAAATTTGAACATGTCAGTGGTCTGTCTGTTTAACACTTCCTGTCTGGTCCTACATTTGGACCTGTGTCCTGCTGGTGTGGCTCTGTTATGGGCTCAACAGACGACAGCGGCGGACTCACATCAGGTTAAAAACCATCACACAGAGACATGAACTGCAGTGGCACAAGTCTCACTCTGGTCCAGGGCAGACCACAAGTCTCACTCAGATCTGATTTGATTTTTGTTGTGAAACTCTCTATATATTGTATTTCATGGTAAATTAAGTCGGCCTACAAGGTTTTTGAACAAATAATTTACTGAGTAATGTTGACACAGCTTCAAAACAAAAGTAAAAAGGTGAGCCAGTGTTTGATTTTCCTCATACTTGATGATATTTGATATCACAGGGGAATATCAGACACAGTCGACATCATATTTCCTCTGTGTTGATTCTGGAAGCTCAGTGCTCTGTCAGAGAAACCCTCGCTGACCGGCTGTAGTGTTGCTGACAGTGACTTCAGGATGGTGTTGCAGACTTGAGTGTCAACATGCAAGAACTTTTCACAGGCATTATTTTCACTTGTGGCCAGGCCGAGGGAGATTTTCATTTGGTCACACAAGTCTCATTGGAAATGAACAAGAGAAGAGAATGAACAAGACAGCGAGGAGGAGAATGGATCCTGCTCTGTCTCAACTCTGTCGCAGACAGACTGACCAACAGTTCTGTGGAAGCTTTAAAATTGTACCTTTTGTATTCTCCCATTTTCTCGATGTCTCTGAACAAACTGATGAGGTCCTTCTTCTTCTTCTGCAGATGTTCCTCAGAGTCCTGCTCTCTGCTCCTCTCGTCTTCTCTGTGGAGTCAAACACAGAGTCAGAACCTCTGGTCTGATCTACAGTGGAAGTGAACGTTTCAAATCTGTGCTCATCAACAACTGGACTGTGTATAAACGTTTGTAAGAGTTAGAAATGAACAGTTGTGAGTAAAAGTCTGTACCGTATTTTCCGCACTATTAGTCGCTCTGGATTCTAAGACGCACTGTCATTAAATGGTCTATTTTTGAACTTTTTTCACAAATAAACGGCGTGGGACTTTAAATGAAACCCAACAGTGTGATGGGTGAGTGGTTTTGTTTGTTTGTTCGTTCACAGTGACTCTGGGTGTGTTCAGTTGTGGCGTGTAGGGAGGGTGTGTCTGTCGCTGGATTGTCGGCGTGTTCGCAGTGACTCAGTTGTTCAGTCGTGTCTAGAAGTGGCACATTGCGCTCGTCGCTTTTTCGGTTCGTTCCTCCTTTCCGTTCCTCGTCAGCGTGGAGTGATGAGTGTGTCTGTGGGTGTTTTTCTCTGTGCGATCGCTGTCTGCCCACTCTGCTCGGCACGCGGTCGTTTTTTATTGCGGTTGGAGGTTTAAGAACGCGTCTAATAGCCCGGAAAATACGGTATTTGATTTGAAGTGTTCACACTTCACCTGTACAGCTCCATCTGGGACACAGAGCTCATGTTTGAAAATGTTAAATAAAGATTCTATAAACTCTACGTCTCACATTAAACCAGGTCAGACTCAGGTGTGATCAGACTTTACCTGAGGAGGAGCTGCACAATCCTCGGTTTCAATTCTTCTTTATCTGCAAAGAATCTGTGAAACAAACCAATAATATTCGATCACATTTACATGTACAGTGCTGTGAAAAAGTATTTGCACTGAAAAAACGGTCCGAGAGGAGTTGCTCAAATTGCAAAAACAAATTTGACAACAATAACATCACTTTTTTACGTTTCTCTGTCCAGCATGTTTAAATCTTACAAACATCGCTTGATTGTGGTCGATGTGAGACCTGCAGGTTTTAATCAGGTTGAGGAAACATGACTTTATTATAATCTGTGGTGAGGCTCGTCCCTCTGGAATTCTCCTCCCCAAAACTTTTGGAGGGAAAATTCAATTGTAACAGGACACAGGACAGATCCAGGAGCAGAGACACACAGTGTGGAGCAGGAGGATTATGAAGCTGATCTGGAGGTGAGACTTTTTAAAGATTTTATTATGTGCTTCTCCGGCCTAGAATGTCGTCATTGTTAAAACATGTTTGTGTTGTTTTATTTGAAATTAGAGTTAATGTAAGAACTCCTTGAAACAAAATGTATTTGACTGTCCATCTACAAGAGTGTGACAGTTGTAGTCAGAGTTGAATGTGTTTGTTCCAGAGTCGTCTACAAACACAGAGACGTCCAGGTTCTGCTGCAGCTGTGGGGAAGTTCATGAATGTTACAGTTGATGTTTCAGAAAAAGGAAGATGTTTGAGAACAAGAGACAGAGCACAGATGAACAAAGTAAGTAAACCAACTAAAATTATTTTAAAATTTTTTCAAAATGAACTTCCTATTGAAACTGTTATCGTACTTGTACAAGGTGATGTGGCAATAGGAGACTTTATACCAGATGCCCTTCCTGTTCCTGTGTTTAGAGGAAGAAAGCAGCAGCACGGTGAGTTTTGTTTCTGCAGATACACTTCTAATGTTCTTGTGATTCTGTTCTGGTCCATTATTGTAGTAATAATTGCTATAAGTGTATTTAAACATGTAGAACAGAGTAGATGATCAGAATGTGATCATCATGTGTGATTCTGTGTCCACAGAGACCAGAGCTTCACTGGAATAAATCTTCACACTGTCCAGCTCCAAACTGTGTGTCTCTGTCCCTGTGTCTCTCTTTGTGTTTGATTCTGTTTAAGACAAAACAGATCTGTAGAAAACTAAAGACTGTTTTTTTTCTTTTACAGAATTAGATCAATTAAATTAAATTATACATACTTATACATTTCATGATAAGGTACCATAAGATAAATATGCATATTCAGCATGATTTGTTCAAATTTTATCAACATGAAAAAGTGATGTTCATGTTCCGAGAAAAATATGTGTAGAGGGGTTCGAAAAAAGTTTCAAAGCCTAAACATAATGTTATTGCATGCAACCGCTTTCCATAACTTTTTAAATCCAGCAACTTTTTTTTTTTCAGTGTGCCCTCAGTCTGGTTTCTTGCTTTTTTCATCAGTGTCACACTGAACTGTTTCAGATCTTCGAACTATTTTAAATATTAAACAAAAATAACCCAAGTAAACATAAAATGCAGTTTTTCTGTGATGATTTTATCTGTTAAATACTTTCCAAACCTGCATGATCCTGTGTGAAAGAGTAATTCCTCCCTTGTTAAATGATCAGGTAACTGTAATTAATCATATTATTGTGGAAAGCTGAGTTCAGTTTCAGAGCCACGATCAGGAGCCAGATGCTGCCAGACCTTTAAATCAAGAGATCACTTAAAAAGAATCTGTGTGACAAGGTGAGGTCGGCCATACTGAACCCAAGACGTCATGACACCATTCAAAGAAATTCAGGAGCAGATGAGAAGAAAAGTGATGTCTCAGTCTGGAAAAGGTTACAAAGCCATTTCTAAATCTTTGTGACTCCAGCGAACAACGATGAGAGCCATTATCCACAAATGGAGAAAGCGTGGTGCAGTGCTGAACCTTCCCAGGAGAGGCCGGCCTTCAAAAATGACCTCAAGAGCGACGACTGATCCGAGAGGTCACAGAGGAACCAGAACAACATCCAAACATGAGTAAACATCAGTAAAGCTCAGTGTTTGTGACTCAACAAATAAGAAAAAAACGAGGCAAAAATGGCCCGGCTGACAAAAAGGAACATAAAGACTCATCTCACTTTTGCCAAAAAAAATCTTGATGAACCCCAAAGCTTTTAGGAAACTATTCTGTGGACTGATGAAACAAAAGCTGAACTTCTTGGAAAAAGTGCATCTCATTACATCTGGCGTAAAATGAACACAGCATTTGATAAACAGAACATGATGCCAACAGTGAAACATGGTGGGGGTAGTGTCATGGTTTGGGGCTTCGTGATCTCAAACTAAAGCGGACTGAGGTTCTGCAGCTGGACAATGATCCAAACCACACCAGCGAGTCCACTTCTGAATTGCTTAAAAAACAAAATAAGGGTTTTGGAGCGGCCTAGTCAAAGTCCAGACCTGAACCCAACTGAGATGCTGTGACATGACCTTAAAAAGAAGGCTCATGCTCGGAAACTTTAGCAAAAGAATTGCTTTACAGCGATATGAAAGACTCACTGGCAGTCATCACAGATGCTTGACTGCAGTTGTTTCTGCTCACAGTTGTTCAACCAGTTGTTAGATTTAGGGGGCAATTACTTTTCCACATGGGCCATGTAGGTTCAGATGGCTTTTTTCCCTTAATAAATAAAATTGGCACTCAAAACGGCATTTTATGTTTACTTGGGTTATTTTTGTTTAATATTTAAATTAGTTTGATGATCTGAAACAGTTAAGTGTGACACACATGCAAAAAAGTAAGAAATCAGGAAGGGTGCAAATACTTTTTCACAACACTGAATCTTCAGTCACATCCACAAAAACTATGAGGAGAAATCAGGACAAAAATGATTCCACTGCTGCTCTGGTAGAACCTCCCAAACCTGCTCAGAGCAGCAGAGATCAGATCTGAACAAGAGAAGAGACAGAAATGAGGAGAACATCACTCAGTCTTACCCAGACACAGACGACTGTAGACTCTTCACCCAGGTGAGGCGGGAGATGTCTCTGTGGACATCCTTCAGACAGTCCATGACCCAGACAGAAACATCATGTTCTTCTCGTGTGAAAGCCTCGCACCACTGCTCCAGGAGCTTCTGGTATCTGTAGAGACGCTGTGTCTCTTCTCTGAGCTCGTCCTCATCTCCCTGGTACAGGAAGTTCTCTACAGCCTCGTCCTGCTCCTCACACAGAGATGATGACTTCTGTGATCTGCAGAACTTCTCCTCCCACCTGTGGAGACATGTAAAGAGCTCAGTTCTTCACTGTATTTCCCCACAGTTCTCAGACTCAGCTGATCCACTCTGAGACAGTTGTGAGGAAGAGCCCAGGTGCCCCTCACAGCAGCAGTGTGACAGACTCTGAGGAGGAGCTGTGACGCACAATCACACACACCATCACACTCAAACATCTTTAACATCTCACCTCCTGATTTCTCCTGATTCCTCGATGTCTCTGAACAAACTGATGAGGTTCTTCTTCTTCTTCTGCAGATGTTCCTCAGAGTCCTGCTCTCTGCTCCTCTCGTCTTCTCTGTGGAGTCAAACACAGAGTCAGAACCTGGAGCAAAGACACTTGTGTGATGTGTTTCATTGTGAAGAATTGTATTGGTGGTAGAGTGTAGTTCCACTGCATCTACATGCCACCTGTTTTGTAAACACAGACTGAGGGACTGATCACACCACTGGTTTATCAGGGGGCGGGTGCTTAGCAATGCTCTCAATTAAACCTGCTGCTAATGCTAACGGGGGCAGCCTCCAGAAAAGAAGGCCCCTGATTGGTCAGTTATTAACATTTATATCTTAAACTTAGGGAAAAAATAGTGAAAGATAAAGTCCAGGACTATGTAGAGCGGGTTAATACGAACATGCCTGACACTTCTTTACTTTCTACTGAAAAAGTGTCATCACCCATAGCGTTTGGCTCCAGTCAAATGAAGCTCATTGAAAATTGCAGTTATAGGGGTGAATTTGGAGCAGTGTTTCATATTAGGAATAGGAAATGATTTATGAACAAAATAGCAAAATAAAATCATGAAGCTCATATGCAACAGGTTAATGTGAAAATTGAAGACTAAAATAAGGAGACTGAAGGGCAAATTATAGTTCTGTCGACTCGTCGCACTCTGTCGCCTTGTTGCCATTGTTTTTGATTTATAGATCTGCATCGAAGTTTATGCACCGCCAAGTAATTCACCGCCACAACAGCACAATATCATCGACTTCTCAAAATAGCTTATGTCCCCTTCCCCCAAAAAAAACAACAACTATATTGTTCTGCCTACTTCCTTCAGTATTTTCAACACAGCAGTTGGTCTCCTGCAAAAAAACTGCCTTCATGACAAATACTTGTGTTAGCGCTGCACTTGCGTTATGTCCGTAAGTGTCATTTATTTGTACAGTTTGAGCAATTCCAGCATGTTAAATGAACATAAACATGTTAGAATGTGATCAGAGCCTCTGCGGATCGTACGCTCACACTGAAAGAACCAAGTGAACAAGTAACTTCTTGGGTTCTTTTTAAAGACAATGCAGTAAAGTGTGTTTACCTTGTTGACATGTTTCGGCTGCTAGCTGCAAGCCATCTTCAGAACTGTCCCCTGTGTTGGTGGTGACGTGTCGTATATCAGCTGTTGTTACTTCCTGTGGGCGTGGTCAGACCTGATGGACCTGGCAGGTGGCTCAGACTGACCACGCCTCCCGTCGCCCGGTGTCTCTGGAGGAGGGTGTCCCAGGTGTGTGAAAGGAGGAACGCTCCGTCATCACGGTTAATGCTGTCCGTGTCTCGTTTCCTGATTTCACCGTCCTCCTTGATCCAGCGTTTGAACTTGTTGTTTTCCGATCCAATGACCCGAGTCTCGTCCTGATCCATAATGTGGTTGTTCCTTTTACAGTGTCTGATGTGGTGGATTTTAGGTTTTCCTGTTCTGCTTTGTCTTTTTGTGTTCTGGTGAGTCTCCCTGACGTTTCCTTTTCGCATTCCTTTTGGTGTTCCTTTTTTCGGATGTGAAATGCCCGGCCTGTTTCCCCTATGTGTGATTTATTGCATGATTTGCATTGGATTTCGTAGATGGCGTTACATTTTTGTTCTTGTGGGATTTTGTCCTTGGGATGTACGAGTTGTTGGTGGAGTTTTGTGTCTGGTTTGACTCCAGTGTTTATGTTGTGTTTTTTCATGTCTCTGGATGGTTCGGTTGTTCCTCTGATGTTCTGTAGTGTGACTATGTTCTTGTCCTGCTGCCCTGTGTTGGATTGTTGTGTTTTTTTCCGGGGTTTGTTGGTTTTATTGATAACTTGTTGTCTGCCTTTGTTTATGGCTCAGCTGGGATATTGACATTGTTTGAGTGTTTGTGTGACGTGTCTCTCCTCTTCCTCCCTGTCGGTCTGTGATGAGTGTGGCCCGTTCCAATAATGTTCTTACTACTGAAAGTTTGTGTGCAGTGGGATGTTGGGATGTCCAGAGTAAATATTGGTCAGTGTGTGTAGGTTTCCAGTATACAGTCATTTTGATGCTGCCGTCTGCGATGTGGTGGATTTTAATGTCCAGAAAAGATATGGCTCCGTCTTTCTCCTCCTCGTGTGTGAACTGAATGTTTCCTGTGTCGTCTTGTGTGTTGAGATGGTCTGTGAGTTCTTGTGTGTGTCCTTGCTGTATTTTTTCCAGGATGTCATCTACATAACGTTTCCAAAATGTTAAACAGCATTGTGGTGGTGCGGTGTTGAATGCTTTTTGTTCCAGGTCCTCCATGAAAAAACTGCTCATTATTGCTGATAGTGGATCTCCCATTGCAAACCCCTCTTTCTGTTGGTAAATTATGTTGTTGTACTGAAAATATGTAGATTTGGCCACGAAACGTAATAATTTGATATGTGTAATGTCATCAACTGTTAGATTTGTGCGTTTTTTGAGTGTTCTGTCCTTTTTAAGTTTTTCTTGTACTATGCGTAGTGTGACATCCACGGGTGTTTTTGGTGAACAGTGATATGACGTCGTGTGATATGAGTATTTCATCCGGTGCACTACTCGCAGACACCGACACGTCAGGGAGACTCACCAGAACACAAAAAGACAAAGCAGAACAGGAAAACCTCAAATCCTCCACATCAGACACTGTAAAAGGAACAACCACATTATGGATCAGGACGAGGCTCGGGTCATTGGATCTGAAAACAACAAGTTCAAACGCTGGATCAAGGAGGACGGTGAAATCAGGAAACGAGGCGAGACGCACTGACAGAATTAACCGTGATGATGGAGCGTTCCTCCTTTCACACACCTGGGACACCCTCCTCCAGAGACACCGGGCGACGGGAGGCGTGGTCAGTCTGAGCGACCTGCCAGGTCCATCAGGCTGACCACGCCCACAGGAAGTAACAACAACTGACCACGCCCACAGGAAGTAACAACAGCTGATATACGACACGTCACCACCAACACCGGTGACAGTTCTGAAGATGCAGCAGCCGAAACATGTCAACAAGGTAAATACACTTTACTGCATCGTCTTTAAAAAGAACCATAAGAAGTTAAAGATCTAAAGCAGGTCTAAAACCAGGACTAAAAACAGGTTTAAAGCAGGACTAAACCAGGACTAAACCAGGTCTAAAGCAGGACTAAACCAGGACTAAAACAGAGAGAGTCAGATGCCCTCCCAGGGTGAGTGAAAGGAGTGAGGGAGGGATACACGGACCAGCGGTCAGGAGACCAGCGCTTCACTGGAAAAAACAAAACAAAAAAAACAAAAAAACAAAACAAAAATCTATTCAAGTTAAAATGACTTAAATCAAGAACATTTTACTTTATTTGAATCAATTCAACTTGACAAATCAAATGATGAAACTAATGATACAATGGAATAAGTGGAAAAGGCCTTAGTCTAGTTCTGGTTTAGTGTTGGTTTAGTACAGGTCTAGTCCCAGTCTAGTCCTAATCTAGTCCTGGTTTAGTCCTGTTTTTTTTTTAACAGAAGCAGATTTTTATCCAAAACAGAAAGTTAAATCTTGAATTTCCAGTTTGTGCAGCGTCCAAAGAAAATGTGACACTCAGTTTTGTTTCCACATTTTATTTTCATTTTATTCACACTTTATTAAATCTTGACAAATGATCAAAAATCAAAACTATTTTAATAGAAAATAAAGGATTAAAGATTCTCAAACATGCAGGAATGACTCCAAATACAAGTTCAGGTCTGATTTAAAGAACATAATGATGGATTATTTGTTTTGTTTGTGTTTTTTCTTGAACCTTTTGCTTTGGCGTTTCATGTTTCAGAAGTTAAATCCTCAGCCTCTTGCAGCTTCACACCTCGACCTGGTGGTGGCGAGTCTGTTGTATCCAGCACTTTTTATCTGTGGATGTGGAGCTGGTGCCTTCGTCGGGTTCACTCCCCTCCCCTGCTGCTCGTCCTGTCAAGTGTTTGTTCTGTGTCTGGACGCTGTTGGTTTTTGTGTTTTTCTCCCAGTGTCGTGATGTCAGAAACAGGATCTGGGGTGGTTCTTTTTGTTTTCTCCTCCCCCTTCCTCATGTTGTGCTGCAGTGTTTGTTCCTGTCTGCTCCCTGACTCCTGCTCCGGTCCACGTTGTCGGTTCTTTGTATGAACATGAACATGTGGAGAGAAGTGACAATAAAGCCCATTATTCATTCATTCATTCATCTGTCGTCACACAGTAAAGTGAATAAAGTTTGTCCTCATACAGTTTCTACAGTAAAACCACAACACTGAGCTGGGGTTAGGACGCCATCTGCTGGCAGTAGAGGAGATTACTCTTTAAAAATCACTACACAAACTTTTTCTGACACGATGAAACCTGCAGTTCTAAAAGGCGACGAGACAGAAATCCTCAGGTTTTGATTTATGGATTTCAAATCAGCTTTTTGTCTGACAAATCCAGACTAACATGTGTCTGTATTTTTACACAGAGTGATGTTCGTCTGAGCTCCACTCCCTCTGTGTTACAGCTGCTCCATTATGGACTAAACCATTATCACCATTATTCTGGTCAATATTGAAATCACAATTATTCAAGCGATTATGTTTTAATCACACAATGTATTTATTCAGCAATTCTCTCTCTTTCAAAAAAAAAAAAAAAAAAAAAAAAACACTTAAAAATAACATTGTTAATGTTCTCTGTAAACTCGGGATGATTTCTTAGTCAGACAAATGTTTCCTTTTTGGTTCTTCCTGTGGATCAATCCTGCCCATCACCTTCACCTTTCACTATTTTTTTTATTCTGTTGGGAAGAGAAACAGTTTGAACGGAGGTTTGAGTCACACACATCTGATTCACTTTTGCATTTATGAAGTTCACAAACACATTTCTCGAGTCGTTTTCAGCTGTTAGAACAAACAACAACCACAACAATTAACGACATCTGAATCCCAAAACTAAAATATGACAATATCAGAACCAGAAACAAAAGTGAAATGGTTCAAAAGACTTGAAAAGATCGACTTTGTCAATAGACACGTCCCACTGGGAAAACAAACATGGAGGTTTGATGTTCACTTTTTCAGAAAATCCTTCCCAGTGTGAATTGCACAATGACCTGAAGTCTGAGCTTCTTGATGTGTGTATTAAACAGAAACATGTGAAACTAAGGGAGTTACTTATCAGAACAAAAACAAAGAGCCAAATTATAAAATCACATAAAAAATGTGACTGCACATTTTGTGTGCGTCACATACCAAATTACATAAAAAGAAAAGATGTTCCAAGTCCTTTTCCCCAGTGTCACAAACAACATTTATCTACCTCTCAAATTAGAATTTTTCTTTTAGGAATTCATTGTTTGGATAAATTTTATTCAAAATTTTAAATTGTGTCTCCTTTACTTTAGGGGAACTGAAAAGGAAAGATGTTTAGTTCAGATTATTTTAAAGTTTTTCTTTTCAAAATTCCTTTGAAGAATGAGTTTTGTTGTTGTTGTTTTTTATTTTATTTATTTTTATTAATTACACACAATTTGGTGAATAAACTTGATACAACAAACATGTGTGTGTCGTCAGCAGTTACATGTCGAGATGAGGAAACAGAAACACAACATTTAAAGACAAAATAAAAAAAAAAAACAATCTTTATCTGTTTTTTCATTTTGGTTTAAATAATGAAGAAAATAGTTTTTTGTTTGTTTTTTTTCCATTTTCTTATTTTTGGTTTTATTTTGAAAAACAAATGAACGAATGACACACGAGAGACACACCTGTCCCCGCCCCCTGAGACAGAACAGAGACTCGAAAAACACAGTAAGTTAAATTATGACCACAGTTCGAGCTTTAAAATGGTTTATAAAAGTTTATTAAAGATTTTGTGCATTTCTTTTACACACACAAACACATTTACACATTTACAACTATTTCCATTTCCTCTGCAGGCAAATGTTTAAAGTTTAAACAGAAAATAACAGAACATAAAGTAAAAGTTCAGAAACAGAGTCAATAAAAAAAGTGTCAGTAAAAGACACTTGGATCCATCTGCTGGTTTTTATACAGAAGCTACTGCAGAATAAGAGTGTGTTTTACATTGAAGTCTATGGTAAAATCATCCGTTTATTTTAATTAATGGTTAAATATAAATATATACAAATCACAGATGCAAAATTAGACTTAAACTCAGACAAAACAAAGAAAAACTGTGTAATAAAACTCTAAATAAATCTTAAAAACATGAAGAAAAGGACGTCAAATAATAAAACTTAATTATATAAATGT
The DNA here is from genome assembly GCF_026225935.1 of Boleophthalmus pectinirostris. NCBI lineage: Eukaryota > Metazoa > Chordata > Actinopteri > Gobiiformes > Gobiidae > Boleophthalmus > Boleophthalmus pectinirostris. The sequence continues at coordinate 1,457,638 of NW_026571290.1, forward strand.
AAATGTACAAGAAAAATATTAAAAAATACACAAATAAGTAATAAAAAAACTTAGTTATTTACAAGAGTTTGTAAAGAAAACAAAATGAAATGATGATTGTTGTACAGTTGTAGGGAGTATTATCTGTTACATACTGTGAGTTGTTGTACAGTTGTAGGGAGTATTATCTGTTACATAAGGGCGAGTTGTTGTACAGTTGTAGGGAGTATTATCTGTTACATAAGGGTGAGTTGTTGTACAGTTGTAGGGAGTATTATCTGTTACATAAGAGTGAGTTGTTGTACAGTTGTAGGGAGTATTATCTGTTACATAAGGGCGAGTTGTTGTACAGTTGTAGGGAGTATTATCTGTTACATAAATGTGAGTTGTTGTACAGTTGTAGGGAGTATTATCTGTGACATAAGGGTGAGTTGTTGTACAGTTGTAGGGAGTATTATCTGTTACATAAATGTGAGTTGTTGTACAGTTGTAGGGAGTATTATCTGTTACATAAGGGCTAGTTGTACATTTGTAGGGAGTATTATCTGTGACATAAAGTTGTGAGTTGTACAGTTGTAGGGAGTATTATCTGTGACATAAGGGTGAGTTGTTGTACAGTTGTAGGGAGTATTATCTGTGACATAAGGGTGAGTTGTTGTACAGTTGTAGGGAGTATTATCTGTGACATAAGTGTGAGTTGTTGTACAGTTGTAGGGAGTATTATCTGTGACATAAGGGTGAGTTGTTGTACAGTTGTAGGGAGTATTATCTGTGACATAAGGGTGAGTTGTTGTACAGTTGTAGGGAGTATTATCTGTGACATAAGTGTGAGTTGTTGTACAGTTGTAGGGAGTATTATCTGTGACATAAGGGTGAGTTGTACAGTTGTAGGGAGTATTATCTGTGACATAAAGGTGAGGTGAGTTGTACAGTTGTAGGGAGTATTATCTGTGACATAAGGGTGAGTTGTACAGTTGTAGGGAGTATTATCTGTGACATAAGGGTGAGTTGTACAGTTGTAGGGAGTATTATCTGTGACATAAGGGTGAGTTGTACAGTTGTAGGGAGTATTATCTGTACATAAAGTGAGTACATTGTTGTACAGTTGTAGGGAGTATTATCTGTTACATAAGTGAGTTGTTGTACAGTTGTAGGAGTATTATCTGTGACATAAGGGTGAGTTGTACAGTTGTAGGGAGTATTATCTGTACATAAAGTGAGTTGTACATGTAGGAGTATTATCTGTGACATAAGGGTGAGTTGTTGTACAGTTGTAGGGAGTATTATCTGTACATAAGGGTGAGTTGTTGTACAGTTGTAGGGAGTATTATCTGTGACATAAGTGAGTTGTACAGTTGTACAGTGTACAGTTGTAGGAGTATTATCTGTGACATAAGGGTGAGTGTTGTACAGTTGTAGGGAGTATTATCTGTTACATAAGGGTGAGTTGTTGTACAGTTGTAGGGAGTATTATCTGTGACATAAGGGTGAGTTGTACAGTTGTAGGGAGTATTATCTGTTACATAAGTGTGAGTTATTATGATTTTAGTGAGAAAAACATCATGATTTAAGTGTTTTTCACTGACACCAGGACCTGTATTTTTTTGGAGAACAAACTGAATCAATATTTTGCTTCTAAAATGGTTCAGATTATATATATTTTTTAATGTCTTGTGGTTTTATTGCGACTGTAATAACGTCGATTATCGGTGAACCTGATCATCATGACTCTTCGTTTGGAGTCAGACTCTGGAGGTGCTCAGGTTCTTGTGGTCGTCTGGTTTCACAGAGAGACCAGAGTCGTGTGTGACCTGAGAACAGAGTCTGAGTCCAGCGTCTGTGAGTCTGCTCCTGCCTCGCCTCAGTGCGCCCCCTGCTGTCCTCGTGTGCAAACGCCTCAGATACTTCCTGGTGTTCGGCGCGGACAGAGAACGACTCGTCTTTCCACCGCTGCTCTGGTAGAACCTCCCCGTCGTGCTCAGGGCGGTGGGCGGGTCACAGGGAGAGGACATCTCCACGGGTTCTTCCAGCGTCCGGTATCTGCGGAGACGCCGTGTCTTTTCTCCAAGTCTCTCCTCGTCTCTCCGGTACAGGAAGTATCGTCCTGACTTTCCCAGGTTCTCATGGAGAAGTCGTCTCAAGAACCTCACCTGCCTCCTGTGGAGACATTTAAAGATCACAGTTATCCTCTGTAGTTTCCCACAGTTCTCAGGTTCAGCTGATCCAGAACGAGACACAGAGACACAGAGACAGAGACACAAGAGACACACAGACACACAGACACAGAGACACAGACACAGAGACACACACACACAGACACACACACAGACACACACAGACACACACAGACACAGAGACAGAGACACACAGACACAGAGACAGACACACAGACACACAGACACAGAGACACAGACACAGAGACACAGACACAGACACAGACACAGAGACACAGAGACACAGACACACACACACAGACACACAGACACAGAGACACACACAGACAGACACACAGACACACAGACAGAGACACACAGAGACAGACACACAGACACAGAGACACACAGACACAGAGACACAGAGACACAGACACAGACACACAGAGACACAGACACACAGACACAGAGACACACAGACACAGAGACACACAGAGACACAGAGACACAGAGACACAGAGACACAGACACAGACACAGACACACAGACACAGAGACACAGACACACAGACACACAGACACAGAGACACAGACACACAGACACACAGACACAGAGACACACAGACACAGAGACACACAGACACACAGACACACAGAGACACAGACACAGAGACACAGAGACACAGACACACAGACACACACACACAGACACACAGACACACAGACACACAGACACACAGAGACAGAGACACACAGACACAGACACACAGACAAAGACACACAGAGACACAGACACAGAGACACAGAGACACAGACACACAGACACACACACACAGACACACAGACACACAGACACACAGACACACAGACACACAGAGACACAGAGACAGACACAGACACAGACACACAGAGAGACACGTCCTGCGTTTGTCTCAGTCTCAGTTTATGTTCATGTTTCATGTGAAGCTCAAAAACCTCCAGAATTTCCTCCCTGAGCTGCAGAGGCTGCACTAGCACTGACTCATGCTGGTGCAGGTTCTGGGGTTTAGGGAGAAACGTTCAGATCAGATCAGAGACATTTTAGGTTCATTTGTCACAGGTTTTGGTCATAGGATTTGTCAAAGGAGAGATTTGTGTGAGTCTCATTTAGGGCTGTCGCAATAACGACAAAACTCAATCACCGTGGTACCAAGAGGCCCACGGCCGTACATGTTGGGCCACCGCGATCACCGCACGTGACCAACGTGACCCGACCCAGAGTCCTGCACAGGTCTGTTTTTGAAGACCCGCACCCGCCCGGACCCGCACAATACAGCACCACACCCGCCCGTTAACCCGTGATTATATCAACGTTAAACCTGCACCTGTCCAGACCCGTTAACATCCCACCTGTTACCAACCGTGCCCAAGATAAACCACACACAGATTAAAAAACATTCTAACTGAAGCATCCATCAGAATATGAACTGAAAAGTTACGACTTCAAGAATTACAATCATGAAATGAAACGAAACGGTTACGATTTCTTTAGTACGAACGCGAATTCACAGACTCGACTCGACTGACAAAACTTCACAGGAATTATTTACTGAACAGAAGAAACATTGATCGAGATACTTTAAACACCACGGACTGAACCAAGACTAAACCAGGACTAAACCGAAACTGAACCAGGACTCACTGTCGAGCCCGAAGGTGCGCCCACGTAGACCGTTGGGTGAACGCAGGAGAAAAGACCGTCTCAGAACTCTGCCCCACAGAGGTAAGTGCAGCTGTCGCCCTGATTGATCTTTGCAGACACCTGCTCCGAGTGCTCGTGCTCGGGGTTCTCTCTCTCTTAAGTCTGTGGTTACCCGACCCGGTGCGGGACCCTGACCCGACCCGGTGCGGGGCCCTGACCCGACCCGGTGCGGGGCCCTGACCCGACCCGGTGCGGGGCCCTGACCCGACCCGGTGCAGGACTCTGACTCGAGCTGCCACAGTGAGAGCTGGAGAGATGCAGTGGAACTTGTTCCAAAGACAAATGTTACTTCTTCCCTTTGGGAGCAACATTATATCCACACGACAACCAAGGTTCATGTGCATCTGTAACAAGTGAATCATCAGAGTTTTCAGAGCCGCTGGAAATATTATAACTCTGGGGGATGGGGATGTTGAGCCGCTGCACCACAGGAGGAGAAACTCCCCAACCTCGACAGCCCTAGTCTCATTCTGTTTTCTGACTGGATAACAGGAAACAAAACTCCCAGTGACGTCATAAACGACTTGACCTTCACGTGTTTTTGTACGACTCAGTCAGACTCAGGTGTGTGGTCAGTCTTTACCTGCAGAGGAGCTACACAAACCTCTGTTTCACTTTTTCTTTGTCAAACCAATAATAATCGATCACATTCACATCTGTCCTCAGTCACATCCACAAAAACTATGAGGAGAATTTAGGACAAAAATGATTCCACTGCTGCTCTGGTAGAACCTCCCAAACCTGCTCAGAGCAGCAGAGATCAGATCTGAACAAGAGAAGAGACAGAAATGAGGAGAACATCACTCAGTCTTACCCAGACACAGACGACTGTAGACTCTTCACCCAGGTGAGGCGGGAGATGTCTCTGTGGACCTTCAGACAGTCCATGACCCAGACAGAAACATCATGTTCTTCTCGTGTGAAAGCCTCGCACCACTGCTCCAGGAGCTTCTGGTATCTGTAGAGACGCTGTGTCTCTTCTCTGAGCTCGTCCTTATCTCCCTGGTACAGGAAGTTCTCTACAGCCTTGTCCAGCTTCTTACGGAGAGATGATGACTTCTGTGATCTGCAGAACTTCTCCTCCCACCTGTGGAGACATGTAAAGAGCTCAGTTCTTCACTGTATTTCCCACAGTTCTCAGACTCAGCTGATCCACTCTGAGACAGTTGTGAGGAAGAGCCCAGGTGCCCCTCACAGCAGCAGTGTGACAGACTCTGAGGAGGAGCTGTGACGCACAATCACACACACCATCACACTCAAACATCTTTAACATCTCACCTCCTGATTAATCCTGATTCCTCGATGTCTCTGAACAAACTGATGAGGTTCTTCTTCTTCTTCTGCAGATGTTCCTCAGAGTCCTGCTCTCTGCTCCTCTCGTCTTCTCTGTGGAGTCAAACACAGAGTCAGAACCTCTGGTCTGATCTACAGTGGAAGTGAACGTTTCAAATCTGTGCTCATCAACAACTGGACTGTGTATAAACGTTTGTAAGAGTTAGAAAATGAACAGTTGTGAGTAAAAAGTTGTATTTGATTAGAAGAGTTCACACTTCACCTGTACAGCTCCATCTGGGACACAGAGCTCATGTTTGAAAATGTTAAATAAAGATTCTAGAAACTCTACGTCTCACATTAAACCAGGTCAGACTCAGGTGTGATCAGACTTTACCTGAGGAGGAGCTGCTCAATCCTCTGTTTTCAATTCCTCTTTGTCCACAATGGAATCTGTGAAACAAACCAATAATAACAGATTATTAAACTAAACTCCCTCAGTCACAGCCACAAAAGAAAGAGGAAAAACTCACACAAAAACTTAAGGGCAGAATGTTGGAAGGCAGAGAAATGTGAAGTTGTTTTCATAAAGAGAGAATTTGGAAGAAGCAGCTGAATAATTTGACACATTCTTTAATAATGTGTAGTGAGTTAATAACTGTTCATCTGCAGCCTTCAGTGTTCAGATGTGAAACAGACGTGGAGAGTGAAAGAGGTGGAGAGTGAAAGAGGTGGAGAGTGAAAGAGGTGGAGAGTGAAAGAGGTGGAGAAGTGAAAGAGGTGGAGAGTGGGAGAGAGACATTCAACACAGAGTCTGAATGTGAGTCTGATTATTTAACACAACAGACGAGTTCAAAACAATAAACCACTTTGTGTTGATCAGATTAAAGGAGCTGAACCTGATGTGTCTGAAAATCAGTAAAACAGTTTCTGTAAATTCATTTTGGCTCCGATGGAAAATCAAGATGAAACTGAAGCTGCAGATTCTCCACAGTGACTCAACTTCCCCAACATTTAATCTCCAAACTTTTTACTCTTTAAAATCCTGAATCTGAAGTTTTGCTCCACATTTCACAAATAATAATCACACAGTTTGGACTTGGATCTAAACTAGAAGAGCAGAGTTAAACTGCAGTAAGAATGAGTGAAATACAAGAGAATGTGCAACACAGTGGGTCAGGATTGTAAAAGTGTCCCTCTCCATCTTGTGTGGTGTTAAACGTCTGTACTCGGTCTAGTACATGACACTGTGACATGAGTCTGTGATCACTGCTCTGTGCTGCCCCCTGTCTGCACATGTCTCTGGAAATCAGGGTCTTCAACCTTTTTCAGGACAGGGACCCCAAACTGATGGAGAGCTGGAGCAGGGACCCCCGAGTATTTATATGACACACAACTGTGTTTTATATTAAACTGGACTTAGAGTCGTGTACAAACAGCTGCTCTGTTATTGTACTTTTAATACTGGAGGTTTTCATCAAAGTCACTTAACAAGTCCAGGTTTATCCTGAAATCCTGAGCTGAAACCAGCTCCATCTCCAACTTAAACCTCGACTTGTTCCATGACAGAAATAAGATAAAACAAACTCAGCCAAAACTAAGTGAAAGTAAAAGTCAGACCTGGAGTTGAAGCTGCTCTTTGTGCTCACGGTGACGCTGAGAAAACCAGAGCAACAGAGCAACGACATCATGGAAAATGGACTCAAAGTGTGACTTTTTTAAAATGATAAAAATGATTATATGATTAAATGAGAGAAGAGCCACAGCACACACTGAAAACCAGTTCATCCTCATCCTTCAAAAAAATATATATCATATATAATATAATAATATATATAATATATAATAATAATAATAATAATAATAATAATAATAATAATCAAGCAAAGATTTTTGTGACTCTCCTGTTGAAGACTTCTGCTGTAAATGGTGTTTTTATGTTTTATTTATTGTCACTTCAGTCTAAGAGCATAAATGTTCATTAAAATGCACTGTTCCCTTTTCTTAAATAAAGACATAAAATAAATACATTTGAAGAGCTCACACCTTGACTGCTCTGTAGCGCCCCCTACAGTGACTCACAGACAGATTCAGACTCAGGTCACTAGAGTCAGGTCATGTGACTCTGGTGAAAAAGTCTAAATTCTAAAATTTGATAAAAGTTGATTTGTGTCATAAATAAAGATGAGATCAGACGGACACGAGTGTTTCTGGACTCAGAATAATCAGACAAACTGAATCTCACATAAACAAAGTGGATCATTAGATTTTTGTGTGAGATGTGGAAATGAGGCTCTTTGAAGAGCTGGAGTTAAAGTGAATAACACTGACAGCACCAACACCACAACACTTTATTTAAGAGAGTTTTACTCCGAATCAGGATCAGAGCCATAAACCAGAGCTTTTGTTCAGTCCAGTTGTGTCCAGTTAAACATTTGGACTCAGATCGTGTCGTGTGTGTTCACACTTTACCTGACGAGATCCTGCAGAGACCTCTGTAACTCCATGTCCTCACGTTCTCTGTGAAACAAACCAATAATAATGAGTCACATTTCCTCGTCTCCTCAGTCACATCCACAAAAGTTTGAGCTTTAACCTACAGGAGGTGGAGAGTGAAAGAGGTGGAGAGTGAAAGAGGTGGAGAGTGAAAGAGGTGGAGAGTGAAAGAGGTGGAGAGTGAAAGAGGTGGAGAGTGAAAGAGGTGGAGAGTGGGAGAGACATTCAACACAGAGTCTGAATGTGAGTCTGATTATTTAACACAACAGACGAGTTCAAAACAATAAACCACTTTGTGTTGATCAGATTAAAGGAGCTGAACCTGATGTGTCTGAAAATCAGAAAAACTCCACAGACACAGAGAGAACAAGTCTGATAAAAACATCTCGTTTTGACCCTGAGAGTTTCTTTTAAAATATATTTGTATTTGGGACAAAACTAAAGTTTCTTTGATAAATGAAAACATCAGGTTCATCTCCTTTCACCTGTCAGAGCCCAACACCCTGCAGCTCCTCACCTCTGTGACCACAGAGAATAACAAGGTTCTTTGTTCACTCGACGGTCGTCCTCCTCATTGACCTCGACTTGACTCCTGATTGTGACAGAGGGTGGAGCCAATAAGGAAGTGGGCGGAGCCAATGACGAAGTGGGCGGAGCCAATGAGGGAGTGGGCGGGGGCAATGATGGAGTAGGTGGGGCCAATGAGGGAGTGGGCGGGGCCAGTGAGGAAGTGGGCGGGGTCAATGATGGAGTAGGTGGGACCAATGAGGGAGTGGGCGGGGCCAGTGAGAGAGTGGGCGGGGTCAGTGACAGAGTGGGTGGAGTAAATGCAGATGTGGGCGTGGTCACGTTTCTGTAAAATACAAACATAAGATGAGAGGAGGTCCTTTGGGACGTGTCCTTTGGGACGTGTCCTTTGGGACGTGTCCTTTGGGACGGGTCCTTTGGGACGGGTCCTTTGGGACCTGGTGTTTTTATTTCAACATTTGTCCCTAAATCAAGATCTGAACATTATTAACGGACCAATCAGACGCCTTCTGTCCCCAAGGTCACTGTTACTTTCATCAGTCTCACTCCTGATTGGCTCTTTTGTTGCCATGTTACAACCATAAAATAAACAAAGGACAAAACTTCTTTAATTTACAGCGTTTAAATGGTCAGAAAAAGTTCTTCCTTGTGCCTAATTGTTTCTGCATTTTGTATTTCTTTTTCAGTGTTGATGACTTTTGTTAAAAGTGCATGAAGATCAGACTTGGTGGTTTGGCCCGAGCAGAGCTCCAAGATCTAAAGTGAGACTGAACCGTGGTGAAGGTTTGTCCTAAATCATGATTAAGTCAAAGGAGGAACTCACGCTGCAGGTGGAGCGTTTCCTCTGGACGGGACCTTCTTGGATCTGAGGCCACGTTTTCTGATGGAACAAAAATGAAATATTTCAATCACCAACACCAAACCAAAAGTATAAAAACCAAAAACACGTCTGAGCAGAGGCTCACACACTGACACCTGCAATTAAAATGATTCATTTAACTCACACCTGCCTCCATATTGGATTTATGAACATTAGGGGGCGCTGTTGACATTCAGAATAAACCAAACACCAGCAGCACCAAACCAACGGACCTGGACCACAGCTTGAGAACCACTGCTGCACATTTAAACTTTTTATTCACTTACGGTAAACGTGGCTTTTTGAAGTTTATTAAAAGGTCTTTTGATCGATCTCTGACGTCGCTGCCCCCTTCAGGTCTGAAAGAGAAAGAACAGAACACAAACTGTTCACCACAGAGTCACAAAATACAAGAAAACCAAGTCACAAACATCACTGGATCACATGGGTTTAGTTCTAGTTCAGACTTTTGGACAAATGTTAGAGCAGGATAAAACCAGCAGGGGGCGCAGTGTGCACCAGAGGAACTGTGATCAGTCCAAGATGGTGGATCATATTCAGGGGCCTCATTTATAAATCTCGCTCTTTACACCAACCGCGGTATTTATGAACCTCGACTAAATCGTGTGAACTCTAAAAAAACTCTACACAAAGTCTAAAACAAACTCTACACAAAGTCTAAACAAAACTCTACACAAAGTCTGGAGACACTCGTGGAGAGAAGCAGAAGTGAACAGAGTTTGAGGAAGAGTTTGATCAGAAAATCCACGTATATAAAAGAATGACCTTCAGATTTGTGCATTTTAAGTGTTTGGTTCACAAAACAGGGAGCAGGTCTGTTTATTCCACTCATTATTCTCCACAATATTAAACATTTAAACTCGTGCACGAGCGCGGACACGTTCCCAGTGCAGCTCAGAGTCTCCCACAGTCCACACCGAGACCACAGACTCCTACAGAACACAGACTGTGACCAACACAGAGGACGAAATAATGACCCGACCTGAGACTAAACTCTTCCCTCGGACACAGGAGCTTTTTTGGTTTAATGAAACACTGGGACTAAACACAACTTTAACACTTTTACTCTAGTTTTTATGACTTCCAGCGCCAGAGTGACCCGAGTCTGTGACCCGAGTCTGTGTGACCCGAGTCTGTGACCCGAGTCTGTGACCCGAGTCTGTGACCCGAGTTGTGACTCCGAGTGACCCGTCTGCGCAACGACATGAACCCTACTGTCCAAACCTGACCCCAACCTTAAAAATATCTCTACATGTTTGTGTAATGTGGAAAGCTCCTGCACATGAGAGCTGCTCTCTCTGACTGTATGAAGAACAGAATAATGTCTGACCCACACTCACAGACCCACACTCACAGACCCACACTCACAGACCCACACTCACAGACCCACACTCACAGACCCACACTCACAGACTCACAGACCCACACTCACAGACCCCACTCACAGACCCACACTCACAGACCCACACTCACTCACAGACACCCACACTCACACTCACAGACACTCACAGACCCACACTCACAGACCCACACTCACACAGACCCACACTTCACAGCAGACCCACACTCACAGACCACAGACTCACAGACCCACTCACAAGACTCACAGACTCACAGCACAGACCCACACTCACAGCACAGACCCACACTCACAGGTTCAGCAGTTTGGATGTTTGGTGTGGACTTTTATTGTCAGAATAACATCTGTATCTGATGTGTTTCGTGTTTAAATCTGTGTCCTCGTGTCCCTCCCTCGCTCCTTTCCCTCTCCAGGGGAGGGCATCTGAATCTCTCGCACGCGCTCATAATTTGACCATTCAGATCAGCGCGTGCACGTATCTGCGTGTATATGTAAATATATACAGGACCAGTCCACACACACACATCATAGACAGACTTAAAAATATAGAGATAAAACTCTTGAAACAGCAGAAAACACATGGTCTTTACTGCAAAGATGTGCTGCCTAAAATATGATGAAATATGATTAAATGAACAGATGAGTCGTTCTTGTCACTTTTAGTTTTTGTGTTTATTTATTAAACTTGTTTAAGTGTTTGTGG
>NW_026571290.1:1469248-1479248 GCF_026225935.1 Boleophthalmus pectinirostris
CCTGCTGCTCGTCCTGTCAAGTGTTTGTTCTGTGTCTGGACGCTGTTGGTTTTTGTGTTTTTCTCCCAGTGTCGTGATGTCAGAACAGGATCTGGGGTGGTTCTTTTTGTTTTCTCCTCCCCCTTCCTCATGTTGTGCTGCAGTGTTTGTTCCTGTCTGCTCCCTGACTCCTGCTCCGGTCCACGTTGTCGGTTCTTTGTATGAACATGAACATGTGGAGAGAAGTGACAATAAAGCCCATTATTCATTCATTCATTCATCTGTCGTCACACAGTAAAGTGAATAAAGTTTGTCCTCATACAGTTTCTACAGTAAAACCACAACACTGAGCTGGGGTTAGGACGCCATCTGCTGGCAGTAGAGGAGATTACTCTTTAAAAATCACTACACAAACTTTTTCTGACACGATGAAACCTGCAGTTCTAAAAGGCGACGAGACAGAAATCCTCAGGTTTTGATTTATGGATTTCAAATCAGCTTTTGTCTGACAAATCCAGACTAACATGTGTCTGTATTTTTACACAGAGTGATGTTCGTCTGAGCTCCACTCCCTCTGTGTTACAGCTGCTCCATTATGGACTAAACCATTATCACCATTATTCTGGTCAATATTGAAATCACAATTATTCAAGCGATTATGTTTTAATCACACAATGTTTTTATTCAGCAATTCTCTCTCTCAAAAAAAAACAAACAAAAAAAAACAAAACACTTAAAAATAACATTGTTAATGTTCTCTGTAAACTTGGGATGATTTAGTCAGACAAATGTTTCCTTTTTGGTTCTTCCTGTGGATCAATCCTGCCCATCACCTTCACCTTTCACTATTTTTCAATTCCGTTGGGAAGAGAAACAGTTTGAACAGAGGTTTGAGTCACACACATCTGATTCACTTTTGCATTTATGAAGTTTACAAACACATTTCTCGAGTCGTTTTCAGCTGTTAGAACAAACAACAACCACAACAATTACGACGTCCGAATCCCAAAACTAAAATATGACAATATCAGAACCAGAAACAAAAGTGAAATGGTTCAAAAGACTTGAAAAGATCGACTTTGTCAATAGACACGTCCCACTGGGAAAACAAACATGGAGGTTTGATGTTCACTTTTTCAGAAAATCCTTCCCAGTGTGAATTGCACAATGACCTGAAGTCTGAGCTTCTTGATGTGTGTATTAAACAGAAACATGTGAAACTAAGGGAGTTACTTATCAGAACAAAAAACAAAGAGCCAAATTATAAAATCACATAAAAAAATGTGACTGCACATTTTTGTGTGCGTCACATACCAAATTACATAAAAAGAAAAGATGTTCCAAGTCCTTTTCCCCAGTGTCACAAACAACATTTATCTACCTCTCAAATTAGAATTTTTCTTTTAGGAATTCATTGTTTGGATAAATTTTATTCAAAATTTTAAATTGTGTCTCCTTTACTTTAGGGGAACTGAAAAGGAAAGATGTTTAGTTCAGATTATTTTAAAGTTTTTCTTTTCAAAATTCCTTTGAAGAATGAGTTTTGTTGTTGTTTTTGTTGGTGTTTTTTTATTTTATTTATTTTTATTAATTACACACAATTGGGTGAATAAACTTGATACAACAAACGTGTGTGTGTCGTCAGCAGTTACATGTCGAGATGAGGAAACAGAAACACAACATTTAAACACAAAATAAAAAAAAAAAACAATCTTTATCTGTTTTTTCATTTTGGTTTAAATAATGAAGAAAATAGTTTTTTGTTTTGTTTTTTTTTCATTTTCTTATTTTTGGTTTTATTTTGAAAAACAAATGAACGAATGACACACGAGAGACACACACCTGTCCCCGCCCCCTGAGAGACACACCTATCCCCGCCCCCTGAGACAGAACAGAGACTCGAAAAACACAGTAAGTTAAATTATGACCACAGTTCGAGCTTTAAAATGGTTTATAAAAGTTTATTAAAGATTTTGTGCATTTCTTTTACACACACAAACACATTTACACATTTACAACTATTTCCATTTCCTCTGCAGGCAAATGTTTAAAGTTTAAACAGAAAATAACAGAACATAAAGTAAAAGTTCAGAAACAGAGTCAATAAAAAAAGTGTCAGTAAAAGACACTTGGATCCATCTGCTGGTTTTTATACAGAAGCTACTGCAGAATAAGAGTGTGTTTTACATTGAAGTCTATGGTAAAATCATCCGTTTATTTTAATTAATGGTTAAATATAAATATATACAAATCACAGATGCAAAATTAGACTTAAACTCAGACAAAACAAAGAAAAACTGTGTAATAAAACTCTAAATAAATCTTAAAAACATGAAGAAAAGGACGTCAAATAATAAAACTTAATTATATAAATGTAAATGTACAAGAAAAAATATTAAAAAATACACAAATAAGTAATAAAAAACTCAGTTATTTACAAGAGTTTGTAAAGAAAACAAAATGAAATGATGATTGTTGTACAGTTGTAGGGAGTATTATCTGTTACATACATGTGAGTTGTTGTACAGTTGTAGGGAGTATTATCTGTTACATAAGGGCGAGTTGTTGTACAGTTGTAGGGAGTATTATCTGTTACATAAGGGTGAGTTGTTGTACAGTTGTAGGGAGTATTATCTGTTACATAAGAGTGAGTTGTTGTAACAGTTGTAGGGAGTATTATCTGTTACATAAGGGCGAGTTGTTGTACAGTTGTAGGGAGTATTATCTGTTACATAAAAGTGAGTTGTTGTACAGTTGTAGGGAGTATTATCTGTGACATAAGGGTGAGTTGTTGTTGTACAGTTGTAGGGAGTATTATCTGTTACATAAATGTGAGTTGTTGTACAGTTGTAGGGAGTATTATCTGTGACATAAGGGTGAGTTGTACAGTTGTAGGGGAGTATTATCTGTTACATAAGAGTGAGTTGTTTGTACAGTTGTAGGGAGTATTATCTGTTACATAAGGGCGAGTTGTTGTACAGTTGTAGGGAGTATTATCTGTGACATAAGTGTGAGTTGTTGTACAGTTGTAGGGAGTATTATCTGTGACATAAGGTGAGTTGTTGTACAGTTGTAGGGAGTATTATCTGTGACATAAGGGTGAGTTGTTGTACAGTTGTAGGGAGTATTATCTGTTACATAAGTGTGAGTTGTTGTACAGTTGTAGGGAGTATTATCTGTGACATAAGGGTGAGTTGTTGTACAGTTGTAGGGAGTATTATCTGTGACATAAGGGTGAGTTATTATGATTTTAGTGAGAAAAACATCATGATTTAAGTGTTTTTCACTGACACCAGGACCAAACAGTGAAAAGTGAAATCAGAGAAAAACACATTTTACACAAACTGTATTTTTTTGGAGAACAAACTGAATCAATATTTTGCTTCTAAAATGGTTCAGATTATATATATTTTTAATGTCTTGTGGTTTTATTGCGACTGTAATAACGTCGATTATCGGTGAACCTGATCATCATGACTCTTCGTTTGGAGTCAGACTCTGGAGGTGCTCAGGTTCTTGTGGTCGTCTGGTTTCACAGAGAGACCAGAGTCGTGTGTGACCTGAGAACAGAGTCTGAGTCCAGCGTCTGTGAGTCTGCTCCTGCCTCGCCTCAGTGCGCCCCCTGCTGTCCTCGTGTGCAAACGCCTCAGATACTTCCTGGTGTTCGGCGCGGACAGAGAACGACTCGTCTTTCCACCGCTGCTCTGGTAGAACCTCCCCGTCGTGCTCAGGGCGGTGGGCGGGTCACAGGGAGAGGACATCTCCACGGGTTCTTCCAGCGTCCGGTATCTGCGGAGACGCCGTGTCTTTTCTCCAAGTCTCTCCTCGTCTCTCCGGTACAGGAAGTATCGTCCTGACTTTCCCAGGTTCTCATGGAGAAGTCGTCTCAAGAACCTCACCTGCCTCCTGTGGAGACATTTAAAGATCACAGTTATCTTCTGTAGTTTCCCACAGTTCTCAGGTTCAGCTGATCCAGAACGAGACACTGGTCCACAGACACACAGACACACAGACACAGACACACACACACAGACACAGAGACAGACACACAGACACACAGACACAGAGACACAGACACAGAGACACAGACACACAGAGACACAGACAGACACACAGACACAGACACAGACACAGACACAGACACACAGACACAGACACACAGACACACAGACACACACAGACACAGAGACACACAGACACACACACAGACACACAGAGACAGAGACAACACAGACACAGAGACACACAGACAAAGACACACAGAGACACAGACACAGAGACACAGAGACACAGACACAGAGACATAGAGACACAGACACACACAGACAGACACAGACACACAGAGACAAAGACACACAGAGACACACAGACACACACAGACAGAGACACAGAGACACAAAGAGACACAGAGACACAGACACACACAGACAGAGACACACAGACAAAGACACACAGACACAGAGACACAGACACACACAGACACACAGACACAGACACAGACACAGACACAGACACACAGACACAGAGACACACAGACACAGAGACACACAGACAAAGACACACAGAGACACAGACACAGAGACACAGAGACACAGAGACACAGACACACAGACACACACACACAGACACACAGACACAGACACACAGACACACAGAGACAGACACACACAGACACACACACAGACACACAGACACAGACACACAGACACAGAGACACAGACACACAGACAGACACAGAGACACACAGAGACACAGAGACACAGACACAGACACACACAGACACACAGACACACAGACACACAGACACACAGAGACACAGAGACACACAGACAAGACACACAGAGACACAGACACACAGAGACACAGACACACAGAGACACAGACACAGAGACACGTCCTGCGTTTGTCTCAGTCTCAGTTTATGTTCATGTTTCATGTGAAGCTCAAAACCTCCAGAATTTCCTCCCTGAGCTGCAGAGGCTGCACTAGCACTGACTCATGCTGGTGCAGGTTCTGGGGTTTAGGGAGAAACGTTCAGATCAGAGACATTTTAGGTTCATTTGTCACAGGTTTTGGTCATAGGATTTGTCAAAGGAGAGATTTGTGTGAGTCTCATTTAGGGCTGTCGCAATAACCACAAAACTCAATCACCGTGGTACCAAGAGGCCCACGGCCGTACATGTTGGGCCACCGCGATCACCGCACGTGACCAACGTGACCCGACCCAGAGTCCTGCACAGGTCTGTTTTTGAAGACCCGCACCCGCCCGGACCCACGCAAAACAGCACCACACCCGCCCGTTAACCCGTGATTATATCAACGTTAAACCTGCACCTGTCCAGACACGTTAACATCCCACATGTTACCAACTGTGCCCAAGATAAACCACACACAGACTAAAAACATTCTAACTGAAGCATCCATCAGAATATGAACTGAAAAGTTACAACTTCAAGAATTACAATCATGAAATGAAACGGTTACGATTTCTTCAGTACGAACGCGAATTCAGAGACGCGACTCGACTGACAAAACTTCACAGGAATTATTTACTGAACAGAAGAAACATTGATCGAGATACTTTAAACACCACGGACTGAACCAAGACTAAACCAGGACTAAACCGAAACTCATTCAGGACTCACTGTCGAGCCCGAAGGTGCGCCCACGTAGACCGTTGGGTGAACGCAGGAGAAAAGACCGTCTCAGAACTCTGCCCCACAGAGGTAAGTGCAGCTGTCGCCTGATTGATCTTTGCAGACACCTGCTCCGAGTGCTCGTGCTCGGGGTTCTCTCTCTCTTAAGTCTGTGGTTACCCGACCCGGTGCGGGACCCTGACCCGACCCGGTGCGGGGCCCTGACCCGACCCGGTGCGGGACCCTGACCCGACCCGGTGCGGGGCCCTGACCCGACCCGGTGCGGGGCCCTGACCCGACCCGGTGCAGGACTCTGACTCGAGCTGCCACAGTGAGAGCTGGAGAGATGCAGTGGAACTTGTTCCAAAGACAAATGTTACTTCTTCCCTTTGGGAGCAACATTATATCCACACGACAACCAAGGTCCATGTGCATCTGTAACAAGTGAATCATCAGAGTTTTCAGAGCCGCTGGAAATATTATAACTCTGGGGGATGGGGATGTTGAGCCGCTGCACCACAGGAGGAGAAACTCCCCAACCTCGACAGCCCTAGTCTCATTCTGTTTTCTGACTGGATAACAGGAAACAAAACTCCCAGTGACGTCATAAACGACTTGACCTTCACGTGTTTTTGTACGACTCAGTCAGACTCAGGTGTGTGGTCAGTCTTTACCTGCAGAGGAGCTACACAAACCTCTGTTTCACTTTTTCTTTGTCAAACCAATAATAATCGATCACATTCACATCTGTCCTCAGTCACATCCACAAAAACTATGAGGAGAATTTAGGACAAAAATGATTCCACTGCTGCTCTGGTAGAACCTCCCAAACCTGCTCAGAGCAGCAGAGATCAGATTGAATAATAATAATAAATCTTCATTTATGAAGCACTTTTAAAAACAAGGTTTACAAAGTCCTGTACAAGCAGCAAAAGACAATAAAAAATACCATCACACAAAAACAGACAATGATGCAAACAATTCAATTAAATATAATAAATAAACTAATGAAATAGAATAAAAATAAATAAGAATAAAGTCAAGAGTTAAGAATAAAATCAAGCTAAAACCAGTTAAAGAAAGACCAACTGATAAAAAAAAAAAGAGTCTTAAGAAGTGATTTAAAAGATGATACTGATGATCTCCTCAGGCAGGTCGTTCCAAAGCCGAAGATCTAAGACTGAAGAGGAACAACCACAGGGACCTGAAGATCTAAGACTGAAGAGGAACAACCACAGGAACCTGAAGGTCTAAGACTGAAGAGGAACAACCACAGGACCTGAAGACTAAGGGACCTAAGACTGAAGAGGAACCACTGAAGAGGAACAACCACAGGGACCTGAAGGTCTAAGACTGAAGAGGAACAACCACAGGGACCTGAAGGTCTAAGACTGAAGAGGAACAACCACAGGGACCTGAAGGTCTAAGACTGAAGAGGAACAACCACAGGGACCTGAAGATCTAAGACTGAAGAGGAACAACCACAGGGACCTGAAGATCTAAGACTGAAGAGGAACAACCACAGGGACCTGAAGGTCTAAGACTGAAGAGGAACAACCACAGGGACCTGAAGGTCTAAGACTGAAGAGGAACAACCACAGGGACCTGCCTGAAGATCTAAGCTTTGTACAGGGTTAAGTTCTGAAATGTGACTTGGTACAAGACCTAAACGAGCTTTAAAATATTGAAATTGATTCTAAAACCCACAGGAGCCAGTGAAGGGAAGTCAAACAGGGTCATGTGTTGATGTTGAACCCAGTGAGGAGCCGAGCTGCTGCTCCTGAACCAGTCAGAGGCAGGAGATGGATTTGAAGTCGAGACTGGAGAGGAGGGAGGGACAATAGTCTAGACGGGAGAAGATGAGCGTGTGGACGACTTTTCTAGATCAGGGCGGGAGAAGATAGTTTTGATTTGACTAATTGTGCAGAGGTGGAGAAAACAGGACTGGAACATTTTTGATGTGAAGGTGGAAGTTGAGATTAGAGTCTAAAATGACGCTGATGTTTCTGGGATGATGTTGGGAGCGAGAGAACGAGACTATTGCTGATTAAAATGATTTCAGATTTGGAGCTGTTGGGTTGTAGAAAATTCTGTGCCATCCAACTGTTCATGTCGTTGAAGCAGTTTAAGGACACGTTTTGGAGGCTATAACGTGTCCTAAGGGACACATAGAAATAGAAAATACAACTGGACCTAAAATAGAACCTTGTGGGACTCCACAGGAAATGGGGGCAGAGGAGGAGGTAAAATTACCTAAAGTGACCACAAAGTTTCTGTCTAAAAGAAAGAAATAAACCCAGTCCAGGGCAGTGTCTCAGATGCCAACACAGTCTTTGAGGAGGTTCATTAAAATCACAGTCAAATGTGTCAAAATTGTGCTTAAATCTAAAAGAAGTAAAATGGAGCACTCTCCTCTGTCTGCAGCTACAAGAAGATCATTTAAGACTTTGAGGAGGGCTGTTTCACTGCTGTCAGATGATTTAAAACCTGATGGAAATTTCTCAAATATGTGATTTTTATTCATAAAATCTAAGATGTTGTTAGAAACAACTTTCTCTAAAACTTTGGATAAAAATTGAAGCTTTGAAATCGTCCAAAATTGTTAAAATTAGAGGAGCTTAAATTAGGTTTGTTAAAAGTGGCTGGAGCACAGCAATGGGACAAGAACTTCAGACAGAGACTGGAGACTTTGAACGAGAGAAGAGACAGAAATGAGAAGAACATCACTCAGTCTTACCCAGATTTATAGGACTGTAGACTCTTCACCCAGTTGAGGTGGGAGATGCCATCATGGACCTGTGTTAACACGTCCTTCAGACACTTTCCAACCCAGACAGAGACATCATGTTCTTCTCGTGTGAAAGCCTCGATCCACTGCTCCAGGAGCTTCTGGTATCTGTAGAGACGCTGTGTCTCTTCTCTGAGCCTGGACTTATCTCCCTGGTACAGGAAGTTCTTTACAGCCTCGTCCAGCTCCTCACACAGAGATGATGACTTCTGGGGTCGCCAGAACATTATCCCCCACCTGTGGAGACATGTAAAGAGCTCAGTTCTTCACTGTATTTCCCCACAGTTCTCAGACTCAGCTGATCCACTCTGAGACAGTTGTGAGGAAGAGCCCAGGTGCCCCTCACAGCAGCAGTGTGACAGACTCTGAGGAGGAGCTGTGACGCACAATCACACACACCATCACACTCAAACATCTTTAACATCTCACCTCCTGATTAATCCTGATCCTTCGATGTTTCTGAACAAACTGATGAGGTTCTTCTTCTTCTTCTGCAGATGTTCCTCAGAGTCCTGCTCTCTGCTCCTCTCGTCTTCTCTGTGGAGTCAAACACAGAGTCAGAACCTCTGGTCTGATCTACAGTGGAAGTGAACGTTTCAAATCTGTGCTCATCAACAACTGGACTGTGTATAAACGTTTGTAAGAGTTAGAAATGAACAGTTGTGAGTAAAAGTTGTATTTGATTAGAAGAGTTCACACTTCACCTGTACAGCTCCATCTGGGACACAGAGCTCATGTTTGAAAATGTTAAATAAAGATTCTATAAACTCTACGTCTCACATTAAACCAGGTCAGACTCAGGTGTGATCAGACTTTACCTGCGGAGGAGCTGCTCAATCCTCTGTTTTGCCGCTTTTTCTCTGGCCTCACATTCTCTGTGAAACAAATTAATAATAACAGATTATTAAACTAAACTCCCTCAGTCACAGCCACAAAAGAAAGAGGAAAAACTCACACAAAAACTTAAGGGCAGAATGTTGGAAGGCAGAGAAATGTGAAGTTGTTTTCATAAAGAGAGAATTTGGAAGAAGCAGCTGAATAATTTGACACATTCTTTAATAATGTGTAGTGACTTAATAACTGTTCATCTGCAGCCTTCAGTGTTCAGATGTGAAACAGACGTGGAGAGTGAAAGAGGTGGAGAGTGAAAGAGGTGGAGAGTGAAAGAGGTGGAGAGTGAAAGAGGTGGAGAGTGAAAGAGGTGGAGAGTGAAAGAGGTGGAGAGTGGGAGAGACATTCAACACAGAGTCTGAATGTGAGTCTGATTATTTAACACAACAGACGAGTTCAAAACAATAAACCACTTTGTGTTGATCAGATTAAAGGAGCTGAACCTGATGTGTCTGAAAATCAGTAAAACAGTTTCTGTAAATTCATTTTGGCTCCGATGGAAAATCAAGATGAAACTGAAGCTGCAGATTCTCCACAGTGACTCAACTTCCCCAACATTTAATCTCCAAACTTTTTACTCTTTAAAATCCTGAATCTGAAGTTTTGCTCCACATTTCACAAATAATAATCACACAGTTTGGACACACACACATGACACACACACAGATCACACACACACACACACACACACACACACACACACAGA
>NW_026571290.1:1481748-1486748 GCF_026225935.1 Boleophthalmus pectinirostris
CAGCGCACACTGAAAACCAGTTCATCCTCATCCTTCAAAAAGAATATATATCATATATATAATAATAATAATAATAATAATAATAATAATAATAATAATCAAGCAAAGATTTTGTGACTCTCCTGTTGAAGACTTCTGCTGTAAATGGTGTTTTTATGTTTTATTTATTGTCACTTCAGTCTAAGAGCATAAATGTTCATTAAAATGCACTGTTCCCTTTTCTTAAATAAAGACATAAAATAAATACATTTGAAGAGCTCACACCTTGACTGCTCTGTAGCGCCCCCTACAGTGACTCACAGACAGATTCAGACTCAGGTCACTAGAGTCAGGTCATGTGACTCTGGTGAAAAAATCTAAATTCTAAAATTTGATAAAAGTTGATTTGTGTCATAAATAAAGATGAGATCAGACGGACACGAGTGTTTCTGGACTCAGAATAATCAGACAAACTGAATCTCACATAAACAAAGTGGATCATTAGATTTTTGTGTGAGATGTGGAAATGAGGCTCTTTGAAGAGCTGGAGTTAAAGTGAATAACACTGACAGCACCAACACCACAACACTTTATTTAAGAGAGTTTTACTCCGAATCAGGATCAGAGCCATAAACCAGAGCTTTTGTTCAGTCCAGTTGTGTCCAGTTAAACATTTGGACTCAGATCGTGTCGTGTGTGTTCAGACTTTACCTGATGATGAAAGACCTCAGTAACTCCTCTTTGTATCTGTGAAACAAACCAATAATAATGAGTCACATTTCCTCGTCTCCTCAGTCACATCCACAAAAGTTTGAGCTTTAACCTACAGGAGGTGGAGAGTGAAAGAGGTGGAGAGTGAAAGAGGTGGAGAGTGAAAGAGGTGGAGAGTGAAGAGGTGGAGAGGGAGAGACATTCAACACAGAGTCTGAATGTGAGTCTGATTATTTAACACAACAGACGAGTTCAAAACAATAAACCACTTTGTGTTGATCAGATTAAAGGAGCTGAACCTGATGTGTCTGAAAATCAGAAAAACTCCACAGACACAGAGAGAACAAGTCTGATAAAAACATCTCGTTTTGACCCTGAGAGTTTCTTTTAAAATATATTTGTATTTGGGACAAAACTAAAGTTTCTTTGATAAATGAAAACATCAGGTTCAACTCCTTTCACCTGTCAGAGCCCAACACCCTGCAGCTCCTCACCTCCGTGACCACAGAGAATAACAAGGTTCTTCAGTTCACTCGACGGTCGTCCTCCTCAAAGACCTCGACTTGACTCCTGATTGTGACGGAGGGTGGAGCCAATGAGGAAGTGGGCGGAGCCAATGAGGGAGTGGGCGGGGGCAATGATGGAGTAGGTGGGGCCAATGAGGGAGTGGGCGGGGTCAATGATGGAGTAGGTGGGGCCAATGAGGGAGTGGGCGGGCCAGTGAGGGAGTGGGCGGGGTCAATGATGGAGGTGGGGCCAATGAGGGAGTGGGCGGGACCAATGAGGGAGTGGGCGGGGTCAATGATGGAGTAGACGGGGCCAATGAAGGAGTGGGCGGGGCCAGTGAGAGAGTGGGCGGGGTCAGTGAGAGAGTGGGTGGAGTAAATGCAGATGTGGGCGTGGTCACGTTTCTGTAAAATACAAACATAAGATGAGAGGCAGGTCCTTTGGGACGTGTCCTTTGGGACGTGTCCTTTGGGACGTGTCCTTTGGGACGGGTCCTTTGGGACGGGTCCTTTGGGACGGGTCCTTTGGGACGTGTCCTTTGGGACCTGGTGTTTTTATTTCAACATTTGTCCCTAAATCAAGATCTGAACATTATTAACGGACCAATCAGACGCCTTCTGTCCCCAAGGTCACTGTTACTTTCATCAGTCTCACTCCTGATTGGCTCTTTTGTTGCCATGTTACAACCATAAAATAAACAAAGGACAAAACTTCTTTAATTTACAGCGTTTAAATGGTCAGAAAAAGTTCTTCCTTGTGCCTAATTGTTTCTGCATTTTGTATTTCTTTTTCAGTGTTGATGACTTTGTTAAAAGTGCATGAAGATCAGACTTGGTGGTTTGGCCCGAGCAGAGCTCCAAGATCTAAAGTGAGACTGAACCGTGGTGAAGGTTTGTCCTAAATCATGATTAAGTCAAAGGAGGAACTCACGCTGCAGGTGGAGCGTTTCCTCTGGACGGGACCTTCTTGGATCTGAGGCCACGTTTTCTGATGGAACAAAAATGAAATATTTCAATCACCAACACCAAACCAAAAGTATAAAAACCAAAAACACGTCTGAGCAGAGGCTCACACACTGACACCTGCAATTAAAATGATTCATTTAACTCACACCTGCCTCCATATTGGATTTATGAACATTAGGGGGCGCTGTTGACATTCAGAATAAACCAAACACCAGCAGCACCAAACCAACGGACCTGGACCACAGCTTGAGAACCACTGCTGCACATTTAAACTTTTTATTCACTTACGGTAAACGTGGCTTTTTGAAGGTTATAAAAGACTTTTTGATCGATCTCTGACGTCGCTGCCCCCTTCAGGTCTGAAAGAGAAAGAACAGAACACAAACTGTTCACCACAGAGTCACAAAATACAAGAAAACCAAGTCACAAACATCACTGGATCACATGGGTTTAGTTCTAGTTCAGACTTTTGGACAAATGTTAGAGCAGGATAAAACCAGCAGGGGGCGCAGTGTGCACCAGAGGAACTGTGATCAGTCCAAGATGGTGGATCATATTCAGGGGCCTCATTTATAAATCTCGCTCTTTACACCAACCGCGGTATTTATGAACCTCGACTAAATCGTGGAGCTTTGTTAAACTCTACACAAACTCTAAACAAAACTCTACACAAAGTCTAAACAAAACTCTACACAAAGTCTAAACAAAACTCTACACAAAGTCTGGAGACACTCGTGGAGAGAAGCAGAAGTGAACAGAGTTTGAGGAAGAGTTTGATCAGAAAATCCACGTATATAAAAGAATGACCTTCAGATTTGTGCATTTTAAGTGTTTGGTTCACAAAACAGGGAGCAGGTCTGTTTATTCCACTCATTATTCTCCACAATATTAAACATTTAAACTCGTGCATGAGCGCGGACACGTTCCCAGTGCAGCTCAGAGTCTCCCACAGTCCACACCGAGACCACAGACTCCTACAGAACACAGACTGTGACCAACACAGAGGACGAAATAATGACCCGACCTGAGACTAAACTCTTCCCTCGGACACAGGAGCTTTTTTGGTTTAATGAAACACTGGGACTAAACACAACTTTAACACTTTTACTCTAGTTTTTTACACACCAGCCAGAGTGACCCGAGCGACCCGAGTCTGTGACCTGAGTCTGTGACCCGAGTCTGTGACCCGAGTCTGTGACCCGAGTCTGTGACCCGAGTCCGTGACCCGAGTCTGTGACCCGAGTCTGATCCCGTCAGATCTCAGAAGCTAAGCAGGCTGGGTAGGACTTGGATGGAGACACTGGGAAATCCAGGAGCCACAGGAGGCGCCAGTGGCAAAAAACTGTTGTTGTGTCCTTAGGCAAGACACTTCACCCACATTGCCTAGTATGAAAGTGGTGCGTGTGTGTGTGTGTGTGTGTGTGGTCGGTCGGGCAGATTGGCAGCCTTGCTTCTGTCAGTCTGTCCCAGGGCAGCTGTGGCTACAATAGAATCTAACCACCACTGAGTGTCGAGTGACTGAATAATGATCTGTAAAGTGCTTTTCTTGAAAGGCGCTGTTATCAATCAACTCCTGCACATGAGAGCTGCTCTCTGACTGTATGAAGAACAGAATAATGTCCGTGTCCATCCCGACCCAGACCCACACTCACAGACCCACACTCACAGACCCACACTCACAGACCCACACTCACACTCACAGACCCACACTCACAGACCCACACTCACAGACCCACACTCACAGACCCACACTCACAGACCCACACTCACAGACCCACACTCACAGACCCACACTCACAGACCCACACCAGACCCAGACTCACAGACCACAGACTCACACAGACTCACAGACCCACACTCACAGACCACAGACCCACACTCACAGACCCACACTCACAGACCCAGACCACACTCACAGACCCACACTCACAGACCCACACTCACAGACCCACACTCACAGACCCACACTCACAGGTTCAGCAGTTTGGATGTTTGGTGTGGACTTTTATTGTCAGAATAACATCTGTATCTGATGTGTTTCGTGTTAAATCTGTGTCCTCGTGTCCCTCCCTCGCTCCTTTCCCTCTCCAGGGGAGGGCATCTGAATCTCTCGCACGCGCTCATAATTTGACCATTCAGATCAGCGCGTGCACGTATCTGCGTGTATATGTAAATATATACAGGACCAGTCCACACACACATCATAGACAGACTTAAAAATATAGAGATAAAACTCTTGAAACAGCAGAAAACACATGGTCTTTACTGCAAAGATGTGCTGCCTAAATATGATGAAATATGATTAAATGAACAGATGAGTCGTTCTTGTCACTTTTAGTTTTGGTGAGGTGGAGGTGAGAGGGGGCGTGGTCTGTCCTTTTATGGTGAGGTGGAGGTGAGTGTGAGGGGCGTGGTCTGTCCTTTTATGGTGAGGTGGAGGTGAGAGGGGGCGTGGTCTGTCCTTTTATGGTGAGGTGGAGGTGTAGGGGGGCGTGGTCTGTCCTTTTATGGTGAGGTGGAGGTGTGAGGGGGCGTGACGTGGGTTTACGTGCACAAATTCTAGTTGCAGGTGGATTTATAAATCAAATTGCAGGTTTAGTTCGTGCGGTGGATTTTCTAAATATGGAGTTTGTGGAGCACGACTCTCGTGGCTACGAGGCGAACGCACAAACTGACCACAACTACTACAGTTTTTTATAAACGAGGCCCCTGGTCTGTGACATGAGACGAGGCTGACGCTCCATTTTTCTATGACTTAATATTTTGTGTTTATTTTGGAGACTTTATGTTGAATGACGTCATATTTATGGAACATGCATCAATTCATTGATTCAGACT
>NW_026571290.1:1491752-1499252 GCF_026225935.1 Boleophthalmus pectinirostris
CACCGCACGACAGCAGCATTGCTCCAACATTCCTGGCAAGTCTTGGGAACCACGTGTTGATTTGCCATATAATGGTGTTTACCAGGCGTGGTCTTTCTGTCCTCCAGTTCTCAGCAAACATGCACTTTCGTTTGCTCCACTCTGACGATGCTTGAGGAGAAGTTTGATGAGGTAGTTCTTCCTCCAACTGATCCACTGTAGCATCACTTAAGGCATGCTGGAGCTCCAGCATAAACTCCTCTGATGAAAGAGGTACAAAGAAAAGTAGAAATAAATAAGGATAATAAATAAGGAGGATTAAGTATTGTTCAAAACCATGCCATGAGAAAACAATAATATGTTACATTAAGCTAATGACTGACAAATATCATACCAATTGTCTCAGGAGTGAAGACCACCTCAGTCAGGTTCGGAGCAGCATCTGCTTGAGGCAGGCGGCTACAATCAGCTGTAACACAGAGAATATCATTCACTGTTCACTGTACTGAGCATTGCCAAAAAATAAGAGAAGTATTATAGAAGTTAAGAAACACTTCAACAAAATTAAAACAAGGTGTACAATTAGAAATATAAATGCATGTTCCATATATAGACACATGCCAAGATCAAATCTGAGCACTGATGCGAAAATATGTACATTTTTTGTGCAAGAACACCACTCACCCTTAGAAGGTTGCTTCCTATTTGATATCGTGGCTTTGTACAGATACGGCTTCCATCATTTCTCCTTTTCTTCCACCTCACCATTGGCACTGCAGCCTCTTGAACAGCAGTAGCCTCCTTCTGCAGCTTGCAGAGGAACTCATCAACCCCCTTAAGATCATCACTGACCTCACTCTGCAGTAACTCCTGCAGCTCCGAATCGCTCATGATGATCAGAACAGACAACAAATTGACAAAGACAGTGACAAAGACAGAGAAATGCAAGCGACAGGAACAAGACACAGAGAAAGAACCACAATACAATAGAAAAGCAGAACAGACAGAAAGACAGAAAGACAGATGGGCTCTTAAAAGTGCCTTTGTGCTGTGCTCTAATGTATACCTAGTAAATACAGATCTGATGATGTGCTGGACCGGGTGGAAAAAAAAAACATAGATTGCACAGGTAAGAATGGTATACATTGGTAATCACTGCATTACATCAATTTCAAAGAATTAAGTCTTTATAAATGGGTGGAGTTTATGTGCCATGATAATTTTCTATGACATACCTAATTCTAATCCTTTAGTTTAAAATGAAGCTGTTGGTTCAAATCCTATGGTGGTATTTGCTGTTTAGTTGTCAAATTGTAGTTTGTTGACCTCATTTATGGTTCATATCTCTGTAATTACTGGCCCTATGAAATCATTGTTGTTCGCCTTTAAGCTTTGGTCTTTCTTTCTTATTCTTTCTTTCTATTCTATTCTGTATATATTCCACATTTTGTATATATCGTACTTGCTGTTCCTTGCACTTCTGATGAGATGCTAAAACACATTTTCTTACCTTGTGTTTATACATGACCTTGTATTTATGCAAGTGTAATGACAAAAAAAAATTGAATCTAAATCTGATAGTTGTCGATAAATTCTTTATGGAAGAAGATTTGTCTACAAGTATGGAAGAATTTATATCTCTTGTCGACCAAACAAATAGCCTAAAGATAATCAAAAATGTCCTATTAATACGTATGGAAATTCTTTCCAAAACCACTGAATCTGTCAGATTTATGTTTGTCCTCCATTTGAAACATTGTAAAATTCTACCTGCTGTAATCATACTTCCCATCGAGTCATTTGGGGCTTTATGGCTTTTCATAAATTAATAATATATCGCGTTTTAATGCATTCTTAAGATTCTGAAATAATGTGCTACTTACCTCCACAAACGGAAAACAGCAAATGCTGGTGGGAGATGGCGGGAACTGGGATAGGAGTCGTGGACGCTGACGTCATTTGCGCGGCTTTATGAATATATTTTAAGTATAAAATTTGTAATATTCCACGTACGGATATTTTACACAAGGGAGTAATAAAGGCGATGGGTAAGATTAATTAATAAAAATGTAAATATAAATTACAATCGATGAACCTGGCGCCTTACCAAACCAATGAACTATGGGAAGTGTGGGGGGGGGGGGGGGGGGAATAATGTTTTTTTGTTTAGTTTTGTTTTTAAATCACCACTAATAGAATTTACTGACAAAACAATATCATGAGAAATAGGCTACTTTTACAAACACTGCACAAGCCACTTTAAAAGCGTCAAGTTATTCGATGTTTTGAGAGTTCCGTGTCAGTGGTAACCATGGTAACTTCTTATAGTCAGTCAGAACCAATGGCCTACAAATTCTAGAATGATTCTCCGGTCGCTGTCTAATAGTGGCAGAGATAAGAGTCCTACTGGTGTACGCGCTCGTGCGCGGCCGCCTCCCGTACGCCCGCCTCCAGCGCAGCGCCTCTTCCCGTGCACCGGCCTCCCGTGCGCGACCGCCATCCGTGCGCGCCCGCTTCCCGTGCGCCCGCCTTCCCGTGCGCGTCCGCCATCCCTGTGCGTCCGCCTCCCGTGCGCGGCCGCCATCCCGTGCGTCCGCCTCCCGTTCGTCCACCCGCGCTGCGTTTCGTCCCGCGCGGCGGCCTTCCGTGCGCGGGTGGCTCTAAACCGGAACTATAACCAGGACTAAAATCAGAACTAAATCCAGGTTTAAACCAGGTCTTAAACCAGGACTAGAAAATATGAATAATATTTCGAACAAATATTGAAAATATTGTCTCAAAAAGAACAGCGCAACTCGTCACATTTGACCGCTGTGGGAATCTCCTTAAGATGAATGAAAAACACTTCGCGTCATTGCTGGACGCAAATGGGCTCTACTTTCGTTTTGTATTGACGCCAAAGGGCACTGACAAAATGTCACTTATTGACGCTCTCGGAGTGAGACTGTGTTGGTTTTTAATCACACACATTAGTTTATGTAAATTAATCATGTGGGTTTAAGTTTTGTTTCTGTAAAACATAAACAAATGTGCTCCAGTCTGTGTGGAGAGGGAAACCTGCAGACACAGAAACGACGAGTCCGGACGCAGATCGTTTACGTGATATGATGAGTCGTTTCAGTGTAAATGTGACTTTAAGTGTCAAAGATCAAACTCTGCTCTTCTAGTTTAGATCAAAGTCCAAACTGTGTGATTATTATTTGTGAAATGTGGAGTAAAACTTCAGATCCAGGATTTTTAACGTGTTAAAAAGATTGAAGATAAAGTGTTGGGGAAGTTGAGTCACTGGAGAATCTGCAGCTTCAGCTCGATCCGTGCGGATGTAAACAGACACACGTGACCAAACAAACTCAAACTACGACTCAAAAAACTGGAGTCACAGCCCAGACGTTTTGTGGACTGGACTCATTATTTGCAAAGGACAATTTCTCTGGATAATGCGGCTGCAGTTTAGACTTTATTCTCCAGCTCTCGTAAAGTGTTAAATTTAATCATTATTTTCGTTGTTTCCCTGAGTTTGTATTTTGCGTTTCTGTGTAGAGGAACATAAACTAAATCCTCCGCGTGTCATTAAACCTGTGTGAAAATACTGTGATTTTAACCGTGTCGGGTTCGGGTCTGATTCAGTCACTGCTCGATCCGACGTGGGCCGAGCTCGGACAGAAAAAATTCAGCCTGGTCCACTCGCCTGGGCTGAGTTTTTGAGAATGAGTTGAATAAAGTTTGACTTATGAGTGTTTTATTTCGCTTAATGCACCTTATGTAAGAAAACAGACGAGAAAATTCAACATGACTGAGTTTTTCGCCTTAAAATCTGAAAAAAAACATACAGTGGATGATGCTCTTCAAACTCCAGACACACGGTTTAGTAGTGAACAAAGAGACGGTTTAGTGTTTAGTTCCACTTTACAAAAAGGAGAAACTGTCCAAACTTCAGGCTGGTGGAACGTCCGTCATCTTCACACGAGGAAATCTCTTCAAACCCGTCAGGAATGCCTCAAACAAACCCAGGAACTTGGTCTAAGTCAAAGTCTCGGTCACGTCTCAGAGCTCGTTCTTCTCTCGTCCCGATCCACCTCCGAGCGGCGCACACCCGCTCGGCCCCGGGCTCACGGGCGCAGACTCCGAACCTGGGTTGGGTTCCGGTTGGGTCTTGGGGTTCTCGGAGTCCTGGTTGGGTTCCGGTTGGGTCTTGGGGTTCCCGGAGTCCTGGGGTTCGGTTGGGTCTTGGGGTTCTCGGAGTCCTGGTTGGGTTCCGGTTGGGTCTGGGTCTGGGGGTTGAAGGCCAGAGAGGCAGAGTTGATGCAGTAGCGTTTTCGTGTGGGTTTGGGTCCGTCGTCAAACACGTGTCCCAGATGAGCTCCGCACTGCGAGACAAAACAAAATGACGTCAAGGATTTTTAAATTTTCAACTTTAATGAGCTGCAAAGTTACACAGTGTTTCTTTAATCACAAACTAAA
Source organism: Boleophthalmus pectinirostris (assembly GCF_026225935.1). NCBI lineage: Eukaryota > Metazoa > Chordata > Actinopteri > Gobiiformes > Gobiidae > Boleophthalmus > Boleophthalmus pectinirostris. The sequence goes on from NW_026571290.1 coordinate 1,496,193, forward strand.
ATATTTGGTCTTAAACAAACGAAAAAGTGTGGCCCCTTTACACAGTCTGTGGTTTAAGTTAAGGTTCGGCAAGTCAACGGAGTGTTCCTGAAAAGAGTGTGTGCCGTCAGGTGCAGTGTCGGCAGGTGCAGTGTCGGCAGGTGCAGTGTCGGCAGGTGCAGTGTCGGCAGGTGCAGTGTGTCTGACCTGTGCACAGTTGGTCTCCACGCGGTGCATGCCGTAGGTGAAGTCGTCCGTCAGGTCGATGGAGTCTTTTTTGAGGAGGTCGTAGAACGACGGCCAACCTGAAAACACAAAACACTTTAAAACCTGAAAACACAAAACACTTTAAAACCTGAAAACACAAAACACTTTAAAACCTGAAAACACAAAACACTTTAAAACCTGAAAACACAAAACACTTTAAAACCTGAAAACACAAAACACTTTAAAACCTGAAAACACAAAACACTTTAAAACCTGAAACACAAAACACTTTAAAACCTGAAAACACAAAACACTTTAAAACCTGAAAACACAAAACACTTTAAAACCTGAAAACACAAAACACTTTAAAACCTGAAAACACAAAACACTTTAAAACCTGAAACACACAAAACACTTTAAAACCTGAAAACACAAAACACTTTAAAACATCAAACTCCTGTGAGATTAAGTCGTGTTCTAAAGCAGTGATCGGCCAAATGAGTCGACGTGTCGACTTCAGCAACTGACGCCTGTGCAGCTGTGGCTGTTCTGTGTGTCTCAGTACTGATTTACTGAAAAAACTATATTATTTATTTGGTGACTTTATCTTCTAGTCGGCTGTGATTTGTTTAATGAGTCTGTGTCTCCTTCTTGGTCTCTTCTTTCATGTGTTGAATCAGAACATCACAGACGAGTGTCTCCAGTCTGTCAGACTCTGTTCTGTATCAAAACTTCTGCAGGAGGGAGTTCATTTTTTAAACCACCAGATGGAGCTAAAGAACCACCAGCACACAAATGTGTTCCACACACACGTTCCACACACACGTTCCACACACACACGTTCCACACACACACGTTCCACACACACACACGTTTCACACACACACACACGTTTCACACACACACACGTTCACACACACACACGTTCACACACCACACACACACGTTCACACACACACACACACACACGTTCCACACACACGCGTTCCACACACACGCGTTCCACACACACACGTTCACACACACACGTTTCACACACACACACGTTCACACACACACACGTTTCACACAACACACTTTCACACACACACACGTTCACACACACACACGTTCACACACACACACACGCGTTCCACACACACGCGTTCCACACACACGCGTTCACACACACCACACACACACGTTCCACACACACACGTTCCACACACGCGTTCACACACACACGTTCCACACACACACCACACACACACGTTCCACACACACGTTCACACACACACACGTTTCACACACACACACACGTTCCACACACACACGTTCCACACACACACGTTCACACACACACACGCGTTCACACACACACACGCGTTCCACACACCACACACGCGTTCACACACACACACGTTCCACACACACACACACACACGTTCCACACACACACGTTCCACACACACACGTTCACACACACACACACACACACGTTCACACACACACACGTTCCACACACACGCGTTCCACACACACGCGTTTCCACACACCACGCGTTCCACACACACGCGTTCCACACACACGCACACACACACGCGTTCCACACACACACGTTCCACACACGCGTTCCAACACACACGTTTCCACACACACACGTTCCACACACACACGTTCCACACACGTTCACACACGTTCCACACACGCGTTCCACACACGCGTTCCACACACACGTTCCACACGCGTTCACACACGTTCCACACGTTCCACACACGCGTTCCACACACGCGTTCCACACACGCGTTCCACACACACGCGTTCCACACACACGTTCCACACACACGCGTTCCACACACGCGTTCCACACACACGTTCACACACACACGTTCACACACACACGTTCCACACACACACACACGTTCACACACACACGTTCCACACACGCGTTCCACACACGTTCACACACACACACGTTCACACACACACGTTCACACACACACGTTCCACACACACGTTCCACACACACGTTCACACACCACGTTCACACACACACGTTCCACACACACGTTCCACACACACGTTCCACACACACACACGTTCACACACCACACACACGTTCCACACACACGTTCCACACACACGTTCACACACACACGTTCCACACACACGTTCACACACACACACACGTTCACACACACACGTTCCACACACACACACACGTTCCACACACATGTTCACACACACACACACGTTCACACACACACACGTTCCACACACACGTTCCACACACACACACGTTCCACACACACGTTCCACACACACACGTTCCACACACACACCACACACACACGTTCCACACACACACGTTCCACACACACACGTTCCACACACATGTTCCACTCACTGAAACCTCATCTACACGTCACTGTTCTAATGTTGTTCCCTCCTCAAAAACAGCTGAAGTTGTGTTTGTTTCATTCACACGTTTGAGTGACTCTTTATTATTAATCTGTTTACATCTACATCTACATCTCCAAAGCTGAAAACACAGTGGAGCACTTCCTGTATCAGCACATGATGACATCACAAGGTGGAACACAGTGTTTTCAGTTTGAGAGAAGAACTAGAAGAAGAGTTTGTGTGTTAAAGACGTGAATGAAACAAAACACAACTCCAGGTCTGAGTGTGACGAGGAAACAGCGTTAGAACATTAGAACATTAGAGCAGAGCAGAGGATCATGGGCCGTTTAAAAGTCGTTTAGTGAAAAACAGAGAAGATGAGAGACTGACCTGAGCCGGAGTCGAATTTGGTTTTGGAGCTGAAAGAAAAACAGAAAAAAAAACACGTCCGTCAGTGTGTCTGTGAGTGTGTCTGTGAGTGTGTGTGTGTGT